>NC_138052.1:36788178-37140341 GCF_964194185.1 Rhinolophus hipposideros | reverse complement strand
AATATGTCTTCAAATAGTTCTACCCACATTTTTCTAAATAATCATCATACTTATTTCCTTCTTCGAACTTAACTTGTAATATGCTATTCATTCATTTGTTATTATTGCTCTCTCTTTCTAGAAAGTCCCACCTCAATGGGGCAGCAGTCTCATTTCTCTTTAAGCCCCATAGGCCAAATACATAGTACAGTATCTGGTTTAAGGCCTGTGCTCAATAAATATTTGTGGAAGAAATGAATGCCAAAGTCAATGATGTCTTAAGACTTTAGATAAGGATTGATAGAATCAAATACACAGAGACATTATGCAAAATAAGAATTAGAAAGGGTCACTTGGTTTGATCATTTGGTGGAAGTAGTAGATTTGGAGTGGAAGGCAGAGGTATGAGTGCCATGAGTGAGGAATAAGATAGGAGATGTCAAATGGGAGAACAGCAAGTATTTTAAGATCCCTGACTGGAAAGGGAACATGAAGGGTATGGTGCTACTCTCTTGGGTAAAAGCTCTTTTTAGATTTTTGTTAATGGGTGAGATTTGTGTATATTTCCTTATGAGGAAAAGGAAGGAACAAAGACCAAGAAACTGAAGGTACAGGAGGGAGAGGAGTAGATGATGGAGAGAGGTTATGGAGAAGATGAAATTGAATTGGGGAATAGAATTTGGAACCCAGGTGAGGGATAAATCTTGGATAGAAGGAAGGACACCTCTTTCTCTGAGGGGCAGGGCATCTTTTAGAGTCTTCATTTTGGCTGATAAAAGTGAAAAAGTAGAGGTTGGCATGGAGTTTAACATAGTGAACAAGTTTTGGAATACCACCCAGAGGCACTGACCAGGAATTCATAAAAGGAGTGCTGATTGTCAATGAAGAATCAGTGAAAATCATAAATTTAGTACCAGCTTCTACAGTTGTGTAATTTATTTGTCAAATGTTTATTAGGTATATGCTACATTCTAGATACTTTCCTTGCTATCAGTAGTGCCAAGGTAAATAAAACACAGCTTATGCTATATAGTGGGGGAGAGAAACAAGTATACTAATTAACAAAGCCTTGTGATGTGCTGTACTAGAAGAATAAAATTATATGACCAGAACAAGGAGGAGGATGAGGAGGGAGAGGAGTAGTTTCTAGTCATAAGATTGATGCATATAATTAAAGATTTCAGGATTGGAACTGCTCTTGTTGATAACAAAATCTTAGAGGAGGAGGTAGCTTCCTGGAATGGAGGAAGTCATGGAACTGTGAGATTTGCAGGTTGGAGGGACATTCAGCCAGATGCGGAAGAGGTTGTTTTGGACAGCTCCTCTGTGACTCACGTATCTGAACTCTTGATGAATATTTGAGAGTGACCTGGAAACTCACATATGCCAGTGATAAGGATAAGTAGAGGGTGACATAAGCAGATAGTAGAAACATGCAAGGAAGAAGTCATTGTACATGAGAGGGATGCCATCGTGATCTGAAAGGAGCAGTTAACAGAGGAAAATGCCCAAACCATTTCACAGTCTCTTGGCATGTGAGGCATCAGAAGATAAGCATCCTTCATCGCTCAAGAGAATTTTGGTCAAAACCATGGAATAGTGTTCTGAAGGTTGAAAGCGTAGAGGATTTCATGTATGATGAAACAGAGGTTTCAGAGACTCCAGTAGAAACCTGGAGTGGGAAGGAGTAAATCATGGAAGAGCGAGAGCGAGAGAGAGATTGAGACTGACTCACAGTGTAGCAATAGCTGAGGATACCAGAGAGTCAAGAATAGAATTAATTGGTCCTGAGATGCCACAAAGTCTCAGGTGTGACATAATTCTAGGGCCTGCACAGGACAGCATACCAAGTGGTGTCAGCTATCTGAGGGGTTGCCCCGCTTGTAGTTAGGGATTGTCCGCAAAAGGACCACTGGTTTCACCCCAAGACTGATGCTGGGAGCAAGTAAACATTAATGGTCTGTTGGAACCCAGAGTAAAATGCTGTTTAATCTAATATCTGTTCTTTTTCAAAACTTAGTTTTGAAGTAGTTTTATTTTCTCTGATTATGAAAGAAGTAAATACTCATTGCAAACAAAAAGGTAACAGAGACAAGTATATAGAATAAAAGAAAGATTACTTACAAATCCCAGAGGGAGATCATGGAATCACTGTTAACATTTTCATATGGCACTAATACAACTGTGAAATGCACTGTACTAGTCAGAGTTTCCTTTCTCTCCCTCTCCTATCCTCTGTTTCACCCCCCATCTTTGGTGCTGCTACCTTTCTGGCTTCATCTCTGTTCTCCAGATTCAGATCTCAGTCATGTCTAGAGAGGAATCACCTTACCTTGAGCTGTTCCAGGTATTAATTGAGCATTGAACAGATGGTTGCTGGGTTACCCGCCCTGCTGCAGACTTGCTGTGGCCCTGGCGCTCTGGATACTTCTTTTCGTTCCCCCAGCAGTCAGAGACTATGTTTCTAGAGCAAGTCTGGAAACCACTTAGCTTTTCATATTCACTTCTGAATAGAGAAAATGCTACATTGGAGATGAGGCAAACCCATCCTCTACACCTGTTCTTACACTATGGGGGTAGTCATTCAATATTGTTCACCTTTGAGGTACTCTGTTTTTTACCAATGAGAGCCAGTCCCTTGACCCAGATACAACATAACAGACCAGAGTGGTGAATGGACCTCTGTCCAATGAACATTAACTTCAGTTGCCCCAGCACAAGGAAAACCCTGAATAATGGTTTCAGCCCCCTGAAAATAACATGTGTGTACTTCCAGTTTTCTCATTTTGCCTCCAGAGAAGAAAGTAAAAAAGTCCTAGGAGGAACAATGCTTTCACCTTTTGAGCTTAATAAATTTGTCCTTTATTTTACCACATAAGTCAGAACTACTATATATCACAACCCTGCTAATTTTTTTTCTTTTCTTCCTTCCTCCCACCTATCTCCTGCCACTTCCCCAGAAGCATAAAATTTTCAACATCTGCTGTCCATTAGCATAAATAAACTCATGCTTTTAAAGTAAAAATAGGTTTAATGCTATATTTGTTAAAGACTGCATTACCATAAGAGGATAAAAATATTGTTGAATAAGAATAGATCATTTACTTTAGAGACAATAACATGCATTTATTGTGATTCCCTGAAAGTTGATTATTTTAGCCATAGATTAAAACCTTAGGTCTCAGCACAAGTTACATTTCCACTTCAGAAATTGTCAAGAAATTGTTTCTCAGGATGTGCACCTTTGTGTTTTGATTTATTTTTTCTGTTGCCAATACACTGTAGGCAGATCTAAAAAATGAAAGAGATGAAGTGCCATTTAAATTCAATCTTTGCTACATAAACCAATGTGTAATAACCTTTCTCCTTGTTTTTATATATCTGCTGTTAATTTGAGTTTTATGTAACATTTATACAATAGATAAGAAAGTACTGGGCCAAAAAAGAACAGAAGTGGAAAGAAATGGAAACAAGAGATCTTCAACGTCTAGAAGAACTGAAGAAATTAATGGCTGAACAGTCAGTAAAAGACAGAGAAAGGTAAAAGACAACTTTTAAATTGCGCGGTGATGGGGGTGTGAATGGAGTCTTCCATAATGTGCTGTGATAAACAATGTCAGAGGGAAATTTTCATACTTAATATCTCCTTATAGTACTTATATTCACAAATGTATAAAATGATACTTATAATGTATTTTAAACTCTCATATTCATATATGAATCTCTAGGTTTTCATTTTGTTCCTTAGTTAGCTTCCTAGATAAAACTCTCACAGAGGATTTCACAGTATTTGATTGCTCACTGTGTGCATGAAATGATACTGTCTGCTGCTATGACTCAATATTTTGACCTAAAAAGAGGAAACCATTATTCAGATGAAAAGGGAGACCCATTTACTATGAGTGAGGCGGGGGGAGACGAGACACAATTACACTGTGCCATATGGTATTCATTCTAGCATACTTAAGATGTAACCTATATAGGAAAAAAACCCTGAATTTCCTAGAATAATGTAATTTGAGAGCTGCAAAGAACATTTAAGATCAACTAACCCAGTCTCCTCATTTTATGAATGAGTACAATGAAAAATTAAAATATTTTTCCCAGGTTCCTGTCTCAATCAGGGTCTGTGAGGGGGCAGAGACAACATAGAAATTTGAATATGAAAAGCTTAAGATAAGAATAATCTTTGTTACATAAAGGGATAAAGAGAACTTGGAAAAACACCCCAGGGATGACGGAGGGTTTTCCTGGATAAAACAGATTTGGAAGTGGGGCTCCCTCTCCGTCGTGGGGATTCAGACCCTGTTGCAGAAGGTGTGGTTTCGGCCCACTGCATGGGGGAGAAATTTTCGGACACACTCAACCAGAACTCGTTCATGGTCACCGGGCAAACAGGAAATACCCTACTTGGGTGCAGGAGGCCGAAACTGGAAGCCAACCATTGGTATGTTGGAAAGACTCAGTGGGATTCTGACCATGGAAGTGCCTCTGAAATTTGATGAGAAACTGATTATGGGTGACATTGGGACTCCAAGGGCATGAGCACCACTGGTTGTCTCCTACACATGCTGCTAGCAGCCACATTGCAGGAACAAGAAGGGGTAAAAGCTGGCACCAGGAAGGAAAGCTGCTTCCTCCTTCGGTGTCCTTCCACCACTCTTTGCTGACATAGATTAACACAGTGCTAGCTGCAAGGGAGAAATAATTACAGGGTCCAGCTCTGTTTCCATAGAGCAAACAATGAAGGGCGGATTTGGAGCTGAGAGAGTATAAATCGGTAACTGACATAGTTATCTAGTTTAGCTAGCTCCTGAGTGGATTTTCACAAAAGATACATTAAGGATCTCTTCATTTCATAACAGAAATCACAGTAAGTTTTCTTTACAGTTAGTCAATGTAAAAAAAATTGCCCCAAACTCTATACTTCCTGTTCGATTTTGCTGCAAACTTAAAACTGTTCTAAAAAGTAAAGTCTATTTTAAAAATTGCCCCTTGGACTTACAAATAACTTTGGAGGACATCACCATTTTATACAATGCGGTTCACTTGTATCTAGGAAGCTTTGTGGCCTGTGGAACAGCTATCTCAAACTCCAGCCACAAGCTTGCAGAGAGAATCTGGAGTTCCACATAGATGCCAGGCAATTCCTAAAGATCTGCTGGGTGAAATTCACATTATTTTCCAGTTTTCTCGAGATTTTAGAGCTGAGTTTAATCTACTGTGGAGAACACTGAGAATATATTAAAGCAAAGGTCAAGACTCAGAGGTGAAACAGCCAGTGAGAGTGAGCAACCAGTTAAGGCAAGCACAAAGCAAGATATAGGAGGAAACCAGAAGACAGGCCATGCCATGGGTCAGAGGCAAAAGCCTACAAACAGCTAAATACTAAAGGGCGAGGCAAAGGTGAGTGTCAAAAGGCTGGTTGGATAAATCAAACTATGCTGGGGAAACGAAAGCCAGCCACAGGAATTAGAGGGGGCGGAAAAACAGAACAGATGTGAGGTCCGGAGACATGCTTCTAATAGAATCTCTCCTCATAGCCAGGGAGTTTCTTTGATTACAGAGCCATTTCAGTCTTTTGCTTCCTGTCCCAATAATTATCAAGATTAGCTGACTAAGAACTCCAGTTGAAAAGAAGAAAAGAAAAATCAGATTAATCTGCATTACATAACAGGATAAAAATAGGCAAGAGCACAGTGAAAAAGATTACTAAGCACTAGGAACGAGGAGACCAGGATGTTAGTCTTAAATCTTCCGTGAACAGTGTATGACTTGGGGAAAGTCATTCATTTAACCTTTACAAGGCTCTGTTTCGTCTTTTGAAAAATTGAACTGGATGACTTCTGTGGGCTAAGTGAGCGATCAACTTTTAAGGGTCTATGATCTGTATGATTAATTCACGTGAAATGTTGTAGGTTCCGGTAATTATGAATCCAATGCTTGCATGCCAATGGGAAATCAGTGAGAAAGGCAGTTAAAATACCAAGATAATACATCAGGAAATAATTATCAGAAATGTTTGGATAATGTATATAAAGGCATAGTCCTCATTCTGTGATTTAGGAACATAAAGTTCAACATGTAAAAATTGCTGGTAGTTTTTGCTTCTGAGAAGAAGCAAAAGTTGTGTTACTTTATAACCATTCTGACACTAAGAAATTGATTGATTGATTAAAATGTTTTTTTGTCTACTACTGAAATACAATTCACAAATTTCCTGTTTGATGTAATTGTGGGCACATTTTTCTCATATCAGAATAAGAAAGTTTGAAACAGTTTCTAGATCTGTTAAAAATAAACACACACACACATAGCCTTGAGAGTTTGGAAATTTCTGTTGTTTATTTCCTTTTTCCTTTCCTGGTTTTTTGGTGTGTTTTTTTCCAATTGTAAGATAAAATTTCTTGAAAAACAATTTTCATACATGAGCACATAGATTAGATTGAACAATAAGAAAATTACACTTTTGTGGGTCAAAAATGGTTAAGTGTTGGCAATTTCATGTGGTTCAACATAATTTTAAAAATAGCAATTCGTTTTCTTTATTAATGATATTTCTCATCTCAATCTATTACAATATGTCTTTTGCCCTTATCATTTTATTGAAATTGTTTTCGTCAAAGTGTCCACTACCTGATGCCCTATTTTGATTTCTCAACATGCCATAGAGGTTAAGGGGGAAGGCTCTAGATCAGGTTGTCGACATTAGAATCCTGGTTCTATCCTGTGTAAACTTGAGTAAGTTATTTAATTTGTCTGAACTTCAGTTTCTTCATCTATACAATGAGGACATAAATAGTATCTACTCCATAGATTTGTTGCACAGAATGAGTGAAATATTGAATTAACATACTGACTGCCTGAAGCATAGTAAATTTCCATTAAATATAAGTAATTACTATCAACAGACTTTTTAAAACATGAGATACCTTCTAGCATAATTTTTTTTCTCAAAATATTTCAGCATTTTATATATTTTAGATAAACCATGTAATATGAGGACAGTCTTATAAAAAAATAAAACATTAAGGTTAAAGCAACGTGATCCTTGATCACTACCTTCGGACAATCTCTTCTCTAGAAATTATTGGTGTTATTGGTGATTTAATACATATACGTACATACTACCGTGTTTCCCCCAAAATGAGACCGGGTCTTATATTAAGGTTTGCTCTGAAAGACGCATTAGGGCTCATGTTCAGGGGATGTCATCCTGAAAAATCGTGCTAGGGCTTATTTTCCGGTTAGGTCTTGTTTACGGGGAAGCACGATACCTACATATACCTACATAAAAAATGAGTTTAAGAATAACAACAAAAAAAACAATACATTTTATAACAACATGTCATTGATTAGCTCTAGCTACCGTAGTGGCTGACTTACATGACAGAAATTTATTTTCTCACAGTTCTGGGGGCTACAAGTCCAAGATCCAGTTGACAGCATGATTGGCTTCTGGTGAGAA
Organism: Rhinolophus hipposideros; assembly: GCF_964194185.1. Lineage (NCBI taxonomy): Eukaryota > Metazoa > Chordata > Mammalia > Chiroptera > Rhinolophidae > Rhinolophus > Rhinolophus hipposideros. Next base: position 37,132,894 of record NC_138052.1, on the reverse strand, counting down.
GCTTACGTTCCTGGCTTATAGACAGCTGCCTTCTCTCTTTGTGCTCAGAGAGTGAGGAGACAGACACAGCTAGCTCTTTGGTGCCTCTTCTTATAAGGGCACTCATCCCATCCTGAGGACCCCGTCGTCATGACCTCACCTAAACCTCAGTATTTCCCAAAGACCCCATCTGCAAATACCATCACGCTGGAGGTTAGGACTTTATCATATGAATTTTGAAGGGACACATTCAGTTTATAGCAACCATTGGTGTCAAAAAAAAGCACTTATATACATACAAATTATCTATTAACTACTATTTATTGGTTGCTGGTTATTGGTATATAAAGTTTTTGTACTGATTAGAAAATGTGCCTCCTTCTGCTGGCAAAGTGCATAGTGCCCCTACTAGAAGTAGATAAATTAGACAAAGAAAAGATTCCCCTTCTGAACCACGCTGCACAGCTTGACAAGTGAGGCAAAGCTAGATGTCATTCCCCATTTATACTCATGGCTGGGCATCACTTTTGCAAAGTAAAAACTTCAAAATAATACATGGTATCCCAGCAAACAGACCTACCTAATTCTTTTAAAATACTACATATTATCCATGTTTCTTCTAAAATTTAGTCATCTGGGATTTGTTTTCGTGAATGATAGGAGCTAAGTGTCTGATCTTCATTCTTTGATCTCAATTGATAGTCAGCTATCTCAACACCGATTATTTGCTGATTCATTCTTACTGATTTGAAATGCCACTTTTATTATATATTACACTTCTAAGTATGCTTCTCTATTCATATGGACTCTTCATTAGATTAAATAAAAACTGATCTTTATTTATATTTCTGCATGGATAACATACTGTTTTAATTATTCTGTTTGCTATCTCATAGAACAAGTATTCACTCACTGTTCTTTTCAAATATATCTTAGTTATTATTATGTCAAATTTCATTTTAAAAATCCTGTTGATTTTTTGCACTGAAATTTTGTTAAAGAGAGCTGATGATATAACAAATTTAATCTCCAATCTAGGGTTATGCTTCCAGAATAGCTCTTTAGTTCAAGTCTTCTCATAGGTTCTTTAGAAAATTTCACAGTGGGTGTAGGGGTGTGTGTGTGTGTGTGTGTGTGTGTGTGTGTGTGTGTGTGTGTGTGTGTTTCTGGTGAGGGCTTGGAAATTATTTTGGAATAGTAAAAGCTGGTGAGCAAGAAGCTGATTATCAATTTTCTTTAGTAGCTATGTGAGAAAACTGTCTGAACTAGGAAGTAGCAGTGGGGATGCAGACATCACAGAAGTTTAGGAAGTATTTAGATTAGGTAAAATATGGTGTCTCATTTCATTAGGGATGGAGTTTGATGGAAGACAGAGAGAGAAGCATGATCCTGAACATTATTGAGCTCTTTCTGTTCTCTTGGGTTGAAATCTTTAGTTATTTTGCTTTCAATGTCTTTTATTTTTGAATAAATTCATTTGGCTAGAGCTTTTGTGGGGTTTTTGGTTGTTTTCTGTTGTTGTTTTTTTCCCCTGTGTATCTTTGACCACATTCTATAAAGTTTGAAATGTGTTTTTATTTAATTTCCAAATGTTTACACTTCATTTTTGATGTCCTAACAGTAAATTGGCAGACATTGGAGTGCTTGCCAAAGGCAAGGTGTCTGATAGTTTTACATTTCTCTCGCTTCTCTACTTCCTGTGTCATTTCATAAAAATGTGCAAAAACTCAGCATGCTTGTGGGAACCTACTAACACTGCTACCTTTAACAGTGAAAATCCTCTTTATTGAAGAATAACTCATATATATCATTAATTCCCATTTTAAGTGTACAATTAAATAATTTGGGGTGAACTTATATCATTGTACACCCATTGCCATCATGCAGCTTTAGATCATTTATATCAGCCCCAAAAGCTCTCTTCTGCCCCTTCGCACTAATTCCCAATTCCACTCCCAGCTCCAATGACCACTGATCTATTTCTGTTCCAATTGATTTGCCTTTTCTGGACATTTTATATAAATGAGATGCATCTGGATTCTTTCTCTTAGCATAAAGCTCTTGAGGCTCATCCATGTCGTGGCACATATCATTAGTTTTTTCCTTTTTATTACTGAATAGTATTCCACTTCAGCATTACTTTAAAATTTTATTTTGCAAGGCAATATAGTTTTGCTTCTGCTGGTGAGGGATTAATATTAATGTGGGCAAGGTGGTAAAGAAAAAAAAAGAGGTTAAAATGTATATAAAGTATGATATCAATTCCACAAAAGGCTTTCATTTGTACCAGGGTCAAATATTCACTCACACCACTCCGAAATATGTAAAGAATAGTAACTGGTCTCAGTTATTTTATGGGCCCCCTTCCTGCAGGGTAGTGAAGAAAGATGGAACTATTTCAACTAAAAATATCTCAAGCTCCTTTACTTCAGAACGGTTTCATTTTTGATTTTCCCTTTCTCTTTGGGGGTCAAGTATAAATTCTAATCTCTGCTGGAGGTCAGGCAACCTCCTCCAGGGGGATGGCTGGTCAGCCTGCAGGTTCTGATGTCCCTCGGTCCTCATTACCCTCTGCAATTTCACCTCACCCCTCCACTTCCCTAGGGTATAAGGCAGTGCTAGCCAATAGAAATATGTAAATCACACACGTAATTTAAAACTTTCTAGTAGCCACATCAAAAGACGTAAAAGGTAGCAGGTGGAATTGACTTTAATAATACATTTTATTTAACCCAATATATCCAGAAACATTATCATTTCAATACGGTATGAATATAAAATTATAAATGATATGTTTTGCATTCTTTTTTTGGATGAAGTCCTTGAAATCTGTACATTTCACACATTCAGCACATTGCAATTTAGAGTAGTCCCACTTCGAATACCATCTTGTGGGTAGTAGATACTATATTGGCCAGTGGAGGTGTATAGGGCAGCTCAGCCGACTCTCGGCAACAAAGGGTTGAGTGGCTGCTCTACCTGCAGATCCTGACTCCCTTATAGAATTAATGTCATGATTTCTATAAATTTTGAGCCCTGCACGTCCCTTCATCCTGCATCTTTCAGAGCCTTCACTGCCCTGCCAGGAAGTCCTTAGTATCTCTTGTCTCTGGGAGTGGCCTTGCTCCTTATGCAAACCACTGGTAACACAGCTGGACTCACTGAGCCTTAGGATGCAGGCCATTATAGGCTGCTGCCATTGCTTCTGGCGCTGTGGTGCCCTCCTCCGGGTCTTGCCAGTTCTGGTTTTCCAGCACATGGATCATGCTCCCAGTAAGACCTTGTGCAAGCCATGAGAAACAAATGCTTTCTCATGTAGTGTCTAAACATCCCGTTCTGCTCCTGTGTTATTCTGGGCAGGATGCCATGTGGAATGCAGGGCCTTCCTGGAGGGCATTTTGTACCAGGAAAGTGGAGAGCCAGGCCCATGTGCTTGGATTCTCCCATAGCTATCTCAGTGTTTCTGCTAAGCCCCCAAACATCACAGTGTGATCCACTAAGCAGCAGAAAGTGATGGAGCTGGTATCTGAGATCTTCATCTACTTTTTTCCATACCAGTGAAAAGGCCAAAGGGAAATATGATTCCTAGGAGAAATCAAATAGATGAAGTTAGTATTTTCAAAATGTTGTTTCTGTAATCTCTATATAAAGAAAAAGTCTACAAAGAAACATAACCCTATGATAACAGCTTTTGACTCCAAGTAATGAAATGAAGGATAGCTTTGATTTTCTTTATATTTCTGTATTTTCCAAAATTTCCACAATAAGCATACATTTTGATAGTAAGAAAAAACCCACTGTAGTTTTAGAAATAATAAATAGAACGTGCTTTTCCATTTTCGTTGGTTGTTTGGCTGTGGGTTTCAAGTTGGTGGGCAAAGTGGAAAGTAATGTGCAATGTATGGAAGTGAATATACTAATTCAAGTATGAGAGTATTAAATAGACAATAGCCATTTCAGGTAACAGAAATAGCAGTCTTCAAACAGACATAGAACATACACTTGCCTTTTATTTTTTACCATAATGTTTATACCCTGTATTACCTAATTTGTCTAATTCTACCTTCCAGGTTCTTTTCTAGCTATCCCACCTTCTTGTCATTTGACCTCCAATTGGCTTTCTTCAAAGCCTTCATTTCCCACCCATGCTGGAAGCTAAACTCTCTCTTTCTTCTTTTGCATACAGTGGTTCTTTCTTATTAGCTGGGCTCTGAATGCTCTTGTTCCCCAGAGCCTTCCTGAGTTGGGGCCAATGCCATAGTCCCCCTTCGTTGCAGTGTGTAGCCCTGTAAGCAGCAATGGTTCTATGACATTTATGTTTCCTTTGTTTTCGGGTAACTTTAAACATATTGTCTCCAAAAACTTTCTTTACTGAGTAGTCTTTATGTTAGATACACACAGGAAGGATTAGAAATCAAGGACCTGTAATGGTCACATCTCAATTTTTGGGTCTTTTCTGAGTATCATCACTTCCATTACCATTGAAAGTTGCAGAGTAAAAAGGAAGAAGTTAGATCATCGTTCCATGCACAGAGGTCTCTCTCCTCTTATTATATTTTATAAATGCTTGTTAAAATGTTCAATCTCCAACTTTTCAGAAGATCAGCTCTTTTGCAGCTAACATAGACACTCCTCTCTGTATACTTGCCAATGAGTGTTTCTGTAAGGATGGATATCGTTATGGCATTTCAGTCATAATCATGGCTGTTCCTTGTAATTTAATAAATAGCCTGCCTTTTCCCTTTATCTCCTTTGTAATAATGTTGATGGATTTCAAAATGTTTAACTATATACTCTAGAAGATAATTTTAAAGATGTCTAAAAGCAGATTGACTTAGCCAAACAGTTCCTCTGAATATCATTTCATAACCCGAAAAGTGAATAAAGTTGGGCACACCAACAAACGGAAGGTATGGGTTGTTTGTTGGTCGATGCTAATGGAATGCCAGCACAGCGACTCCATTCTTTGCTACAATAGAATCACCTGGGGAGGCTTTGAAAGTCCTACTGTCCAGGCCAGGCCCCCAGTCCCCCCAACCAGTTCAATCAGAATCTCTGGCAATAGGATTTCCGCCCCAACAGTTTTTGAAAATCTTCAGGGGATTCTGAAGTGCAGAGAAGTTTGAGAACTAGTATAACTAGAGTTTCTTTCCATATTTTCTGAAGTATGGGCCTCAAATCACCTATAGGGTTCCTGAGAATATCCTACTTTTTGTAGAAGTGTCCGTAATTTCTCTTTTCCCAATGCTACTATCACTGAAATAGCTCGGGGAAGTCTTGTAGGTGAAACTTGACATTCATGGGAGAGTTTAACAATTCTACAAATCCTCTGCAATCACAAACCTTGGATGTTTCTCTCCAAGCAGCTCTGTGTGTGTGTGTGTGTGTGTGTGTGTGTGTGTGTGTGTGCATTTAATGGAGAAAGCATTGCTTTCTATGGTAACAAACACTAGTTTTTAGTTACTGTTTCCAAAAGAAGAGAGTTTCCTATGTTCTAAGATGTGTGAAGGTTAAGATGCTGATGACCATTTGGGAAGGAAGAAACTAGAGCCAGCTGCCTTCCTAACACTAAATTGTTTTTGTTAATCTAGTGTGTGTGTTGGGGTGTTTGCCAACAACAGGAAATGGACAGTTATTGCATTTTCTAAGCAGTAAAACCAGATGTTTCTATCTCTTCTCCACATCTTTTCTTAACAATATACAAAACTCAGCATGTCATATTAGGAGACACACAGGGCATTTAAAGTGAGATCCCAGTCCAATCTGAGATTTGAAGAGTATGCTTAGTAAAGTGACTTCAACAGAGACTTTACAAACATTTGTTAAGTTTTTGCTTCTGCATGAAATTCCCCAAATTAGTGGTAATGCTCTTGTTCATTAAATCTCTGTCAACCGAACCTCCACTCTTAAGTGGCAGTGCCAAATGTCAGCCAAGGATTCCTATGGGGCATGAAACAAATATAATTCTTAGTAAGACTGTCTGTTTTGCCTTTTAAATGATGTCAGAAATGCTCCACAAATTAGTGTTAATATAAAAGATTGGAAGAGACGCCACTGATAGCCAACATGTCATCTTTCTACCCGTGAAGGTAATTTCATCAAGTGATAATAGCACTTAGAACCGGCTCATCAGTATGACTACGGCGTGTGTGTGCGTCTCTGTGTGTGTTTCCACGTGGTGGCGCATGGATACACAGAGTATTTGGACGTAATTGTAGTGGTCCTTGATTGTATGATAGCTGCAAGCATGATGGTCAGAGGGAGGCTAGGACGTTTATGGACAAAGCATGTACAGTTATTTTAATGTGCACACGATTAAGGAGGCTCGTGCCAGTGGGCAGAGATGGCTCAGCTGAGGGGCATTCTAGCGGTCTTGGATGGCAGTTTATCTCCTGAGGTATGAGAGTCTTGCTTCAGATCTGGGGTCTTTTCCAAACCCAGGCAATGGGAGAGGGCCCGTTGTTTAGTAGTTTGGGCTGCTTTTACTTTATTGTTTACAGTTGTGATGTTTGATTTTAGAAATCTTTGCTCATTAAAAAAGTTACTGGATTTCTGCTATATGCCAAGCTGATCTGTCCATTGCAGTTAGTTAACATATTTGGGATATAAAAAGAAATGTCATCAGGTATATGTGTGGTAGAGGGCAGGCAACATGCAGAAACCCTTTATAATATATTGTTATACAAACTGAGCATTATTGAAGCCTTTTAATGACCATAATTATTTTCCTTTCATTTGTATGTGTCAATGAAGTGACCATCGATACTATAATTACAAACAGAACAGCTAGCTTGCTCTGGTCTTTTCAAAAGCAATTATCTCATATTTTCTTCTCCAGGATCCTAGACTTTTATCTTGGCCCATAATTAGTGCTGCAGATATTTGGAAGTTTCTTTTGGGACATTGGGGTGTTTGAAACTGCATTACCTTTCTCCAGTTTAACATTTACCCCCATATGTAGTGCTGAATGATTTGCTGTTACTCCTCAGCTGCAAAGGGAGGCTGTGCTCTCCAAGGCCACACGCAGTGTTTGTGAATGAAATGGAAGTAGCCCCTGCACACGTTATTGATGTCTTCATTACAGGCCCCTTAACAACAGAGTTTTAGTAGGCACTTTCAAGAAATGAAATACTGACCTTTTAGATATAAACTTTAGGAAGATTTAATAAGACTGCAGGGCTAGGTAGGCAGAAACTGAGCAGCCATAGTTAAATGAAGGAAGTATAAAGCCATGGATTAGGAGAAATGTAATGGCAACTTTCATAAAGTCTCACCATTGTGCTGGATACAATATAGCTTCAAGCACTTGATGTGTACCCTTTGTTTGGAACTACTCCTGCAAAACATACATACACACACACTCGCATGCAAGCACACATGCTCATGCACATACAGCTAACGGGTGATACTAAATAAGAATTTAGTTAGTGAAGGAAGCATATTTACGCTAGATTATTTTCTTACTTTATATACTTTAGTATGAGTTTTACAGTCACATTATTATTAGACCTGTGAGGAATCTTGGAAAGCATCTAGGCCAGCCTCCTTGTATTAACTAGGGTTCTAGTTTGTAAACAACACGTTTCTAGTGGAATTTTGAAGTAAAAACCTTTTATTAGAAGAGATTTGGGTAGCTTACAGAATCATCTACAGAACCAAGCTTTGCAAATGGTTGGACTAACAGAGGCCAGGAAGATAGGAAAGAGTCAAGACTGTACTCTAACTCCCTCCTCATCCATGTGTAGCCGCTGACCATTGCATGCCACAGCTTGCCTCCTCTCTGCTGTCTCAGGACTCTGGACATCACTGTTGGCAACGCTGCCTTTGTTCATATTCCTGCCATGCTGCCACTGCTCATGGCCTTCTCAGCATCTCTATGGGCCCTGCTTCTCTGCATTACTGGCTTCCAAGTGAAGTATCTGATGGGCTGCACTCAGGTCAAATGCTCAGGACTAGCTGCAAAGGAGGCTAGGAAAGCAAGTATCCGGCATCAGCTTTCAGTGGGGATTTCTTCAAAAGAGGAAGGGGGTTGAGAAGCTAGGGGAAGAAAACGAAAATGAAAAAGGAATGTCTCCTATAGTCCACTTGGCAATATTAACAAATATCTTCCTTTCTATACTCTACCAAAAAATTTACTTCTACCTAATGCTGTATAATTTTACCTTTTACAACCCCAACATGCTCACCCCATTTCTAAAGGGAATCAACCCAAAGTGTCATTTGTTACAGCATCTAGCTCTGCATTAAAAATCTCTAGGTGATGTTGTTTTGTCCTATTATCCTGTCATAATCCATCTCAATATTCCATGGCCTATGAAATAGATTTTAAAGTTTACAACCAATAAACACACCTCATGTAAAATAGCAAGAAAAAGAAAAAGAAAGGTGAAAGCAGTTGGCAGAAAGTTGAGAGAGAGAGAGAGAGAGAGAGAGAGAGAGAGAGAGAGAGAGAGAGAGAGAGAGAGAGAGAGAGAGGCATACCAAGGATAGATACTTTCCTTTGGTAAATGGTTAAGATGACAATACAACTTATAACTTCTTTTCCCTACTATGCATTGCACATGCCCTTGGCTTTCAATCAGCATCTTGGTTGGGTGAGATTCTTTATTCAATGAGTTAACTTCCACCTTAGTTTCTGAGGGACTGGCTTATACAGGGTGACCCTTTGATGGGTCATTTGTTCCAGCCAGCACTGTAACCTTCTTTTCTACCTGTTTGCTTAGTGGTTTGATAAATCCCAAAAGGCAAGTATGTGCATCAGCTCCTAATGCATTGTAACCATTGTTGTCTTCCTAGTGAAAGTATTAGATGTTTAAAATCAGCAGAGCCTAAAATCTGAGGAATGGGAGGCAAATTCTACAAAGGGATCTTCAGAGGTAATTATGAAAAGCACCATTCTCTCTTGTACTTATTGGTCCAACTATTTACATATCCTGTCAGTGTTGGGACACAGCACCGTATAATAGTCATCACTACTTCAGAGCAAAACCACTACCTGTAAAATAGCATCCAACTTCACAAAATATTATCTCTTAACTCATGATGTGTCTGAGTCTTCAATAGGCCATTCCTCCATTTTATAAGGACAGCAGCATGCAGGTAGTATAGTGAAGCCCTGGGCGTCAGCGATTGCCCTACTCTTCTTCCTAAGGAAGAAGCAATGTCTATGGGATACCATGAGTGCACAGATAGTACAAACATGGTGTATAGGGAAAGAAAATCCAAATTCTTTTAACGTTTCCAGTGATAGAACAGGTGTGATATAATGTAACCACCTAACACTGGCAAATTTCCCCAGTGTAGAATCTACCCTGTCAAGGGCTCAGAGTGACAGTAGCCAAATCAGGGCAAATCCAAGTAGTTGAGTAATGCATAGCTTCTGTTCTTACTGCTGGGGGCATTTTATCATGAGCCTACTAAGCGAGTACCAGGCTGCTGGGGAAGGAGACTCACACGTGCATAGCAGATCATCTCTCCCACATAATTCTCTGAAATCACCTCCATACAATATTCCTAACTCCACATGGTCTCTCTGAGTCTTCCTGTCACAAATCCTCTAATCATATTCCTTCAATGTTCCTAACCAGTTGGCCAAACCATTAACTACTACCCATAAAATATGATTAATGTATCATTTATTAATTTACACAAAAATATTTATTGAGTACCTAACATGTGGGATTTACTAATCTGATATTCCTCTTGAAGCTATACCCCACCTGGAAAATTTGCCTTCTTGACTTCTTTTCAGGGATACGTCAGAGCAGAGCTATCCGTCATAGCAGTACACTTCTGTCTGGGGCCATGAATGTGTAGACTCAACTGTAAAACTGGCTCATTTCTTTTCCTGGTCCATTCAGCCAGTCATTGAGAATGCCCCCAGGGCCACAGGTCTGAGTCCAGGAAGGGATGTCAACGTGGAAGGAGTGTGAAACACCTGTTCACCTGAATTACCTATGTCTTCAGGTTATGCTCAAGCCCAGTCCACTTTCATTTCATTAGTCTGCACTGCTAGCCACCTCCAGCTTTCTGAGTAGCTAGAGTCTCACTGTCACCTGGGATCTCAGAGGCAAAAATCCAGTTGATACCGACCCTTATCTATAAAATGGAGGTAAAAAGAATAAGACCTACCTCATATAGTGGTTGTGAGGAACAAATAACTTAACACATGGGAGCTCTTACTCCAATGCCTATCATGTTGTCACCTGGTTGACAAATAATAGATATCATAATTACCAGGGTCCAATAGCAAGCCAAGATCTATTTCTTAAAAGAAAAATCAGAACTTGCAAAGGAGGCATGAGTGTGCAGTGTCTCTATACCTTTTTTTGACAGGCTCGTAGCATGTTCTGGTCATCCAGAATACACAATGTACGAGTGAATCTGCTTCATCGTGAAGCCAAGTGGCATTGCTGTCTATACAGGGCCTTGGACCAGCTGGATAGCTTTCTCTTGCTCTGGCCCCTCTTCAAAACTCTTGGCTTCTCAGGTCACCTGTTAAAGTAACCAGAGAGACATTCCCAAATGCTGCCTTTGCTATCTTCAAAACTCAAAGATTGTCATCCAGCATTGTGATTTTTTTTTTTTAAGTGGAGAATACTACCACATGTCTCTCACTTTGAACATAGAGGATCTATGTTAAAACCCCTACTCTACCACATCCTGTCTCGGACCTTAGGCAAGTTACTCACCTTTTTGAGTACTCCTACATAGTTGTTATCAGAATTAAGGGAAATAATATCTATAAAGTACCTGGATTAAAATACACACTCAGTTATATGAGTTCTTCTCCATACTGTCCTCTTTGTCTGTAATGTTTAGCCAGCTGTCTCCTAGCTTTGCCATATGGATGTCTCTCTGGCACTTCACGCTCTCCATGACTCAGATGGAGCTGTTCATCACTCACTCCAATCTGTCCTTCCTCTAGTGTTTCCAGTAAATGACACTGCCACTCACCACACTGCCCAGTCAGAAGCCCAGGTGACACCTCCCTCTCTCTCCACTCCCACAGCCAAGGGCTTAGTAATTCCCTTGAATTTACCTTTTAAATATTGATCCCCTTTCCTACCTGATCATTCCACTATTATCTCTCACCTACAACTTCTTCAGCCTTGCTGCAATGCAAGCACATCCAATCACGTCATTCTGATACTGAAAACCCTTCAGTGGTTTACCTTCAGTCTTCTAAAGACATTCAGATGCCTTAATGTTGCTTATGAGATGAGCCCTGGTCATTGAGCTTCATCTTCTTTTGATCTCCCACCTGACTCTTGCACATTCCATTTCTCACCAGATGACTACACTCTAGCAGTTCCCGAAGGGCTCCAGGATTTCTCTTGCCTCCATTGGCTCTTCAGAAGGCCTGTTTCTTCTACCGAGTACACTCCTGTGGTTAACTCCTAAAATGTAACTTCCTCAGAAAGGCCTTTTCTGGCCCCTAGATGAGGTTAGGTCTTTTTGATATGTGTTTTCATGGTGCCTATAGTGATGAGCCATTGCTGCGTTACAAACCACCCATAACTTACTGGCATAAGATAACAACAGTGCTGTTATTATGCTTATGGGATTCATTGGGTTAGGAATTTGAAATGGGCACAGACAGGATGGCTTGTCTCTGCTCAGTGATGTCTGGAGAATCAGCCAGGAAAACTCGAATGGCTGAGAGTGAATGGTTGAAATAATTGGGTAAGTTCTTTCATTTGGACTGAGATGACTAGAAAGCTAGGTGTATCTGGAAACTGTCAAGTGGAGCTCTGCATGGTCTCTACATGAAGCTTGAGTTCTTCAGAGCATGGTGGGCTCAGAGTAGCTGGACTTCATATAGGGCTCCAGGAGCTTGTCTTACATTAAACAAGGCAAAAGCCTAATGATCTTTCATGACCTAACCTTGGAAATCACAGTGTTACTTCTATTTTATTTACTGGTCAAAATAGTTATAAGCCCATCCAGATTCAAGTGAAGGGCATTTAGACGCAAACTTCCAATACTAGGAGTATAAAAGAATTTGTAATCGTGTTCAAAAATCATCACGGGGCCCTGTAGCTATGCAATCTCAACTACCATTTTTTAAATTGTAATTACTTGTCGAGTTTTTACCTTTTCCACTAAATTGTAAATTCTGTGAGAGTGGAATCCGTATCTGTCTTCATCACAGTATTCTCATATTTGGTACATTAGAGGTAACTCAATCTCAATAAATATTCATTAAGTGGAGGAATGAAAATAACTAGAGTCAAATGCTACCAGGCAAACGGTAGGGCCTTGATCAATTGTACGTTAGTGAGCCGCACTCATCTTTGTTTTGGTTAAACTAGAAGAAAAAGGAATTGCTTCACCCTTTTGGTTATTTATGCTAGCTTTTCTTTTCTTAACAAAGAAAAGAAAGCCATCCCAAAATTGTCAAGCCTCAGCATTAAATGTCATAAATCTTTAAAGTTATCTAGTTCAATGGTTTTCATTTTTAAGTCTCTTCTACCGCCTTTCCACTAAATGGTCATACATACTAGGTATACATATATCTCCTGATGCTAAACTTGCTATCTTCCAGGGCAGTTCATTTCATCTCTGGACAGCTATGGATTTTTTTCTTTCCCTCCTTTTCTTTATTTTTTGGGAGTAAGCCCAGATCTGTCCCACTAGCTTCCACACATTAATCTTCCTTCTGTTGCTTGAGACCATGTGGAACAAGTTTGAACCTTCTTTCCTTTGACAACTAGTTAAATATTGAGGATACTTATGTATTTCTCTTCCCCCTATCCATCTCCATCCCTATAAATCCTTCCTTTAATAAGCTGTTTTTGGAGGGTTATGTTTTCAACTCATTTGTCATTTATATTGGAGGAGGGCTTCAAGGAAAACCCTCACTGGCCAAAGGAGCCCGCCATCGTGAGTCACCACACATCATGATCAGGGTCACTATGGAAATATTATTAAAGGATATAAAGGTTGTTACTTAGGGAGTTATGTGTGTCACTTTCTAATATGCATTCATTTAAATAAGACAAGTTCATAACTAGAAGCAAAATACTTTGATTGCTCGGAGGTATTCATATGTATTGACCTGTCAATACAAAGGCCCCAAAGTACAAAGACGGCTGAAGTGGCTTCACTTACAGAAGGGAGACAATGAGACACCTCTTTCTAGTTCCAGGCAGATCCTGGGCTGATAGACCAAGGCTCTAGTGATGATTAGCTACCTGGTGGCTCCTCCCAATTACACGGATTATGAACTTGGAACGAGCCTTCCGATTTAGAGCATGTCATAGATGTTTTTAATCTGAGTGGTCTAGGAGGAGATTCTTACTGTCTGCTCAATGGCTTAAGGGCGTAGAGCAGCTTAGACCTGTCACGCCATCCAACAGAACCCCTTTCCTTTATCAAAGCCAAGTGAGACAGCTAAACGGCAGCTAACACCAAGGCAAAATGGTAAGTTGTCCCTTTTGTTCTCTGAGTTGAGCCCTATCTACCCCTCTGCCTGTTTTCTGTGTCACCTGCAAGCCAAGAATATTTCCTACATTTTTAAATGGTTGAAAAAGAAGAAGAAATCATGTTGTACGCACCTAAGTGAAATTAAAATTTTACGTCTGTAAGCAAAGTTTTATTGGAAACCGAGTGTGTCCATTCATTCGTCTCTGGCTGCTTTAGTGTGCCACAATGTGTAACACAGTGTGCTTACACAGTGTGTCATATGCAGGAACTGTATGGCTCACAGGCCTGAAATATTTATTATCTGGCCCTTTACAAATGTAGTTTGCTGTCCATAGGTATCGTGGGGTGGTAGAAGGAAGGGGCATTAATGCTGTTGCTTAAGAAGCAAAATATTCTTATATACTACCCTTAACTTCTAGATAAACTGGACTGAGATGAAGGAAAGCTAGGAAAACTTGAAATTCTACACAAACTAATACATCATTCTCTCCTCCGATTGCATTTCTTCCCATCTATTCCCTTTCACAGAAAAACACTGAGAGCTCAAGGTATCATGTGAGCAGAGTTAAAGCTTCTTCCGCTAGATACGCACGCTAATCAATGTTGTCCAAGGTGGCCCAGCATTTGTACAGGTGTATACGGCTCACTTTTTAAAATCCATATTGAACTAATGATCTTCGTTCTCTTTCTTCTCCATTTCTTCTTTAATTGAAACTTTGATAAAATTTCAAATTTAAAGAAGAGTTGCAAGGATGGTACAAAGAATTTCTACCCAGATTTATTAATTTTCAGTATTTTGCCCTATTTGTTTTATTGTTTGTTCTCTCGCTCACTCACCCTCTCTTTCTACACACACACACACACACACACACACAGACACACACACACACTGTTTTACCATACTATTTAAAATTGCAGGTAATCATGACACCTCACCATTAAATACTTTGGCACGAATTAGCTAAGAATAAGGACAATCGCCTACTTAACTGCAATGCCATTCATTCAGTCCATATTCAAATTTCCCTAATTGTCATACCGATGTTGTTATAGACTCCCTAACTAAGACAAAATTACTACATAAAGAAAAAAATTATTTCAAGCAACTTTTGAAAACAGTGCTCTGTACGCATCATTTGGATGTATTCTACAAGCAAAAGTAATGCAAAGAAATTCTAAACTTTACTCACTAGACTTTTGATTAGTGGTAACTTTGGTATTATGAACTTGAATTGTGTTACATTTGGGGTAGGATAAATATATAAAGGAACATTTTAATATTAACAGGACTAGAACTCGGTGTACAAGAAAAGATACAAATAGTAAATAAACAATTTTAAACTATAATATAAAATGAAAGAACCATAAGAACTTTTGTATTTTGTATCTCTTTTTTTAATAAATTTTTCTTTCTCTGAAAGAGAGTCACTTGAAAGGGCCTAGAAGCAATGGCACTTCAGTAGTGATGAACGTACCTCGTGCCACTTAAATAATGCCTCTCCCTTCTGCCTTCCCACTAGACCTGGAGTCAGTAAACATTCTCTGTAAAGAGCCAGATAATGATAATAAATATTTCAGGCCTATGATCCAGGACTCAGACTCAGTATACAAGACAGGACTCTCTAAGTACTAAATCACCCAGCCTAGTGTCTAAATCAATTTAAATATTGCTGTCTCCATGTATTTTTCACCTCAGGAAACCAGGGCTAATTGAAAAAAAAAAAAAAAAAGGCTGATTCCGGTTCT
The DNA here is from genome assembly GCF_964194185.1 of Rhinolophus hipposideros. Classification (NCBI taxonomy): domain Eukaryota; kingdom Metazoa; phylum Chordata; class Mammalia; order Chiroptera; family Rhinolophidae; genus Rhinolophus; species Rhinolophus hipposideros. The sequence continues at coordinate 37,117,741 of NC_138052.1, read as the reverse complement.
GGAGCAGGGCACTTGTAAGGTGAGCTTAGGCTATTGTATTGTGTCAGCTCATAAATTTTGGGGAATGATTGATTTAGAAAATGACATTTTTCAATCCTAAATGTAATAATTAATTCAGACAAAGATCACGGTAAAACCTTTAGATGAAAGTTTTTGAGAAATGGGATATTTAAACAGAGCCAAAGCATCACTCTATGAATTACTTACTAAATAAAAACAGAAGAAAACCCATGTACCTTTACAAGGCAGAGATGTGGCGATAAGCACCTGAACCAAGTATCCTCATTTAGCATCACTAATAGTGGGGCAGCATGGCATTGTGCCTCATGAGGTGACGCAATACAAAATATATCACCTTTGTGCCAAAAATATTTTACCTCAATCTAACTAATTTTCTAGTCCAGGAATTGGCAAACTTTTTTTTTTTTTTTTTAGCAAGAGAGATTATTTTAGGCTGTGTGGGCCATATGGTCTCTGTCACAACTGCTCAACCCTACTATTATAGCAGGAAAGCAGCTATTGACAATATTTAACAAATGGGTGTGGCTGTTCCAATAAAACTTTATTTACAAAGATGAGAAATGGATTGGATCTGGCCTGCTGGTTGTAGTTTGTCAAACCCCATTTGAGACATAATTTACTGTTTGCAGAAAATTCAGGTGAAAGAGGAACCAAAGAAAATAAATAGTAAGAGAATATAATCAGATAAATCTGAAATGAGGAACATTCTACAATACAGCTTCTTTAGATGCTTCAAAAAAGTCCATGTCACGGAGAAAAAAGTGATAAGACTGTTTTAGTCTAACATAAACTAGTGAGATGTAAAAACCAGTTTCAGTGTGTTAACCCAAATAACGGTTATCTTTTTCATACATGGCGCCATAAACCCTGTCTCCCACCCCTGTCTTGTGCAGATGGTATTTTGGACCAAGGTGCAGAATCTTTTAGTTATTGCCTTCCATCCATCAGAATGATTTGCAAGCACTAGTAGGATGACTAGTTTGAGAGATTCTTAACCTTCTTAAGCTGGTTTTCAAAGCTTCATGACATAAATTTAATATTATTTTTCTCTGAACTTTTAATTAAAAACATTAACAAAGCAAGTTTATAAAGGGAGAGAGGCAGAGAAAAACATGGCTATACTTTAATCACGAATCTTTAATTATCATCAGTCACAAAAAAGAGGTTTGTATTATTTGGGACTTCAGTGCCCAAAAGAAAAATTTGCTTCTTTCTAATAGCAATCTAAGTAGATAATTATTTTTACTAAAAATTGTAATAAAGTAATGTTCTTCATTCACCTGCAGTTTTCCTACAAGATAGGACTTGAAGTTAAAGATCTCAATTTATTTTTTAAAATATCATCTAGAAGCCCCTAAGATCTGTTATAGAAAAATAAAATAACTTACAAGCTGAAAACTGTTTTTAAATTAATACCAACATATCTTTTTATTTCAACTATTTGCAAGAAAGTTATTTTCCAAGCTTACAGTATATATTTTAGAGCAAACTAATAAAGCCAAGTAAGATCCCTCATAGACCAAGACATTTTTTAAAAAATTCACGTCTTACTTCCATGACAGTCTCCTACTCTCCGTAAAGCCCACACGCAACTGTGGAGCAGACTTCTTTATGCTCAACTTATCTTTACTAGTCTGCTTGTCCCTGCTTCTGTTTTTCCACTCTTGTTTTGGTTTCCTCCCTTAAGAAGTCATCTTTGTGAGGACAAAGCTGTTTCAAAATCGAGGTTTGTTGGATTTCCCTCATCATGATGAAAGCTTCTGCTGCTTTTTTGTTCCTTAGGGGAGATGTTCTTGAACTTTACAGTGGTTTTTTGGTTCTGTTTAACAAAGGGCTAAAGTTTGTGCTGCCAGAAAAATACAAAATCCAACAAGATAAATTTAAACTCAGTTCCCTGTTTCTGCCTTTTTTTCTTTTTAATTTATTGGGGTGACATTTGTTATTAAAATTACATAGATTTCAGGTGCACAATTCTGTATTACATCATCTATAAATCCCATTGTGTGTTCACCACTCAGTCAGTTTTCCTTCCATCACCATATACTTGATCCCCTTACCCTCATCTCCCTCCCCCCACCCCCTTACCCTCTTGTAACCACTAAACTATTGTCTGTGTCTATGAGTTTTCTTTCTCATTTGTCTGTCTTGTTCTTTTGTTGTTTTTGGTTTATATACCACATATCAGTGAAATCATATGGTTCTCTGCTTTTTCTGTTTGACTTATTTCACTTAGCATTATACTCTCAAGATCCATCCATGTTGTCACAATGTTCCTATATCATCTTTTCTTACTGCCTAATAGTATTCCATTGTGTATATATACCACAACTTCTTTATCCATTCATCTATCGAAGGACATTTTGGTTGTTTCCATGTCTTGGTCACCGTAAACAAAGCTGCAATGAACATTGGAGCACACGTGTCTTTATGGATAAATGTTTTCAGAATTTTTGGGTAGATAACCCAGGAGAGGGATTGCTGGGTCACATGGTAATTCGTAATTTTTTGAGGAACCTCCACACTGCCTTCCATAGCGGCTGCACCAGTCTGCATTCCCACCAACAGTGTATGAGGGTTCCTTTTTCTCCACAGCCTCTCCAACACTTGTTACTATTTGTCTTGTTGATGATAGCCATTCTGACTGGGGTGAGGTGATATCTCATTGTGGTTTTTGTTTGCGTTTCTCTGATGATTAGTGATGTTGAGCATTTTTTCATATGTTTATTTGCCATTTGTATGTCCTCTTTGGAGAAATGTCTCTTCAGGTCCTCTGCCCATTTTTCAATTGGGTTGTTCGTTTTTTTGTTGTTGAGTTTCATGAGTTCCTTGTATATATTTTGGATATTAGCCCCTTATCGGAGGCACTGTTTGCAAAAATCTCCCATTCAGTTGGTTGCCTCTTTATTTTGTCGATGGTTTCTTTTGCTGTGCAGAAGCTTTTAAGTTTCATATAGTCCCATTCGTTTATTTTAGCTTTTACTTCCATTGCCTTTGGAGTCAAATTCATAAAATGCTCTTTGAACCCAAGGTCCATAAGTTTAGTACCTATGTTTTCTTCTATGCAGTTTATTGTGTTAGGTCTTATGCTTAAGTCTTTGATCCATTTTGAATTAATTTTGGTACATGGTGACAGATAACAGTCCAGTTTCATTCTCTTGCACGTGGCTATCCAATTCTCCCAGCACCATTTATTGAAGAGGCTGTCTTTCCTCCATTGTATGTTTTTAGTTTCTTTGTCAAAAATTATCTGTCCATATTTATGTGGTTTTATTTCTGTGTTCTCAATTCTATTCCATTGGTCTAAGTGTCGGTTTTGCTGCCAATACCATGCTGTTTTGATTATTGTAGCCCTGTGGTAGAAGCTAAAGTCAGGGAGTGTGACACCTCCAGTATTGTTCTTTTTTCTTAAGATTGCTTTGACTATTAGTGGACTTTTGTGATTCCAAACAAATCTGATGATTTTTTTGTTTTACTTCTTTAAAAAATGCCATTGGCATTTTGATGGGGATTGCATTAAATCTGTACATTGCTTTCAGTAATATGGCCATTTTAACTACGTTGATTCTTCCAATCCATGAGCACGGAATGTTTTTCCATTTCTTTGTGTCTTCTTCAATTTCTTTTAAAAATGTCTTGTAGTTTTCAGCATACAGGTCTTTTACATCTTTGGTTAAGTTTATTCCTAGGTATTTTATTCTTTTTGCTGCAATTGCAAAAGGAATTTTTTATTTTTATTTCTTTTTCTGGGATTTCATTGTTAATATATAGGAATGCAATGGACTTTTGTACGTTGATTTTGTAGCCAGCAACTTTACTGTATTCATTGATTGTTTCTAATAGCTTTTTGGTGGAGTCTTTAGGGTTTTCTATATATAGCATCATGTCATCTGCAAAGAGTGACAATTTAACTTCTTCATTCCCAATTTGGATGCCTTTTATTTATTTCTCTTGTCTGATTGCTCTGGCGAGGACTTCCAACACTATGTTGAAAAGCAGAGGTGATAGGGGACAGCCCTGTCGTGTTCCTGAACGTAGAGCAAAGGGCTTCAGTTTTTCACCATTAATTATGAGATTAGCTGAGGGTTTGTCATATATGGCCTTTATTATGTTAAGGTATTTTCCTTCTATACCTATTTTATTAAGTGTTTTAATCATAAATGGATGTTGTATCTTGTCAAATGCTTTTTCTGCATCAATTGATATAATCATATGATTTTTGTCCTTTATTTGTTTATGTGATGTATCACATTGATGGATTTGTGTATGTTGAACCATCCTTGTGCCCCTGGGATGAACCCCACTTGGTCGTGATGACTAATCATTTTAATGAATTGTTACATTCGATTTGCTAGAATTTTGTTCAGGATTTTTGCATCTGTATTCATCAGAGATATTGGTCTGTAGTTCTCTTTTTTCGTGTTGTCCTTGCCAGATTTTGGTATCAGGGTAATGTTGGCCTCATAAAATGAGTTAGGAAGTACTGTCTCTTCTTCAATTTTTTGAAGAGTTTGAGCAGGATTGGTATTAGATCCTCTTTGAAGGTTTGGTAGAATTCACTAGTGAAGCCATCTGGTCCAGGACTTTTGCTTTTGGGAAGGTTTTGGATGACTGATTCAATTTTGTTAGTGGTGATCGGTCTGTTTAGTTTTTCCAGTTCTTCGTGGTTCAGCCTAGGAAAGCTATATGTTTCTAAGAACTTGTTTTTTTCTTCTAGGTTATTGAATTTGGTGGCATATAGTCCTTCATAGTATTCTTGGATAATCCTTTGTATTTCTGTGGTGTCCATGATAACTTCCCCTTTTTCATTCTGATTTTGTTAATTAGTGTCTTCTCTCTTTTTATCTTAGTGAGCCTAGCCAAGGGTTTGTCAATTTTGTTAATCTTTTCAAAGAACCAGGTCTTTGTCACATTATTTTTTTCTATTGTCTTTTTTTTCTCTATTTCATTTAGTTCTGCTCTGATTTTTATTATTTTCTTTCTCCTGCTGACCTTAGGTTTCATTTGTTCTTCTTTTTCTAGTTCTTTAAGGTGTAACGTGAGGTTATTCATTTGGGATTTTTCTTGTTTCTTAAGATAGGCCTACAATGATATAAATTTCCCTCTTAAAACTGCTTTTGCTGCATCCCCAAAATTTTGGTAGGATGTATTTTCATTGTCATTTGTTTCTATGTAACTTTTGATCTCTCCTCTAATTTCTTCTTTGACCTGGTCGTTCTTGAAAAGCATGTTGTTTAATCTCTATGTATTTGTGTTTTTTCCTGCTTTCATTTTGCAGTTGATATCCAGTTTCAAAGCCTTGTGATCAGAGAATACGCTTGGTATGATTTCAATCTTCTTAAATTTGCTGAGTTTAGTTTTATTTCCCAACCAACATATGGTATATCCTTGAGAATGTTCCACGTACACAGAAAAAAAAATGTATAGTCTGATGTTTTAGGATCAAGTGCTGTATAAATGTCAATTATGTCCATTTCATCTAATGTGTCATTTAGGGCTACCATTTCACTATTTATTTTCTGTTTGGATGAACTATCCATAGCTCTCAATGGTGTATTTAGGTCCCCTAGTATAATTGTGTTTTGGTCAATTTCTCCCTTTAGTTGTGTTAGTAGTTGCGTGATATATTTTGGTGCTCTCTGATTGGGGGCATAAATATTGATGACTGTTATGTCTTCTTGTTGTATAGTCCCCTTTACCGTTATGAAATGTTTATTTTTGTCTCTTGTTATTTTTTTCACCCTGAAGTCTGTTTCATCTGATATCATTATGGCTACACCTGATTTTTTCTGAATATCATTTGTGTGGAGTGTCAATTTCCACCCTTTCACTTTGAGTCTATGCTTGTCCTTGTAGCTGAGATGTGCCTCTTGGAGACAGCATATGATTGAGTTTAGTTTTTTGATCCAATCTGCTACTCTGAGTTCAGTCCATTTACATTTAGGATGATTATTGATATGTGAGGATTTCCTATCATTCTATCTTTAGTTTTCTGGTAAGATTGTGTCTCCATGGTTTCTTTGCCTTTTTGTTGTTGTCTATTATTTCTGTGTGGTGGCATTCTATGACGTTTCCCTCTGTTCCTCTTTTATTGCAGTATATATTTCAGTTCTGGATTTTTTTTTGACTGGTTACCTTTAACTTTATGTAAAAAAAAGTTTGATATTTAGAGTATTCCATTTTCTTCAGCACGCTTCCTTTCTCCATTCCCATATTCCGGTTCAGGCCTTTACTCTCCCCCTTTTTATGTTGTCACAAATTGTCCCTGTTGATGGTGGTTGAATAGCCTCCTTTAGTATTTCTTGTAGTGCGGGTCGTGTATTAGAAAATTCCCTCAGCCTCTGTATGTCTGGAAAGGTCTTTATTCCTCCTTCATACTAAAGGATATCTTTGCTGGGTATATTATTGTTGGCTCATAGTTACTCTCTTTCAATAGTTTGCATATTTGGTTCCATTCCCTCTTGGCTTGTAGTGTTTCTGCTGAGAAATCTGATGATAATCTAATGGGCTTTCCTTTGTAGGTTACCATCTTCTTTTCCCTAGCTGCCTTGAGGATTCTTTCTTTGTCGTTCATTTTAGACAGCTTCAATGCAATGTGCCTTGGAGAAGGTCTGTTGGGGTTGAGGTAATTAGGTGTTCTATTTGCTTCTTGGATTCGAGGATCCAGTTCTTTCCCCAAGTTTGGAAAGTTCTCATTGACTATTTGTTTGAATATCTTCTCTGTTCCCTTCCCTCTTTCTTCTCCTTCTGGTATCCCATTATTCTTATATTGCTCTTTTTGATGGAGTCAGAAATTTCGTGTATAGTTCTTTCATTTATTTTAAGTCTCAAGTCTCGTTCTTCTTCCATGTGTGTCATTTCCATGTTTCTATCTTCAGTGTCACTGATTCTTTCCTTCATCTGGTCAACTCTACTTCCTAAACTGGCTATTTTATTCTTAATTTCTTCTATTGAGTTCTTAATCTCCAGAAATTCTATTTGGTTCTTTTTCAAAATTTCAATCTCTTTGGTAAAATGCTCATGTTGTTCTTTGATTGTGTTTCTGAGTTCATTAAATTGCCTTTCTGTGTTTTCTTGCATCTCGTTGAGTTTTTTCAGAACTGCAATCTTGAATTCTCTGTCATTTAAGTCACATATTTCCATATCTTTAACTTCATTTTCTGGAGACTTTTTGTTTTCTTTCTGAGCTGTCTTGTTGCCTTGGTTATTCATGGCAATTAATGATTTATTATTTCTCTTCCTAGACATCTACAGGAGTGAATTCTGCAATAGGTTGATAGGAAGAGGTCTTTTATTGTTTTCCAGTACATGTTGGTTAAAATGTTTTATTTTCTCTCCGACTGCAGCCCTTTTTTCTCTCTCACACTGTAGTGTTATGTTTTCTCTGCACTATTCCAGCTTCTCACACAATGGGGGGATTCCCTGGAAGGTGGTTTTCTCCTCTGTTAACAGTTTGCCTGTATCATAGGGCGCCGCCACGTCCCTGTGGGGATGCGGAGAGCTTTTGAAGTTCCATACCTCTTTCTGCACCAGATTCAGAACCCGTATGTTTCAGCAGTTCTGTTTACACCTGCAGGGATCCGCCCAGATAGGTGGGGCTAGGGGTGGGCTAGGGGCTAGGGAGTTGTGAGAGGTGGCCAAGAGCAATGGCAGCGAGCACCACCACAGCAGTCCTGCTTCCCAAGCTCCCTCCCCTTTGCCGGAACTAATTGGGCTGAGCATCTGTGTCTGTGACCACAGTGCTCAGAACAGCAAATATTCTGTTCTTTTGATCTGACACTGCGTCTGTTCTGCTTCTAGCACTGGGCAGGTGGGGGCGTGGCGAGCTCTGGGAAGGTATGGGGGGGCAGCTAGTCTCAGTCCCTAAGGCTTCTATTCCCAGCTCAGCAGTGAGGGCTTAAACCACCATTTTCAGCCTTCTTCTCTCAGTCTTTGCTCCGAAGTCTCTGCTGTGAGCATTGGGTTCAACCGTTTTATATGCTGTCCCCTCAGCCCTTTGGGCCATAAGTGGAGCCCTAGCCATCTGAGTTCTTCCCTCTCCCGCAGCTGCAGTAGTTCTGGGATGCAGCGAGCTCGGAGCACTGAGTTAGGTCTGCGTCCTGTGCCCACGGGGCAACATCTCCGCACTTCTCCCTTCCCTCCTCCCCTGCTTGTGCAATTTGCCCACCTTTAGGTGAATTCAAAAGTGAGCCTCTCGTTTTGCCTGTCTGCTGTGCAGGGAGTCTATTGTGGAGTTATAGCTGTTTAATTTGTTGTAAATTCTAGGGGAGATTTTCAGAGGCTCACCTCACGCCACCATTTTGATGACGTCTGTTTCTGGTTTTTCTATCATTATAAACTATGCTTACAGGATGATAATTCTAAATGATCCTTTCAAAACTGAAAAGGAGATCCTGAGGCCACTACTATCATTGCCTGAAGACCACCAAAAAGTCCAATGAAATCCCCGGTACCACTATGAAAGGAAGCAAAAGCATAAACTAGCATGTGTACAAAATCATCATAAATTTGCATTTGGGGGACTGCATGATTTCTAGTGTGATTCATTAAATGATGAATATAATGGCATTGAAATTGGGCCATTCTTTGCAGAGGCACAGATCCCCTACTATGGGACCCCAATGTTGATATTATTTGAAATCCATTAACCAATTTCCTTTATAAATTAAATAATTATTATTATAAATTAATGCCTAATATCTTCACATAGTATAGTAAAAAAATAAAATAAAATCCTCAGTCCTGGGCAGCCGGATGGCTCAGTTGGTTAGAGCACAAGCTCTCAACAACAAGGTTGCCAGTTCAATTCCCGCATGGGATGGTGGGCTGTGCTCCCTGCAACTAAGACTGAAAACGGTGACTGGACTTGGAGTTGAGCTGCACTATATTGAAGGACAATGACTTGGAGCTGATGTTCCCTGGAAAAGCACACGGTTCCCCAATAATCCCCAATAAAAAAATTAAACAAAGGAAACCATAGTTCTTGTTTTCAAGGATCTGACAGTTGAATGGGAAATTCAGATACTCTTCATGAGGTCAAGCACAAAACACTATGGGAACATAGGGGAGCAGCACCTACAGCAGTCAGGGTTGGCAGGGGTGAGTCAAGAAGTCTCCATATGGAGGAAAGAAAACATCTTCCAGAAATGGGAAATGTTTTCCTACCAAATATCCATGGCAGCCTTAAGGGACTGAAAATAATTTAGTATAGTTGAAGCATCAAATTTGGAGTGGCATGGGAAAAGGTTATGTTGAGAGAAGAGATTGAATAGATAATTAGAGGTGAAATTTTGGAAGTCCTTGGGAGCCTTAAGTGTGGTAGGGTTTGAGTTGGGTAATATCTGACTGTTTTAATTAATTAATTATAGTTAATTACATTAAACAACTATTGAATAGTGGTTTATACCCTTTCTATTTTCAAAAGGATTTTTATGCATATATAGAGATTTATCAAATTCCAGGATACTACAAGAACCTTGTACAGAAATTATATCTACCATTAGAGTGGTAGTAAAAACTAGGGAAAGAATTACCCTAGAAGGTTACCCATATTAATATATAAATGAGTTCAAAAATTGGATTAGACACACAAATGGACCTAGTGGATTGTTAGGGGAAATTCTTTATTTGAGGCCCAGACAGGCCCTCTCACAAAAGGACCTCAATTGACATGATCAGAAACTGAGTTTCAAACAGAATGTTTTTTCAGTCTGATTGCGTATTATGTGTCTGAGGTAGTCATATCCTTATCCCTTAATTATACAGACCCATTTATTTGTTGTAGCCTTAGTAAATATGATCTTCAATTAAGCTTAGATCTTTGGAGAATATTTAGAAAGCTAACATCCATATCTACATGTGGGGAAAATCCAGACATCCATTTTCCATTGACTGCATTTTTGTGTGTGACTTTTTAGTAATAAGACTCTGTACCTTCAAATTAAGCTTCTATGGGATCATTGATTAAAATGGCTGATTAAAAACAACTTTAGGGGGAAAAACCTTAAGATAATTTTCTCTTACTGAATTCTTTTCAAGTTCTTTCCATAAAGTGCTGTAAGTTGAATCCCTCTTGACTTATCCTGAGTGGAAACGGAGAACAATGATGCCTCTGTATTAAATTCCCAGTCATTCTCCAAGATCACTTTCAGTCACCCATTAGCCTTATCATTGCCATATAAGGAGTCTCACTTTCTTTAGATTTTCCTGAGTCAGTTTCCTGATCCTTTAATAACATTTGCTGACCTCTTCCTGAATTCCCTCTTAAGAATTCAAGTATTGATCTTAAGACACTTAATGATCTCCCTTTCTAATATTTTAGTAGCTACTGAACTGGGCTTAAATTGTAGTTATTTTAAGTTAGCCAATCAGAAGTAACTGTACAGCTACTATATAGTGCACACAGATATGTATACACAAACACAAATAAGATGTAAACACTTGTGTACAGAGTTGGGTCTAGGAGACAATGTAGGTAAAAGAGCAAGGATTTTGAGCAGAGAAAAATTAGAGATAAAATTTATGTAAAGGAACTAACTGCTGACTTCATTTTAGAGAGGACAACTAGTAAATAATGACTCAATATGAACATATTGTTTGATATAGGTTATGCTTCCACAGGCCATGACTTGGGAGCTGTTAGACCACATTGAAAGGAAAGCAAGTTGGAGGGAATGTGAATGTTTTAAGTAAAGTTGAGAAATTTCACTTACATATTGTACGTCTGTGGGTTTTTTTTCACCTTAATACTAAGTGGATTCACAGCAATAATATATTGGTAAGCATTTAACAACTGTCTGGAGGTGGGAGCAGGGACGGGGTCAGCCCTGATTTGGAGCGTTTGCTGATTTCTGTGGTGTCACTACTCCCACTCTGGCTTATTTCAAACTACCAACTTGATGTCATTAAACACAAAGTTGGGATGAAGTGTACAGTAGCATGTCATTGTACATCATGTCTACCAGACAGATGTAATAGATGTAAATAACCTCCAGGGCACAGATAATAGTAAAGTAATTAGCAAGCAATGAGTTTTGAGTATTTGTTACCTTTGTTTTTAAATACAATCTATTTCATTTTAAGTCTATATAATGTAATGTTTAACAATGGCTGTGTTTAACAACTAGCTTGCAAAGGTCCTAAGAATTTAGCATTTGGCTCTCTCCAGCTGGTATGAGGCAGCACTGGCACTCGGGTCCCCAGGCACCCCAGCTGATAAAAGAAATCACATGACTAAATCCCATGAAGAAATCATTGTGATTCCCTTCAGGCTGCTGTGCAGTTGCCTGTGTGCAGACCTGCTGTGGCCCGTTAGCTGTGTTGCCTCCTCTGTGAACTCTCCCCAAATTCAAAAGTGAGGTCTAAACCTCATGCACCCACCAGACACTCTGCAATTGTTCTGCCTTGTTTTCTTCAGTTTGAAGAAAAGTGGAAGGTTTTCTGGGAACTTCAAAGTCTTGAGTCGCAGACGGAAGGAGCTAGGTGTGGAGGTGGTGTTTCTAGCTGATCTTCTTGTTAATACTGGTAGCTTTGGAAGCAAAGTCAAACATTGAAAACGCTCAGGATGTGCTGTACATGACCTTTGAAAAGTGGTTTTCTGGGTGGTCTAGGACCAGAAAGAGAGGCTCTGAGCTGGGGACAAAGGATAGTTCTCGAAGATAGAGAAAATAATTTTGACAAAAGTCTTATGATCCTACATTTTAAGAGAAAGGCAAACATTCCCAGAAAATTAAGAGAAAAATTTGGGGGAGTGGTTAATGAGCATTAAATGATGATAAATTCCCAAATGTATGACAGGAGGGCTGATAATTACAGTGTAGACATTAAGACCATAAACAATAAACTTTAAAGTCAGGATGTTAGATGTGCCTTCGTGTGAATTTGACAAATGTATGAGGCACATCTGCAGACAGGAGTATAAGCCAATGACTATATTGAGGAAAGTGGACAATAATAACAGGGGCAGTGACTGTGTCTAAGAGGAGGAAAAGCATAAGCTATGTACCCTCAATTATAGAGAATATCCAATGAAGCCCATGAACTGTAAACAACACTAAAGAGCAGAGAACAGACCATTCCTCCTACCTACGCCCATATCTGGGCACCGATGGCATCGCGTGTCCCACATGTTCCCATGAACAGCAGTGAAGTAAACTGATCCCAAGCGACACAAGTCGAGATTGTCCCATGTGCAGAGCTATCAACATGAGCTTAGAAGTAACCAGCAGGTGATGGCATATACACAAATATGAGGAGTCTGTGGCAGGAATAAAAAAGTAATAATGAGCATGTAGGGGGTGTGAGGCTGGAAGGAGAATAGCATTAGTACAATCAGAAGAGGCCAAACACATGGGGCCATTCAAAGCAAAGCATCAAGTAGACAATGGACCAGGCCTTTGAAAGTATTAGAGCACTCGGCAGAAATAGGAAAGCATGAAGCAGTATTCAGGAGACTGATCACTGGGACAATTTTCTCCCTTCTTGTTGCTGGGTTTTCTATTGTTCCCGTGCAACAGGTACCAATCCCAGAAAATCAGTGGTTTCCAAACTTTAGAGAGCAAAAATATCACCTGGTAGGTATGTGAATGTCTAAATCACAGAATCCTACCACCACTGATTTTAGGTCGGACCGAGAAATCTGCATTTAAAAAATAAGCACCACTGAAAATTTCAAGGCAGTTGGTTTACCAACCACTTTCTGAGAAATGCAACAGTATAATTAATCCAGGGGCCCTGCTGGGGAGACATGTCTAGAAACATACTCTGAAACAGTCCCAAGGGTTCAGCATTCCCATCTGGTGAGCAAATGCCTGTGAAAGACAAGTTCATGGCCAGTTGTCCCAACTTGTAGTTGTTAGAAACCTCTACTACTTTTACTTCTTTTTAAAAAATCTTCTTTGATTTTTTAATGTTACTGTTTTACCTTGGGTTTAATGTTACATGTCATTTCAAATCTTGTTTGGAAACAGGTGGGGTATAAATCCTAATTAAAGAAAAAAATTAATCGGTGACGCCCTCTCTCACGTAATCAGGAGACATAGACAAAATGATGCTGCTTAGATATTTGTTTAATAGTAAGTAATTTTTATACTGACTCTGTCTTGATAATGTGTGTGAGAGTACATTGAAAACTGTAAAGTTTTATACAAATAGGTGATTTTTAAAATATTAGTACTTTATATATACCAAATAAGCATGTGTATTTATTTATTATATTCCTATAAAGTCTTCATGTACTCAGATGTTCTTGTATTTATGACATTGGTGGGGGGAATCCAAACATTTCCACTAAATATACCTAAAGACAAGAATATATCACTTTGTCAAAATATTGTAGCTCTTTATTCTTTGTAGCTCTTCCAAATCCCACAAACAGAGCATTATCACTGCTATCTGAGTGCGTGTGGGCTTGAAAGCTCTGGATGTATCTAAAAGAGCAAGGCTTTTTGATTTTTTTTTTTTTGTAATACTCGTAGCTTTTGGTGCAAGTTAATCCTTATAATCTATCAGACTATTGCAAACATACCATACCTTCCTAGGGCTTCCATGTAATGGACATAACTGATTTCATGTTAGACCAGGCTCAGATAGGGACTTTCTGTGGCCCATGTGTGGCAATTGGCCAATTTGCAGAAAAATCTCTATCCATCTGCAATTATGCCCAGTTCTGCATATGAACATTTTAATGCATACAAATGGAGCAGTCTAAGTAAGACTTTCTACTTAAACTGAGCAACATATTTAAGAGAAAAATGTTGGCTGTGCCAGGCTAAGGTGATAAAATTATTTTCAGAACCAAGGATCCAGGCAGAAGATAGATTTATGGATGTGACAATCTTCAGAGAAACCAGAGACATGATCTCAGAAAGATGTATATTCAAAAGGAGGCCTTAGGGAATATTCTTGTCTTTTGAAATAATGGGGAATCTGGCATAGAGAAGTTGTGACATCTGGGAAAGAACAATAAAGATTAAAATTTAGAGTCACTTGGAGAGAAAATGTGAGTTGCTTTTCATATATGTGACAAGGTTGGCTGTATCTTTAAGATATTGGAATTGTGTGGACATTCTTGTAGCTTTTAGAGAAAATGAAATAGCCTTCATTTTGCTACCCAGTGATTCTTTGCTACCCAGTGATTTGCCATTGGGTTGCTCAGTATCTTGCATTTTATGTTTCTTTTGTCAGCTTAAGGTAAACAGAGTGGAATTTCCTGTGGGCTCACCGGGGGGCATGAATAGGCCCCATGGGAGAGCGAAGTCTATTTGTTTTCTGAGCTCTAATGCTGTGAAATCCTTGTGACAGGAAAGAACTGTTCTTAAGGAGCCTCTTAGGCCATTGCTTTACTCTCTGTGCAAAATGTGAATGAGGCACAAGCCACCTCTTGGTGTCCTTTGTTAGCTGTGTCTAGATAGGTCAACACTTGGCCATTGTAACTTTCATTAAAGTAAAATTTCATAAAAGTTAATTATCTATTTTGTTTACACCATGAACTGACTTCAGAATCTCTGCCCTAATTCTCTTCAAGCCTGTCCACCCTTTCCCTAGCTGTTCCCCAAGTTTGGGATTCCATTATAATTCTGATATACTGTTAAATTGTACAAATAGTTTTCTTATACTTTCTTAGACTTCTCTGGCCCATGATCCTCCTTTAGGAATTTATCAATTTCCTTTGAAAGTCACCAAAATAAAGATGGGTGTAGGCATCTTTACCTTAATGTAGGGAAGGAAAATACAGGGCTTTTGGAAGCTTATTTCTGCCCATACCTAAATAGTGCTATTGAGAAACTATGTGTCTTCTTGAAAAACAGAGCTGAGGGTCAGTGACCTAGGTATTATTTGTAAATTTATCTGGCCCTCTGTCCACTTTTTTTGTTTTATTTTTTCCAGTAAAGTTGGTTCCCTATCAGGTTAGTCAATAACACTATTTTCAACTTTGTTTATCTGCATGGGCTCTGGAGAAAGTCACACATTTCTCTCTTAGCCTCAAGTAATAGCCTTTCTAGAACATCAGCGTTAGCATCTCACCGGACAAAACTGCCATTAGGCAAAAGAGCTCATCAAACTTGCACTGGGGATAGGCCCTCTCCCCTGAGATCCAAACAGCTATGTTCACTTGGCAAAATTTCAGCATTCCTGCTTTGTGGAGCTGTCTGTCTCTAAAGAAAAAAGGAACAATGATTCCAGAGCTCAATCCTGAAGGCAGAATTGAGACAGAAAGGAGACTGCTAGGAGAGACACGGCTTGGCAGGAAATCACTGGAGAAGCAAGTTGAAACTCGCAGGCGGAAACTCCGAGTGCGAGCAATAGTAAAACAGCATTTGAGAGAGCCAAGGGAAGAAGCACTAGGAAAATAAGTCCCGAAACTAAACATATTTTATCATTTGTTTTTTAAAAAGTGTATTTAAAATGCCTACCCAAAATGTTTTGGTAAAAAAATCCAAAACATTTTTATGTTTGTAGACACAGGGATTAGAAGGGTGACTTTTTTAAAAAGAAAGAAATAAAACATAACTCCCCTAAATGTTTATAACAGTAACCTTTCTACAATGCTGATTCTTTTTTCTTTTTTTTTTTTTTTTTACCTCAAACGTTAAAGAGGCTGTGAAGTTTCTTTGCTGATCATTTCCTAGGCTGAAAGAAAATCAGGGTTTACTTCATTGCCCTAGGTAGCTGAATACTAAAAAAATCTTTGGTCCTTTTGATGTTTGCTGTCTACAGAAGTTCTGAGAGACCTGGGAAGAAAGAAACAGAATGTAAAGGGGATTTTTCAAACAGTATTAGAGAAGGCTTGTATTATTAATTCTGTTTACTTAAATCATTTGTTTGAGGGAGAGGACTATGGTTTTTTTTGTTGTTTCAATACCATCCCATCACGTCTCCTGAAGAGAAACTGGTTCCATCATAATGATAGAGTTGTCTGACTCTGGAAAAATGAGGACCAATTGAAATCAGAAGTGAAAAATAGATAAAATCAGACCGAAATAGTGTGATCTGATAACACAGTGGTATATTTTATTAACGGGCCTTTTAAAAGTTCCATACTAAAGCAATGTTTTTTTCAGCATTTGTGATTCTGAAAACAGTCTTATTGAAATTTGGGGTATCAGAAATTATATGTATCCTATAAGAATTTTTCAGAAAAAAAAAACTCCAATAAAATGAATCCATTTTCTTACCTTTAAATCATTTCTTTTTCTTTACAAACCAAAATGGGGAAATAATTTAAAGAAAGCTTCTAATATTGTGAGGTAAACCCTCAACATGAATTTCCTTCTTCGATAAAATAATTATATAGCATCTTGAAGATTTTTAAAATGCAATGCATATTAATTATGAAGTTAAACTTAATCTACCATAAACCATTTGTGATTTCGAAGGTCACTGTGCAAATTACCCAATTAGTGTCAACTGACAGATACCTTTTCTTAGTGAAGCCATATGATGGCAAGTGGTGAGCGCCTGTATATATTCAAAAATCCAGATGTAGGCTCTGCTCTTTTCTACTTAGATAGGTGTTTCCAGTTGCTCTGGGCTTCTCTTATGTTTTGCATATTATGATTTTTACACATTCATATATATGGCACTTAGTATAAATATGTTGAAAAGATGAATCTATGGAGGCAATTAGGCAAATAAGTGGTGGTCTGTCGGCCAGGGTGGCCTTATGATTTTCAGTTCATGCTAAGTAATTCCCTGAAGGCAACATGTCATTCCTGCCTGTGCTTCCCCTCCAAAATCACAGCAAGTCTGTGTCCTGAATGTCATGTGTGATTTGCCTTGTAGCATCCATGTTTCCTACTTGTCCAAAGGAACTAGACACCTGATTTGTTCTTCAGTGATTCAACTTCTCTTTCAACTCCTCAAATGATAAAATATCGTACAGAGGAATACCTACAGACTAATTAATAAAAGAATATATATTTGAATTTATTCTTAAATTTTTATTTTGTCAACTCCTGTGTCCTGTTATTTACATACAACTTAGGAAATTCAATTGAATATTTTTCATAACTTTTAAAATTTATTCATCATTTATTCTCTCTTTCATTTATTGGTACATGCCTCTGTTTTAAGCACTAAGATAGCTGTTGGGGATACAAAGGCAATTAAGACATAACCAACATACTCAAGAAATGTAGTCTAACAGAAATAACACATGGACAAACAGCTATAAAACAAATCAATACATGTATTTGTGTTTGTACCCATTAATTTGTTTACTTGAATATCCGTGCTTGTTCATGGAAAGGCAACTAACAGTTCCCAAACTGGGTTCTATTGAAAAAGGTTTCTATTATCAGACAATTTGGGAAATTAAGTACACTAAGTCTTCCTTTTGGAGATTCAAAATACAATCTACCATATTATAATAAATATTCTGAGATCTCTTACTCTAAAGGAACCTATTTTACTTTGTTTATCTTAGTTTTTCCCAGAATTGCTTGAACACCTAACATATTTCTCATGGCACACGTGTTAACATCCTGGGAGATATTGATATCCCACTTGGGCCATCAGTAAGGGAAACAAACTGATTAACATTTGGAACAGCTTAGTATGCACCCTCCTGTTATAGAATATTAAAAAAATAGGTATTCTCTTATACATAGAAGATAATGTTTAGTAGTCAGGACTCCCCAGAAATGACTGAAAGAAAACTAACTCAAACTTGGTTAGGTAGGATAGGAAGTGCATTGATTTACATGAATGGGAATCCAGTAATGGGTCTTGTCTCAGGGACTCTAGTGGCATCTTCAGGTTCTTCTCTCTTTCTACTTCTTAACTCTGTACCTGTTTGTGCACTGATATGGAATTCCTCATGTGTTTGAGCTGGAGGTGTAGGGGAAAGAGAAGGCATGGCTACAAGCAGCTCCAGACTTAGTTATATCTTAATAAAGCTTAGCAAACTCAGAGAGAAGAGAGAGCTTTTCTTCTTCAATATCTATATATAAATCCCCAGGGAAGATTCTGATTGTCTCAGATGAAGTCATATGTTCACTGAGGGCCAATCAATGTGATCATATTTGTAATGAACTATTATTAACTATATCTGGTCACATGTGAACCTCAAATGCTAGGAAAGGGTGGGGTGGAAGAGGATTCTCTGATTAAAGGCTTCCACAGACCTACACAAAATGAGGAGAGGCAGTTCAAAGAGAGTTGATGTTATTAGATTGACACTAGAGGATAAAAAGAACCCTCACAAATGTCTACCATAATGTGGCTTAATTATTAAAATTTACATTTGGCCATAATAGGCAGTTGGCCCTGGTATCCAATTACTGCCAGGGAGTGGAGATAAAAAAAATCAACTATTCTCATATTAAAGTCCTTATTTTTATAAGACATTTCCTAATTTGTAAAATGGCTTATAGCTAATGATCCCAAATGTCATGACTTCACTCAGTTTTTTAAGACTATAGAAGATTTTCTTGGCTCCTAGAAGTTGTATTGCTCAAAGTTATGATTCTATAAATGCCTACCCTAGATTTGTAAGTAGCTGAAGTAACTAATTATACTATAAATATTTCAGGCTAAAATTGTTGCAGCCATGTTATAAGGCATTAGACATCCGGAACTTAATTGTCTGTCTTTGGACTGGAACAAACCCAAAATGACTGACTAGGTAGAATCTTTGCTCTGTCCATGGTACCTATGGTACTGTGGTGGCTTATCTTTAAGAGGATGTGGGGAGGTCTTCCAGCCTTCTGTTTAGGCCTGTGTCGTTGCATTTGTTCCTAAGTTTTCACAAAAGGATGTTAACTCTGTACCAAGCTTAGATGCCCATTAAAGCAGAGCTTTACTTTTAACTATCAATGCAATAGAACTATACTTGAGGGATTTGTGTGAGGCCAATCCTGAAATTACATAAACAAAATACAGAATAAAAGATCAAAGGAGGTGGAGACTATAGATATTCATGCCTTGATTGTCCTCAGAGTCAGATTTCCAGAAGATGTTTTTAAATTGAGAAAAGAAGAGGATTCATGTTGGAACTTTAGATAGACAGATGAGGAGGAGCCAATAAAAGACAAAGAGAAAAAGCAGTCAGAGATAGGAGTTGCATTTCAAGAAGGAGGTGGCCACCTGTACCAGGCATTGCAGACAGGGCAAGTCAGAGGCTCTGAGTTTGCAATCTGGAGTCACTGGTGACATTTTCGAGAGCAATTTCCATAGAGTGGAGGGGGCAGAGGGCAGACTGCAAGGGGCTTTGGACTAAATGAGAAGTAAAAAACTGGAGCCAGAAAGTATATCTGCATTTAAGAAATTGGGTGGAGGGAAAAAGAGAAAGAGGAAAGTAGCTGAAAAGGGACTCATAAGTGAGAGATAATTTTTTTTCACATTTGAAGAAGTTTATATGCAGAGGATAAAGAACTAGGAGGAGAGAGAGGGAGGGAGGGAGAGAGGGAAGGGGGGGAGAGAGAGAGACAGAAAAGAAGAAGAAGGAAGAGGAGGAGGAGGAGGAGGAGGAGGAGGAGGAGGAGGAGAAAGAAGAAGAAGAAGAAGAAGAAGAAGAAGAAGAAGAAGAAGAAGAAGAAGAAGAAGAAGAAGAAGAAGAAGAAGAAGAGGAAGAAGAAGAAGAAGAAGAATTAGGAAAGGAAGATATTCATTTCTGGAGTGAGACAACAGGTTTATAGGGTTAAAAGTCCAGATGTAAAGAGCAAAGGATGAATAAAGATGTCTCTTGACAAGATTGGAAGTGTGCAAACGATGTTGGGGAAATGGACATTTAGAGGTGTTTTCTTTTTGGTTAAGTAGGAGGTGAGATTCTCTGCTAATAGGGAAAATTAAGCATGAGGTAGAAACTTATGGAGAATGTCAAGCAAGCATCTGGGGATAAATAAAATGATATTGGAGGAGTGTTGAATGTCTAATTAAGTTTCGGCTTCATAACTGTAATAAATTCAACAAAGAATTAGGGCTGGGAATTGGCAGGGCAGGTGTGGAAAGAAGACAAGATAATTAAAGGATACTTGTGACAATGTCTTTGAAGAGACCGAGATGCATCTAAAGCTGGGAGAGGATGAAGTAAAGTCTGAATGTGTCTTATAACACAGTGAATAAACATTGTTGAAGAATGGAGTTTCGTAAGCTAATATAGCAGGCTGAGTCAGGTTAAGTGAGTGCGAACATAGGAAGATAGGAGCTTGGTAGGCAATCCAGTCCTAGAATGGTGCAGCGCACAAACTTTATCCATACATTGATGACCTTAGAGATTGGAGTCAGAATGGAGTCCCTCGGTTTAAGATTTTGGCAGGGGAACGACAGTTCTAGGTGATGCTAAGCTCCAAGCCTGGTCTAAAGAGTGGGTTCTTAAAGCAGGGGAGAAGTAACTGCTGTTGGGGATCAAGGGACTGTAAGGGAATAGTTTTGAATAACCCTCAGTAAACCTTCGGCAATTGCCTGGGCAGCCAGCAGTTGCTTCCAAGAACCCCATTAGAAAGAGGATGGCTTTTTCATAATGGGTTTGTCACCAGAAGATGTGTTGTGAAAACCACCGCTAAATCTAAGCCAAAATGGGAAATTAAAAGACACATATCAATATCATCGTCATTGGACTCGTAGCTTCTGGTAAGTCTAGCACTGCTGGTTATCTAATCAACAAGTGTGGTGGGATCGACAAAAGAACCATCGAAAAATTAGAGAGGCAGGTTGCTGAGATGGGAAAGGCTCCTTCGAGTATGCCTGGGTCTTGGATATACTGAAATCTGAACTTGAGCGTGGTATCGAATCAATACTACCAACAGCAATATCTCCCTGTGGAAACTGGAGACCAGCAAGTGTTATGTGACCATCTGCCCCAGGACAGAGACTTTATCAAAAACATGATTACAGGCACCTCTCAGGCTGAAGTAAAGTCTGTGCTGTCCTGATTGTTGCTGCTGGTGCTGATGTATGTGAAGCAGGTCTCTCCAAGAATGGGCAGACCCGTGAGCATACCCTTCTGGCGTACACACTAGGTGTGAAACAACTAATTGTTGGTGTTAAGAAAATGGATCTCATTGAGTCCCCCTATAGCCGGAAGAGATACGAGGAAATCGTTCAGGAAGTCAACACCTACATTAAGGAAACTGGCTACAACCTGGACACAGTCGCATTAGTGCCAATTTCTGGTTGGAATGGTGACAACATGCAGGAGCCAACTGCTAAACATGCTTTGGTTCAAGAGATGGAAAGTCACCCGTAAAGATGGCAGTGCCAGTGGAACCACACTGCTTGAAGCTCTGGATTGCATCCTGCCACCAACTTGTCCAACTAACCAGCCTTTGCGTCTGTCCCTTCAGGATGTCTACAAAATTGGTGATATTGGTGCTGTCCCTGCAGGCCGAGTGGAGACTGGTGTTCTCCAACCCGGCATGGTGGTCACCTTTGCTCCAGTCAATGTTACAACTGAAGTAAAGTCTGTTGAAATGCACCATGAAGCTTTGAGTGAAGCTCTTCTTGGAGACAATGTGGGCTTCAATGTCAAGACTGTCTGTCAAAGATATTCATTGGTGCAGTGTAGCTGGTGGCAGCAAAAATGACCCACAAATGGGGGCAACCGTTTAGCTTAGTTGATTACAGCGCGGTGCTCTTACTAACAACAAGGTTGCCGGTTCGATCCTCACATGGGCCACTGTGAGCTGCACTCTCCACAACTAGATTGAAATAGCTATTTGACTTAGAGCTGATGGGTCCTAGGAAAACACACTTAACATAAATAAAAGTTTTTTTAAAAATGACCTACAAATATAAGCAACTGGCTTTATGGCTTAGGTCATTTTCTTGAACCATCCAGGCCAAAGCAGTGCCAAATACGCACTATGCTGGACGTCACACAGCTCACACTACTTACAGATTTGCTGAATTGAAGGAGAAGATTGATTGATTGTTCTGGGAAAAAGCTGGAAGATGACTTGAAAGTTTTGAAATCTGGTGATGCTGCCATCATTGATGTGGTTCCTGGCGAGCCCATGTGTGTTGAGAGCTTCTCTGACTACCCTCCTCTGGGCTGATTTCCTGTTCATGACATGAGACAGACAGTTGCTGTGGGTGTCATCAAAGCAATGGACAAGAAGTTTCTGGAACTGGCAAGATCACCGTGTCCGCCCAGAAAGCTCAGAAGGCTAAATGAATATCATCCCTATACCTGCCACCCCAGTCTTAATCAGTGGTGGAAGAATGGTCTCAGCACTATTTGTCTCATTTGGCCATTTAAGTTTAATCGTAAAAGGCTGTCTAATGATTATCATGCATTGTAAAACCTTCAGAAGGAAAGGAGAACGTTTTGTGGACCATTTGGTGTTTGTTTTGTTTCCGTTTTTTGTATTTTGTGGGTTTTTTGGTGTGGAAGTTTTTAACTTGTTAGTTTTTAACATCAGTACTTTTTAATGGAAAAACTGGACCAAAAATCTGTCACATAACTTTGAGAGCCATTAAAACAAAGTTTAATGAGAAAAAGAAAAAAAAAAGAAAGAGGATGGTCTAATGCCAAAGTCAATGGGTAAAACTTTTCGGGAATTGTCACTGGGGAGGCAGGAAAATGCCAGCCCTCCTCCCTGACTCTTTTAAAGGGTAGCATAGAAGTAGTGTCACCTGGGAAACCACTGGTTTTCAGTTAAGGATAACCTTTGAAAGGAACAATGAAGAGTGGAGTGAAAGAAGGTTGCATATTCCAGTGAAGGGAGTATTTATCGCTAACTTTGTTTGGACTTGCTGGTGCATGATAATTTAAAAAAAAGAGACAGGCCTCTATTATTGTTTTTAATTATCTATAGACAGTGTACCTCTGATTGTACCTCACTTTTGAAATACTACTGGAAGCAACTATTTTAGGAAAAATTTGAGGATATCTGAGGATGTAAAAAGATTATTGAAAACTAGATAGAAAGAGTTAGGAAAAGTTCTAAAAGAGTCTTTCTGTACTAATTTGGCAAAAGAGCTAAAATGGTATTTGCAACCTTCTTCCAGTAACCACCTCTCACACTTTATCCTGTGTTCAACTCTGAATTCCCAGGTTTAAGTCCTTATTCCACAATTGTTTATATCTCTGAACTTCCAACTCAAGCAACTCAGAGTTAGGTTGAGACTGATTATAAAGAACAAGAAAATGTACTTCACTCTCATTTATGGTTTTTCACTTTCAATAGGATAAAATATCCATCTCCTTGGAGCCTCAAAAACTATTCCCGAAGGAAGTGGCTCACTCTTCCTTTTTTAAGGCTGAACTGCTTTCAAGTTATTTCTTCCTTCTTTGATTTTACTGAATAGAGCTGATATTTTACTTAAATATTGCCCGTAGCCTGAGGTTTTCAGCTGTCATCAGGATACCAGTGTTTTATCCATTAGGGGGAAAGAAAGAGGTCCAGTAACAGCCATTATTATACCTGACCATTGCTAACATTGACCCAAGCCTGAGAGGACCACTGTCACTGAGGGAGCCTGTCATTCATGTGTGTTGAGGCCTTAGAGGGTGGAATGGGGTTGAAAAATTCTGCTCTTAAATGTCAGTAGCACCAAAGCAGGAATTTCTAATTTGGATCAACCCTGAGGCATATAATTGTGATACACATATCATGCTCAATCAGAAATAAGCCCTATCTAGGTGGTCATTTATTTCTGGCTTTATCTCAATAACAGTAGTTAGGTAGAGTCCCTCTAATCTGAATCATTTACCGATGCTGTAGTTCCCCAAGTGTGGTCCCTAGTCAGCAGAATCAGTATCACCTGGAAACTTGTTAGAAATGCAAATTTGTTTTGCATTTACCTCTGCCTTACTACTGTACTACTGAATCAGAAACTCTGGAGGTGGTGTAGCAATCTACCCTTGAACAAGCCCTCCTGTGATTCTGATGTTAGCTCAAGTTAGGGACCCACTGGGCCAGGTGCTATTGGTTCTCAGCCCAGGTGCACATTAGAAGCATCTGAAGGAACTTTGAAAATACCACCGGATTCTGATCTAATTAGTTTGGCGTGGTGCCTTGGCAGCAGATTTTATAAATTCCTGCAATACCAGTAACCGTCGTCATTGAGAACCATCACTGTGTAGCAGCATAAAAAGGGGCTCTCTAAATTTAGGGTTTTTTGATAAATTTAAAAACAATTTATTGAAAAAAATTTGATACATTTTACTAGAGTGCTAATTTAGGGGTGCTTCTATAGAAAAAAAAGAAAAAAAAGTAATGTAAGACTTAAGAGGGTGGGGATCTTTTCCTGTCTGGCTTTTATTTTTCACTGTTGTATCCTAAGCAGCACCTAAAACAGTGCTTCGCACATAGTAGGTGCTCCAATAACTGTATGCTGACTGAACTACTCCATTAAAGAATGGAGTTCCAATAGAATCTTGCCCTTAAAACTCACCCAGGAACTAGTAAGCTCTCTGACCTGGAAGAATGGTCTCTGTTTGGGGCTCGTGTGGGTTCATCTGCTCCTGGTTCTCTTCATTCTGTGTGAATCTTCTTTGTTCTTGTCTGTACTAATTTGGCAAAAGAGCTAATATACTTGCAAAATGAATCCTCTTTGTTCTTTCTGTACTAATTTGCACGCTGATCTGTACTAGGATGTCACTGCCTTGTATCACGACTCACATTACGTTGGCAGAAATTGCTCTCTGTTTATCCCCTTAGCCGGAATCCCCGTTGGGTAGGGCCTCCTTGCCTGTATCATTAGAGGGGTTATGCCCTCCAACATGAGCACCAGTTAGATAGTTTTCCTTTTCTTCTCGCCTCCTTCCCCACATTTGGCAGTGCTGCCACCTGGCCTGCCTGTCTTTTGATCTAACATTTCTTTTCTGTTGAAGTACCCTATAGCTAGTGGAAGAATTCTCTCTGCTTAGTAAGAACAACTTTCTGAGTCGGTTTGAGCTGAAGATGGATTTCCCAGCAGGCTGAAACACCTCTGGCAGTAGTACCATAAGACGTGTCTGTTTAAAGATTTTGTGTTCAATATCATACAAGCCATGTGACATAAACATCAAGTAGCAAGTTTGTTTGCAAAACTGCTTTGAATTCGGTAGGGCAAATTACTTCCCTGAAGCCTTTTGGGGGGATTTCGACACTGGTTAGAATACTCTAATTAAAATGTGTCTTTGCATTGCTTTCCTTACTGCTTCAAGCTTTCTTTGAAAAATGGGGAACCCACCACTATCAGCTATTTTTCAGAAACCTTGTTCCCGTCTTGGTTACTGTAGTTTTCTTTTTAGTCCGAAGTTACCTGTAACTCCAGATAAATAGAGGTCAAGATTTGTGCTTAATATTTTGCCAAGTTCTTACTGAAGTTTCACTTGAAGCAGAGGGAAGCTATCACTAACACTCAAGGTGTTTCCAAACCATTTGCATTTGTAAACTCGTTTCTTAGGGTGCAGTACACACAGAAAAAGTCTTCTAAATGATACGTAAATTCTCCATTTCTACATGAAAGCTTCTTGTCCCTTCAACTACACTCAGGCCTGGAGGCTTAAACAAAATCCTTTTCAGATTATTGCTAATGCTGCACCTGATTCTGCAGCAGCTGTTGCTTTCGAACAACATGATGCTTCTCCTCCCCCAAGAGAAATTGAAAATGCCTCTTCTCCAGCACTTTCCACCTTTGTAGACTCAGGGAGCATAAAAACAGACTGAGAGATGCACCTAGGATACCTGTTGGGGAATTCAGTGCACAACTTAAAGACTTGAGTTTAGCCACATTCTGACATTGACTTTCATAGCAATAATTTAATTTGGAGAAAATCTGCTACTTCAAATGGCTAAAGGTATTTATGTGGAAAATTTTCCAAATCATCAACTCTACTGTGTTGCTATTTTCTTTCCTCATGCCTATGTGATTATTTGGCTATATTCCAGAAGTTTTTCTACATCCCTTCTCTTTAGGCAAATAATTTTTTTTTTCTATCCAGAGAGGGAGAAGAAAGAGGCACCAAGTTTCCTGCTTTAAAATGAATTACCTTTTGAGTTTAAACCATAGAATCTATAAAAATGAAGAACTTGAGTGTGTCTCCTGTTCCCTTGTTTTCCTTTGGCAAATCTTTGATCTCGGTCACTTTGGAGCCAATGCAACTGTGATCAGCTCTGCACTTCCTCCAGCACCTATTTCTCTCCTCGCCACTTGCATGTCTGACTGAAGGAGTTGTCTTCACTCTTCTTTCCGCACCTCCCAGGGATTCTTCAGCCTCCTCTCTACTAGCTGCCCTTGCCAAGATCACCAATGGCTCCCTGCTTTTTAATCCACCGATTATTTAGGATTATAATTCATTTATAGCATTTAGCATCGTTGTTCCTATTTTCCTTAGCTTCTTTGGCCATTTCTCCTCATTCTCCTCGAGAGTTTCCTCTTCTTTTTCTTAAATGTTGTTTCCTTGGGAACCAATCGTAGGCCAACTTTTCTACTCTGTACAAGAATACCTCAGAGATATTGCGGGTTCAGTTCCAGATCCGCTGCAATAAAGTGAGCCTCACAATAAAGTGAGTCGTAATCTCTTTTGTTGATGGGGGTGCGACTTTAATTTGTAAAATAAGCAATATCTGTGTAGCGCAATTAAACAGAAGTATGCCTTTTTTTTCCTGATTAATACCATCTGCCCCCATGGCCTCAATTCCTTGCTGCTGATAAGATTCCCCACCTGTTTCTCCAGCCCAGATCTTGTGAAGGCAGTTTGATCTATGGCCAAACTGAACCTAATTCTTTTTCTTCCCTGTTTCTCTAAGTTCCCAGTTTTAGTGAGACTCTATCATTCACTGCAACACAGAAACCTTCATTTCTTCCTCTCTTATCTTTTCTCCTCTCCCATAAAATAAACGAACAATTCCTACTTGTTCGATTTTCTACATAAATTTTAAATTCATGTCTTCTGCCTACCTCCTTACCAGTCCACCTCCCTCTACTTCATGAAATCATTAACTTGCATCTGGATAACTCTGGTCTTGCCTCCTTGCAATCCATTCTCAGTATCACTGGAGAGGTTTTTCTGATCACCGCATTTCTCTAATCAAAAGCCCTCATGCTTGCAAAGCCCCCACAGGCTGGCCCTCTTGCTGCTCCGCCTCAGTTCTTGGCACTCCCCACCTTGCATTGTTCATTTTGGGTCATACTGAATTTCTTTCAGTTCTTCAGACATACCATGTACTCTCTTCTGAACCTTATCATATGCGATTTCTTTTTCCTGCCTATAACATTTCTTATTCTCACCTCCTCTGGCGAATTCCTGCTCCTTTTTTGGTTCTAACATTAAGAACACTTCCTTTTGGATGCTCTCCTGAATGTTCCAAGCCAAGGTGCCTCTCTCAGGCCTCAGTGTGCCATCAGAGCAAGAGCCATCCTCTATCACAATCACCTGGGTCTTTGAATCCCCATTAGATTGTCACTTCTGTGAGGAGTGGAGCATGTCTGCTGTGTTCAAATGTTATCTCCAGTGTCTTGCAGTGATTGACGTACAGCAGGCGCTCAGTATATATTTGTTGAATCAATGAATGAGCCTTAACATAAACCATGAACCAACCTTCTTTATGACACAGGTTCAAATGCCTTACTCTCATTTGCAATTTGTTCCTTGCTCGTCCAGTTTCCCAAACTGGAACAACTATTCCTTTTCCACAAAGCAGGCAAAACTTTATTGCTGACAAAGCAACCTATATATCCCAAAGGAAGAAAAGCTTTCCAAAGGTTCTGAGAATTAGCATATGGTATTTGTCAAATCCCAGGGTATCTCTTAATTGAACCTTCACAGTGGTTCACTTAGTTTGTACTCAGTGCTTAAATTGAGTAGAACTTCATTAGGGAGGTTGTGTCATGCCTTAGTGAAAATGGGGAGCATGACAAACATAGCTTTCCATGACATAGAGGCACAGGAGAAAGGGAGCAGTCTGGTCTGTGGGTTCTTTAATCTGTGTGTCTGACTACTGACTCCTGATATGGAGATGACGGGGAGGGCAGCCACAGCCCTGAAAGGTGCTTTTCCTTTTAAATCCCACTCTGGGTTTTCTACTCTGCAAGGATCGAATACATGCTCCCCTCCTTTCCTTGGTCTGTGTTTCTTCCTCATTGCCAGCCTCGAGAGCAACGTGATTTTAAAGAACTTCCCTCCCTAGAAGCAAATCTTCCTGAGGGGAAGAAATGGCTCAGCCTACGAGTACTTTTCTGGGTTTCTCTTTATCTCTCATTGCTCATTCTCTCACTCTGTCTTAGCCACCTTGAACTATTCTCAAAGCTGTGACTAGATGAGGTTCCCAGGGGCAAAACTGAAGAAGTCACCCACTTTCAGATGCCAATCCTGCACCTACACAAGCCTGAGTGTGAGTGCCTCCCGTGGCTCACACTTGTCCTGGCTTTCTTGGCCAGGAAGGCCAGCCTCCCCTCAGCTGTCATGCCTGCTTGTCTCTTCAGATCCTGATTCTTGAGACCCAGCTAGGGGCTGCGTCCTCTGTAAAGATCTTGCTAAATGCAGCAGTCTTTCCCACAGCCCAGCAAGTAATCTCATCTCTCTCCAAATTCTCAGTGGGCCTTGTTTATACGTCTCTGAAGGCACTGCATGAGTATACCTTGTTTAGTTGTTAGGCTTGTCTTTTTGTCTATGTTAAACTACAGACTTCTTAAGAGCAGTCTTTCTCTCAGTGTGCTCACTCTAGCACGGGGTTTGGCACACAGGTATTGATAAGTCAGTGAGGTGAATGGAACCATCAAGGGGAGAAGAGAGAAGAGCATTAGTGGTTAATTACATGGGAATGGGAAGGCGAGAGGTGCACCTGGGCTCTGGGGCTGGTCCGCCTCGCTGCCCCTTCCTGGGTGTGAGAACGTGGACAAGTTGCATGCCTTCCTTCCTTTATCTTTAACATGGGATCAACAATGGTACCCCAACATATGGCTGTTGTGAAGTTGAAATGAGCTGAAACATGGAAAGCACTTAGCACAAAACCTAATGCACAGCGAACACCTTCAGTATTCAAGATCCAGAAGAAAAAGGGTCTAGTGAAGGTGTATCCCTGGGAAATGCAGGTGTGCACGCTAAGGGTATAGCATATTTGTGACTGATGTCATAAATAGTTAGATCAAAATCATCAAGGGGGGAAAGAGGCAATGGCCTCATACTCCCTGGAGAACCCAGGTGACTACTGTTTAGAAAAGACGTCTCATACCTAATTGAATAGAGGAGTAGCTTGGGCAAGAAGGTGATAAGGGAAGCTGCCCGACAAGGCAGTAGAGGAGGCCCAGAGAAGCCTGAAAGTATTAAAATAGGTATTTAAAGGTGCCCTGATATAATATCTGCTGATTTTAATGAGGATGGAAACATAATGTATGGGAAAGTCATGTTTTTGCTGCCATCTACAGTCAAAGTGCAATTTTTAGTTTCTTCTCACACACAGACGCGCTCGCGCGCGCACACACAGCATTCTTTCAAAATGAGTGACAATATAGTTTGGTTTAAGTGGGTTAAGTAATTGAGGTAATTTGGGCACTTTTATTATAGTATTTTATTTATTCTTTTTTTTGGAAAAGTATGTATATTTAAGCAGTAACATAGCCTCTTTACCATCATGTTTTCCTGCCCCGTGACCTGCAGTTTCTCTGGTTGTTAGTAGAATTATTGTAAATTGCGTTTTATTGTGTGAATATGAGAAATCAACCAAAAGCAAATAAAGTGACTGTGATGTCACCTCTGAAATGCCTTCTGCCACTATGCTTTTATCCATGTCATCTCCAAGACATTGATGATGTTTTTTTCCAACTTCCCTGTGCATTATCTTTAAAGGGTTAACTATAGACAAGAATTATTGGAAAAGCGTTTGATGGAGAAAAGAGAAGTGGCTCTTCAAGAAGCACATGAAGGGGAAGAGAGACAGAGGCGGCTAGAAGCCCTTAGGAAACAGGTGTTTTTAATTTGGAAATTTTCATGGGTGGTTTAAAGAATGTTTCTAAGTGCTCTTAATAACATTATTACTAGGGCTTAGTTCATGAGATCTGCTCTATAAAATGTAACTTTTCCAAATTGGGACACTGATCTTCATACCTGGGAGCAATTAGATTTGTGTTGAACCGTTTCCAGGTTCTTGGTATATTAAAAAGAACTTTATCAGCCCCTTTTTAAAAAGTTCTCCCAAGATTTAAAGGCATCTGCATTACCTCTAGTTTAACAGCTGAATACCAATATCCATTCATAGCAGTGAAACTCTGCATCTAGCCCAAAGACTTTATTCTCCTCTAAAAACCTGTTAAAGCTTAAGCAACCTAATCTTTGGGGTAGGAAATATCCTATAGGCAACAAACATGTTAAAAACCACTTTTTAAAAGTATGATTTTTGTGGAAAAATAAATGTCTCCCATTGCTTTATCTAGTCAAAGTAGGCAAAAGTTCAGAAAGAAGACAGTAAGTGGCAAGATTAGGAATTTAAGAACTTGAGAAAGGCGATAAAATAGTTTTACCTGGTAATTTTTCAGAGTTTTTAACCTGGAAGTGATGAGTTCAACTCATAAGCTCTGATGTCTTCATTGACACTATTTCCCAACTCATAGGAAATGACTGTCTGGTTTCCCTTCAAAGCCGGTGGAGGCAACATAGGACCTTAGATATGAACTTGGCCTCTGGTGTCCTTCAAACCTGGTACAACCTGGTTCACTACTCATTTGGCAGGAGAAACTTCAATCTTTTACTACAACCACCCTAAGCTTCATTTCCCCCTTGGAAAAACAGGAATAATATTAGTACCTGCCTGATAGGTTTGTAGTAATGTTCGTTCACATTTTCTGAATATTTACTAAGTATAAAGCTCTCTTCTAAATGGTTTTAGGTTTTACCTCATTTAATCTCTACAAAAGCCTCATGATGTAGGTATGATTAATATTCCTATTTTATAGAAGAGGAAACTGAAGAGGCACAAAGGTTCCCCAGAGTCAGACAGCTATAATAATAAACGTCAGACTGGATGCAAACCAAGAAAGTCTAGGTAAATAGGAGAGTACAGAGGAATCGTAAATGCACCCAACTGTTATATCGTCTTCTTTGAAAAAATAGATTAGAGAAATAAATTTAAAGCATAGGAATGCTAAGTCCTGGTCATCCTGGATTTAACAACATTTAAATTAGTCAATCATTTGCAAATTATATCCCATGGCCTTCTGGGGACAATGTCACTATTACTAAAAACATTCTTGTTCAAAATATAACTTTGATAACTACAGAGTCAATATGATTAGAGTTCTTTCCATTTATGAACCCTTTGAAAGAGGAAATATCTGTGTTGGTTATCTGTAATCAGAACGATAGTACCTATAAGATTTTGGCTAGGAAACTGCTGATAATTCAAGTGCGTTCAACTCCCCATTGTGTTCGACACCCCCATTAGGTCATTATAGTTTCTAAATGGCATTAAAAATGCCATTTTCTTAATGCTAATTCTTGACTTCAGGAATTAACAGGCAGGTGTTACTAATAGTGCATGTAATTTATAAAATTAGTGGCTTCCTTTCATTAGGACATAGATTTGAATGATTTTAATTATCAGACAGAGTAAGGGCATCTGGGTTAAAGTAACTGCAGTTGTTCAGTATAAAGGGGAACAATGGTTTACAACAGTCCATGGAAATTGAGTTGTTGGGTACAAAGGAAATTCACCCACCTTGCCCTATAATGCCAACAAACTCTACCCATGAATAACAGGCTCTAGATTCAGCTTAATCACGTGAAACTTTTTCAAAAGTTTCATGAGATTGTCAAGATGGCCGTAGATTGCTAGTGGTTAAAAATGTTTTTTTGTTTTTTTTTTAAATTTTGGTTACTTTCAAGCTGTTTGAATATTGGGTTTCCTATATTAGATTTCTTATGACATTTTATCAGACAGACAAATTTTTATCTAAATTTAATCATAACTATTCAATCGTTAGCAAATAATTACATATCACAACTTTTTAATATTATATTTTGTTTTTAAACTAGTAACTCCTTTGTGGATCTCTAGGCCTGGCCTGTTTTCATATTCTTTCTACCTTTCCCTCATAGGTTTTACATTTAATAAAATTTGTTAACTTTAATGGACATGAAACATTAGTAATATTGCCCAGAAGTGTTCAGCCTGGATCTTGTTACAAGTAGCCATGCTTTCTCTTTTTAGGTTGCTATTGTTGCTCAATTTGATCCTGTTAGAATGATGTCAGATACAATGGCATCGAAGGCAAAGATTGGTATTGGAATTGAAGAAGAATTTATTCTTCAAAAGCCACTCTTCACATTGAATACATACAATGAACAGCAGGTAATTATGGGAATTCACATGATTGATGCAAAAGCCATGATGATAAGAACTGTAGAAGTGTGTGTTTTGGGTTACAAGTCACTTTCAATATTTACATTTGAATACCACACATACCAGTATAATTTTTTACTTCTAAGTGGTAGCATATAATTACTGCACAATTCTTTATAAAATAGATGATAGGAAAAACAGTTTATCTGAAAATGTATTGACTCTATCATTGAAAATTATTTTTTAAATTAAAAAATTTTACAAGATTTTACTTTAAAGTTGTGTTAATATTGTATATTGTTGGTGAATATTTCTCTATCATATTCAGAATTGGTTTAAATTTATAACATAAATCCTTTTAAAGAAACAACTGATGATGCTGAGGGAAGCTTTCAGAAATTAAAATGAACAGAAGACAGTACATCAGAGCTAATGATAAAATAAAACGTATTCTGTGGAAAAAGTATTAAGGGGTTATTTAACCATTTATAGAAAATTTGATTCATTTTACTGTTGCTGTAACTGAGAATGGATTTTAAAAAGAGTTTTTAGTTGAATGGATGGAAGGGAGGGAGGACAGATGAATCCCTGAATGCTCTATCCTGAACTTAAGGGAGAAAGTAGTTGTTAATTTTGCCAATTTGAGGAGAGCTGCTAAATGCTTATTTAATTATTTAAAAAGCAGGAAACTTCATTCATCATTGACAAGTAAACCGAGTGTGCCTCAACTATGTGCTGCATAATTTCCTAAGGCATACAAAGATGAACGGTTCATTTATTAATTGGACAAATATTGATAGAGCAAAACTATGTCTGGCACTGTGTGGGTGCCATCCCGAACAAGGTAGACTTGTCCTGTGTGGAGGAAGTGAGCAGGGTAGCTGGGTTGGGAGGGCAAGTAACAAGTATGGGGATAATGCCTCGGTTCAGATCACCTCCATAATGGAGGTAAGGGCTACAGCAGCCAGTCGAGGGGAATGAAAGGTTAGCCCTCACTGGAGGAGTCAGAGAAAGTGTCAAAGAGGAAACTTAAGAACATCCTACTCGAGGATTTCTGGCAGTGGAAACAATATTCATTCCAGATGATTAAGCTAAAAACAAAAAAGTAGGTTGGAGGTGGGGTGGGAGTAGGGAGAGAGATAAATTACAAGGGTGCTTCCAGAATCCAAAGCGGAGGACAGCTGTGGCTTGTGAAGAATTGAAGTCAGAAGGTAAAAAGCTCTCAGGTACCTGGGCTGAGGAACTAAGGGTTTCACCAGGCAGAAGAGGACGGAAAGAGGTCCTTACTGGTGTGTCTTCAGCAGTGTGAGGTCCATGGCAAGGGTGGATGCCGGGAGCTGAGACTGGACACAGCGGTTAGGGTCAGACTGTGAAGAATATAGGTTTTGCTTGCAGAGACATTTGACCTTTATCCTGTGGAGAGAGGTGAAACTTGGAAGCAGGTGAATTACCTAATCAGATTGGTTTTAGCAATATGTTCTGAATGGGAAATTGGTGGGTGGGGCATGTGGTCATAACCTTTAAGATGGTAGAACCCTCACAGGAGTGGGTAGAGGGGCAAGAATGGCTCTAGCTGAGGGAGAGGGGTGATAATGAAAATGAGGATAATTCTAAACTAGGCAGTTTGTTCCACGATTTACTGGCTGTGTGAACTTTTATGAGGTATTTTCCATCTTTCTGTCTTGTTTTTTTCATCTGTAAAATAATAATTTGAGAGCTTCTTGTGAGGATTAAGAAAATAAATGTCAGTTGCCTGGAATATTGCCTGGCACCTAGTAGTAATTCAGTAAATTATCATCATTAGGTGTTGCTGCCATTTCCATATAAGCACATATAAGGAAAAACAGAATTAGGGAGAGAGAAAATTTTTGTTCATGTCATGTGTAGGGTGAAAATGTCCAGTGCACATTTACAAGAAACTGATCGGCTGCCTCTGGGTAGGAATTGGGAAGAGAGAGGTCAGCATGCAAGGGAGATTTCTATTTCACTTTGTTTATTCAAAAAATAGAATAACAGAAACATTTTAAACCTCACAACCCCAGAGCTGAGGAGTTGAATCCTGGAGATAATGAGGAAGTCAACAGCACACAGGTGGAGCATGAATCCCCGGAAGTGGATGAAAGTGAACAGGGAGATTATATTGGAGCCGAAGAGGAGAAACCTAAGTCTAAGGCTCAAATATGTTGGTTGTGAGACATAAATCTCCATATTATCCTTGACATACATGCATCATTGCCCCTAGTCTCTGTATCTGATCAGTTGCCAAGATCTATTCTTCCCTTCACAGTGTTTCTGACAGTTATCTCTTCTTTGCTACCAGCCATGCTTAGGCATTTATTACCACATGTCTGGACAATTGTAGTAGACCTCTAACCACTCCCTCTGTCTCCATTTCTTCTTTCCCTGCCACCTTAATTTATCCTGATCTTAAAATCAAATCCATCTTTTTATGCAGTGACAATGATTCTATTACTTCCATGCTAAAAACAGAAACAAACACACCTTCAGTAGCTCCCCAGACTCCCTGGCATAGCCTTCAAGTCTTTAAAATTCAAATCCCAGTCTTAGAAGTGTCCTTCTGCAGTGTTCCCCCGTGGGATTTTACCCAAGCTGCCCTGATCCCACACTGACCTATTTCACCTCTAAGTTTGCACGTGCCTTCCTTTCTTGCTCAATCTCTCTTTCTCTCTCCTTTGCTTTATAGAAGAATAAGTTGGACTTTACAATTAGCTCAAGTGCTCCCCTTTACCTGAGACCAGGAGATGTATCTACTCTTGGGATAGCAGTCATACGTTACCAAAAAAAAGTATATATCTGTGTACAATCTTATTACCCCTCTCAAACAGCTCCTTAAATGAGGGGCTGCTTTCAATCTTCTAAGGGGACTTCAGGTCCATGTCAAATGCTTCATTATCTGAAATCCATACATGGCTACCTTCTAATCATTGCAAACAGCACTGTTGACATTTAATAGTCATAGAAGAAGGGATAAGGTCCAATCAGCTATAAATGAAAACAGAAATTGAACTACTCATATGTCTAGTCCCACTTAGAAGCAGATTGATGGAAGCATTTTCTAGTTCTGCTTGAAATAGAAATCCGGCCTTGGAAGAAAAGTCCTATTGATTTTGTTTTTCAAGTAATGGCCATGTGTTCAAACTTAATTTACATATTGCCAAGTGATGGAGAAATTAAAATGTTTAAAGACATGCACAAGGTTGCAATTTAGATTTATTTTATTTTAATCAATGGTTGTCTGTGTTTTCTAATTCCAGCTATCAGTAAATAATGAATCAATGATAGCAATGAAAGTAAGCTTCTTTTATCTCATCTGTTAGTCATTTTAATGTGTTTTATTTTTACTAGTATGCAATATTCTATACATCTTATATTGGAAACTACTTGATACACTGGAAAGTGATAATGTCAAAAAGATTTTGGACATTTTCGGTAAAAATAACCAGAATATAGTCACTGTATATACAAGATTTATTGTCATGTTGTCATCTATACAGAAATAACAATTATGCATCTTGGGGAAATATGGAACTAAATGATAAAATTTACTTTAGTTAAATGAATTGCTATTTATTTAAATTGTATTTTATTTCTACAGATAATTTCTGACCCTAGACTTCGTTTTGAGTTAGCACTTCGAGAAGCTGGACTTCATAAAACCTTTTATGCCAAAGAGATACTACCAAAAATTAGTCCTCCAAAACCTCCAAGAAAAGACATGGAGTCTACTGTATTTAAAATCTAGAGTCCATCTTCAAATCCTATTAGACATAAATAAGATTTTTTCTGAATACATTTATATGTGTAATAATTTCTAGTTTTTAAATTTTTAAAAAATACCAAACATAGAAATCATGGCATTTATTAAAACAACTTTGCTTTTGTTTATGATTCTTAGAATTTTATGTATTATTTCGAATATCTTTGTTATGTTTAATAAGACTAAATTCTCCAAGACTTATGAAAATTAAGGATGACACATATGGTACATATATTATTATTTAGTAAATTGTGTTTTGGATGTTACATTACCCCATGAAAAGAGCTCAAAACAACCATTTGTGAGAATTATAATTTATGTTGCTGTCACCAGCCAGCATTCATTTCTGCCTGTTATTTCAGAATTTGACTTTTTAATTATAAAAGCTTCATTATCATTAATATTTCAATTATTTCTTAATTATTATAAGAGGAGAGTCAACCTTTTTCTAAATTTAGAAACCAATTTGGTACACCATGTTTACTGCAAACCAATCATCCAAACAATTTCATTTTGCAAATTAGCCCATAAGAATAAATTAGAAATTAGAAATAGCATTTTAAGCATGGGAATATGGTTTGGCTTGGAAAACAATGTGTATGTTTGTTTAGAAAGAATATTTTAAAATTTATAATTAGAGTGCTATCAAAATGTCTACATTACCTATCAAATGTCGAGATTTTATAGGAAGGGGATGTTTCTAATGAAACTCCAGCAGAGTTTTTCTTTCTTTCTAATGAACCACACAAATCCACGTAGCTGGTGATGTTCAAGAGGAGGTCGTGAGACCATTTTGAGAACCACGGGGAGTTGTACTTATGGTTCTGATGGAAACAGTTAGTTAAGATTGGCCAGCAGTGTAGCTGTTACCTGTGCCCATATTCATTTTCTTTCTTTTTAAAAATGGTATTAATAATAGATACCATTCATTGAGCACAGACTGTGTGCTCAGCACCAAGTATAGGTACTTTATATATATTGTCTTATTTGACCATCATAACAACCTTATGAGACTTTCATTTCATGTAATAGGAACTAGGTTGAAAAAGGTAATATAATATGGCCTACATCAGTTGTTTTTCAAACTGTGAGTCATTAAAATCAATCCAATGAGTCCTGATCTGCATTTTTAATGAAACAAACTGAAATAAATCTGGGATACAAATGGCTGATAAACACATAAAAAGATGGACATACCAGTTAAAACCCCCAATGAAAGAAATTGGACACCACTGCCCTTAATCCAATGGTTACTAAATGGTATAGCCTGATTCAATTTCACATCTTTGCGGATGATGGTCTTGTCTCAAAGTGAATGGAAACAATATAATCAATCTACCTGGTAGGAAGTCCCTGAGGTTCCCACCAACATATCCTCAAACACACCCAAGTATGCATTTTCCTTTTGCTTTCTCTATCAGTGTCTAGCAGTGGGGACAACGCTATCAAACACCAACCTTTCATGTGTGTTTTGGGTTTCATCCCTTTCGACTCCATCAGAATTTCTGTTTTTCGATTATGTTCTTTCTGTCCTGTATCTTCAAATTCTCCCTTAACCTAACATTCTCCTCTAGCTACCAGGCTATTTCTCTGCTGCTCTTCTTAGGTAAACTTCTTTTTTTTTTTTTTTTTTTTTTAAAGATTTTATTGGGGAAGGGGAACAGGACTTTATTGGGGAACAATGTGTACTTCCAGGATTTTTTTTCCCACATCAAGTTGTTGTCCTTTCAATCTTAGTTGTGGAGGGTGCCGTTCAGCTTCACGTTGTTGTCCTTTCAGTCTTGTTGCAGGGACGCAGCCCACCATCCCTTGCAGACGTTGAACTGGCAACCTTATGATTGAAAGGACGCTCTCCAAACAACTGAGCCATCCAAAGCCATCCAGGAGACAGCTCAGCTCAAGGTGCCGTGTTCAATCTTAGTTGCAGGGGGCAGAGCCCACCATCCCTTGTGAGACTCGAGGAATTGAACCGGCAACCTTGTGGTTGAGAGCCCACTGGCCCATGTGGGAATCGAACTGGCAGCCTTTGGAGTTAGGAGCACGGAGCTCCAACTGCCTGAGCCACCCGGCCAGCTCTAGGTAAACTTCTTGAAAGAGTTGCCTGTAGATATGTGGTGTCTTCTCACTTTCCAGTTACTATCACTCATTCTCATTTAGCTTTGCCTTCAACCTCCACTGACACTGCTCTTAGCAAGGTCATCAATGAACTCCATATTGACAATCTTGGTGACCATTTTCAGTCTTCATCTTACCGACTTCAAAGCAACATTTAACTCAATTAACAATGAGTCCGTCTTAGAACATGTTCTTCTGTTGGCTTCTATGACACCCATCTACTTTACCTCCTGCTTTATTCTCTTCTCGGTCTCCTTTGCTGACTCCCCCATCTCTATTGATCTCTAAGTATTAGAGAGCTTCGGGATTGGACTTTTCAGCGTTAACCTTCTTTATTATTGAGTTGCCCAAGGGAAGATTCTTAAAGACTGTACTTTAGTTTTAGCTTTTAAATTATGTCTTCTGAGTGTCTTTTAATTTACAGGCCTCCCCTTCCTCCTTTTTTTTTCTCTTAAAATGTATTTGTTGAAGAAATTTACATGTAGAATTTCCTAATTTGGATTTTCTGACTGTATCCTGTTGGTATAATTTAATATGTTCCTCTGAGTTTGCTATAAATTGATAGTTAAATTTAGAAGCTTTATCAGATATCAGATTTGGGTGTTTTTTATTAAGACTACTTAATTATGGTATTATGTTCACCCATCAGGATTCATACATTATCTGTTTGGACCTTGTTTTAAAATTTTAGCTAATACTAATTCTCAGAGCCTAGATCCATTAATTAATTACAGATTGCATGATAGACATATTATAATTCAATCACTCCTTGATAAGCTGGAAACCTTATATAAAGAAAAATTTCCCTCTTCTGGTATTTACCAGAATGAGAAAGGTATGCTAAGTGTTTAAGACTTTATTTTCTTCAATTATCAGTTTTCTAAATAATTAGTTGGTTTTCTAATATCCTCCAAAGGTAATCAGTTTTGTTCTATTTTTATGAAGTCATAGATTTAAAGGTATTTGATGTTTCAGTCTACTAAAGTATTATCCTTATTGCTGCTCAAATGATCCCTTCCTTTCCCAGAGGAAGACTTTTTAGTTTGGTTCATGGATTCTTTTAAGCCAACCTAATAGATTTATTTGATAACTTCCTTGCTATTCCAGTTATTTATTGCTTTTTAACTAAACTTAATCATTCAAAACTACAATTTTCTACCATCTCTTATAGTTTTGTGGGTTGACTGGGCTCTACCATATGATTCTTGCTTGAAATTTGTATTTTATGTCACTGCTGTAACAAATTACTACAAATTTAATGGCTTAATTAAGTCTTAATTAAGACAATATAAACTTATTGTCTGATTGTTCTGAAGGTCAGAATTCTGAATTGTGTCTCACTGGGCTAAAATCTAGATGTTGATGGGGCTGCATTCCCATTTGGAGACTAGTGGAAAACATACCTTTTTTGCATCAATTGTGATGATCAAGTAGTTTTTCTTCCTTTATTTTGTTAATATGATGTATTGCATAAATTGATTTTCATGTTGAACCGCCCTTGCATTCCAGGAATAAATCCCACATGTTCGTGGTGTATAATCCTTTTAGTGTGCTGCCAAATTCAAGTTCACTAGTATTTTGTTGAGGATGACATCAACATTTTTGAAGCATATAATTTCATTTTCTTAAAAAATAGAAAATTCTTCATTGTGGATCTTTGTTTTTTATTAAAAAAAATTTTTTTTTGTATATCTTAGCTTCTATTTACCTTAAGGCCTTATCTGTTATATTTTTTTCATTTCATTTTTTTAGTTTACTTTCAATTCTGAAATATTTTTCTTTTATTTATAATTTTTTTCCTGAGACTATATCATCTAATTTCTGAGTTTTCCTAATTCTGATTAATGTTTTTTCATATCTTGTATCATTTTCATATTTTTAACTTTTAGATTATAATTTTAATCTATGTTGTGGTAATGTCTCTCTGGCATTCATTCCTCATCTATAGAGATGTTATTATGCTTCTTAATCTGTTTTTTCATGTTAAAATAAAGATCTGATTTTTTTCTTTGCTCATTTATCCTTGAAATTAATTTGCCTTAACTTTTAGGAGCATTTGTTGCTCGAGATAGTTCCTATAACTTTATAGCTCATGAGTTCTCTCTTTTGTTATATTTGTGCAGGGTTCAAACAATTTGGCAGCTTATTTTCTGCAGATATGTCCTCCACTACTTTTACCTGGGCCTGCCATTTCCCTTAACTCTGTTGTTCCTGTGCTGCTCAATTGGATTCTCCTTGCACCAATTTCTGATCATTGTGGGGCTTTGTCCTAGAAGTAAGTTTTGACTACTTAGGCTGGGAATTTTGGGGGCCAGACTTCTCTGGCCCCTTCAGACTTTACTGCAATCTCTTTGTACTTGTTCACTGTTAGAGAGCGTAAAATTCTCAGTTCCAGCTGAAACAGCTTCCAGTGAGGACTTCTTGACTCTTTTTAGGTTTCTCAGATCCATCTGATGCCCTTCACTTGCCAATGTCCTACAAAGAAGTTGGTATAATCAGGTCTTATAGTCGTCAGTGGTTACTCTTTAACCATTTATATTTGTTAGTGTATGGGGATACCTTGTCACCAACTACT
The DNA here is from genome assembly GCF_964194185.1 of Rhinolophus hipposideros. Classification (NCBI taxonomy): domain Eukaryota; kingdom Metazoa; phylum Chordata; class Mammalia; order Chiroptera; family Rhinolophidae; genus Rhinolophus; species Rhinolophus hipposideros. The sequence continues at coordinate 37,077,048 of NC_138052.1, read as the reverse complement.
GAAGATTATTCCCAAGAGTTTTTGGTGGTGTTGTCTTGTCTTTTTTTCTTTGTTTTCTTTTAGAGACCAGTATGAAGAGATTCAAATATTCTATCACTTCTGCTTTCATTTTCCCAGAAACTGTTCAAACTTAATTCTTGATCCTAACTGCCTTTTTGGCACTGAACATGCTCCTCTCTCATCTCATTAATGGAACCTGGAACCACCATCCACCACATTATGCAAACCTGAAATCTTCAAGTCACTTATTATGCGCCACCCCTTACTTGTAATAGCTGATCTATCTAGACCTATCAGCTTTCTATCTTCTACACTGGAACCGTACTGCCAATGGAAAGTATTTGCTGTGCTTTGTGGCCTCCCAGCCACACCATTCTCATATATGGAGACTATCCCACATTATGCATCCACCTTCCACATCAGAAACTAGATACTCAATTTCTCCAGTCTTTCATTGTATATTCTCTGCCAATCAAATGCACCGATTTGAGATTATATTCATAAGAGAGCTAGTATATGAGAAGGCAAGAATCCATTTTCTGGTAAGGGTGGCAATGGAGGATAAAAGCTTCGGGGGATAAAAGTTGCATAGCTTTAGTATCTAGCACTCAGGGTTGGTGATACAAGCAAAGGTGCATGGGACTAGCAGAGCAGCAGTGAGAATTCAGGGAGGCATTCTCCTAGCGATGGCTGACCATCTTCCCTAGTTGGTAGCCTCAAACCCAGACTCTCTGGCCCTCCCAAAAATTCTAGGAACTACGTAATGCCCTTTAATAAATTGCTTTCCTATTTAAACTAGCTTAGGTGGGTTTCATTGTTTGCTACTCTCTTCAGAAAGTAGGGAGAAGAGAACATTTCCATTTTTAAAACATCGTCTTAATTGCTAAATGCTATTTTTTTATAGCTATAATATCCACTCTATGGAAGGACCAACTAAAAATTACTTTCTCTTCAAAAAGTTCAGCCTACTTGTCCATATGCCAAGTCCTATATAACATTTCTTTTTTTGAATCATGAAAAGGGTGTGGCTTCCTACCTGGCATATATTTGGTTATTTTTTACGGGGCCCCCATTTTCTTGGGTTTTATGTTGCCCTTGTTAAAACAGCTCCATTATCTTTTCAGCCATGCTAGATTTTAAACCTAGGACACAGAGGTAAAATATGAAATCATTTTGAAGGTAAAAGATATTTTTAAGGGAACTTGGGAAAATTAAAGACTTTTTAAAACCTGCACTTTGCCTGGAAAATTTATGAGGAGAATCTATACTATAAACTTTTTAAGATCTCCATCAAACCCCAGAAATGGTGAAGTTTGACTGAAAAAGAAAAAAGGGTCTGACTGTTCTACTGTTTCTGACATCGATTTGGTTTGGAAAATGGTTGTATGCTTGCTGATGCATTTGAGGTTGAACACTTGATAGATTACTGCCAGGGTCCCCAGCAGGCAAGTGTTCAGGAGTGTAGGCATTGAGCATTTAGGAACAGTGAATATTTCACTTTGAGACTCAATGCAGCACTGGATTACCATCATATTAATTAATAGAATTCACAAGCTACATGACTTCTTCTGAAATAAAGTCTTAGTCATTAAGGAGGAATGGGGCATCAAAACTATCCTGTTCTCATCATATTTTTTAAAACTCTAGAAAGATGTTTTCCAACCTCGACAGTAATTTTCTGTTTTTACACTAAGTGCCTGTGTTCTTTCCTACTTTCAGAGTCTAACATTTTCCACTGCTTAAACTGATTCAGGTTTATATTGAAACACACATTTCTAATGTCACTGTAGGCCTTAGTAATTTTACCAAATACTTTTTTTCTTCAGAGAATTTATTATTTTATATGTGAGAATGTAAGTGTGGGGAAGAGTGGTTGCATTATTTTCCTTCTGTTTTGCACATTTTCCCAGACATGTCAATATTACTTAGCACCACATATGTTTAAAACGCCTAATATTTATAAACAATTTCAAAAACAATTTGCTTACATTTCTTTAGACATTTTATAAATATTGTATTAATTTAAAATGCTTACCTTCACAGTATATGTAAAACAAATGCTGCACAAAATGTCCTGTTACTATTGAAATTTTATAAACTAAATTGGGATGATTATTAAAAGTGATATTTATTTTTAAACTTACTAAAATGAAGTAAAACTTTACTTGGAAGTGAAAATACTTGACTTGCTAAGGGAAATCCAGCACACAACAACGTGAATTTATGTAAATTTGGATTAGGACCCTGCTATCTAGAAAGTAAAGATTCAGGTAATGTGAAGAGAATATTTTCTCATCCATGTTGTTATATCGATATAACATAGTTAAACTGACTTAAAAGTGAAAGCCTCAGAGCTTCTTTATTTTAGTGTTTCTAGATAATTTGCTTCCCCCCCCTTTCTCAGTCCAAATTTATCGTTTAATTCAATTCAATAAATATTTACTGAAATTATGACAAGATAGTCTCTGCAATCATTAAAAAGAAGTGTAAAGGGGATCAAATATATGGTGATGGAAGGAGAACTGACTCTGGGTGGTGAACACACAATGGGATTTATAGACGATGTAATACAGAATTGTACACCTGAAATCTATGTAAATTTACTAACAATTGTCACCCCAATAAAATTAATTAAAAAAAAAAAGAATGAGAATTGTGGTAATGGTTGCACAACTCTGAATATTCTTAAAACCATTGGATTATATACTTTGCGTAAACTGTGTGGTGTGTGAATTATGTCTCATTAAAGCTGTTACCAAAAAAAGAAAAGAAAAAGGATAGTTACGTGGGCTAATATGAAAAGAAAACCAAGATACATTGTATAGGTGAGGGTCGAGAGCAACAACAGAAGAATACTTACAGAATAATCTTGTTTATGTAATAAATAATGCAAATTTCTGGAAGGATATATAAAAAACTGTCATCAACTGTTACTTTTGGGTAATCCAAATGGTAAGTTTGGGTGGAGGGGTGAACAGGCAAGTGCTACTTTTCTCTTTATACCCTTAGACCCTTCTGTACTGTTCTGATGTTTACCACAAGCCAGTATTAGTTTTATAATGACTTTTAAAGCCGAATATTTTATAAGGTGCTGTATATCAGATGTTGGGGAATTTAAGAGTTCCAGAACCTGCATAAAATATGCTCTGTGATGGGCAACACCTCACAGAGATATGAGGTGGGTATGGGTCAGCCAATAAAGGCTTTTTGACTCAATGAATGGATGGATTAATGGATGGATAGGTGAACTATATGAATTTGCCTGTATATAGGATACTCAACCAACCACTATTTATAGCTACTTTGAATAAGGAGAAATATTCAAGGTAGAAAGATATAATTTAAAATAAATTCTTTCTCTTCATAAAACATGTTCAGAATTTGGCTGAAGAGATAAAACATTTCACATACATATTTAAGAAAACATACAAGTAAATGGCAGTAGATATGAGAGAACTACAGAGCAAGACACCTCTTGTCCTATTTGCTTCCCTGAGGCGTTGTGATCCATCTCTTCAGCTTCTTGGGACATTGGAACAGCTCGTGTGTTCTTCCTTCCTGCCTTCCCTCCTGTCCCTGTCCACCTTATGTATAGAGATAAGAAAGAACTAGGAAGTGAGGGGGACAGAAAAGGTAGACCAGTTTGAATGGGTCCAAAGGTTTTTGTCAAAGAGTGGAGGGAGTTTCATGCTAGACTTATTGGGTGGCATATAAATATGTCTGAAGTTGAAACATGAAGACAGGACACCATTGCAGAGGACTTCTGTGGTTGACCATGATCAAGACTGCCCTCAGAAAACCTCTCTGTGGAGAAATGAAAAATCCCTAGTCCTTTACACGGGTTGACGTAAAGGAAATTGCATAACCTGTTGTGCAGGCAAAGAAACGAAAGGTTGTGGAATATTATGCAGCAAATGTTTAATGCAAGAATATTATTAAACAGTAGGCAGGGATGATTGTTCTAAATGACGCACCTTGTTGAGAGGCTCCACAGGGTTGTGGCAGTTTTTTCCTGGGTGGTGATGGGATACTTCCCGTAGGGAAGATACACTTCTGGGAGCCCTTTCGTTCAGACCTGGCAGATGTTTCACACCTGCAGGCTGCTGACCATTGTCACACTTCCTTGGTCTGTCACCATGAGGGAAGAAATGCTACACTATTCAGATGATTCTTTGGTGCTTGTTGAACCTAGAAAGCAGTGCCTATTTGTATCTGTGAGTTTCACTTTTGTCGTCCTCCATCCTAACCCCTTTCTCAGACACAGGCCTATGGACTCTTGAAGAGCAGCCTAAGGTGTTTGAACTTTATCGTGCATGCAGCACAAAATAGTTAAAGCTTCGCTGGGCATAGAAACAAAGACAATGATTTCGGAAGGCTAATAAGAGAGCAGGGTACAAGATGGATGGTATTGGGAAAACAGGAAATCGGGGAAACCGTGTATGATTACTTAGCATAAATCAGGTGTGACGTGATATGAAAGTGAGTGTAGTGGAGCCTCTGACCCTTGTCACTACGAGAGAAAAACTGAACTCTAAAGTCATTCATTCCTTTCCCTCTTGCAAAGTTCCTTTAGAGGTGTTGGGGGGCAGGTCTGTCTACCCAGGAAGCCTTGGGCAAATGAAAAGATGAATACCTCTCCTGAGCGTGAAGGTGTGATGACTGGCCTGCTCTACCTTCTCCTTTCCTACTGCCCAAATGGGGGGTTTCTGAATCCCAAACAGGACACTCAGTGCTCTTCTGAAATCTGTGACCAATCCTGCTCCCATGCATGGAGTGATAAGAATGGCGCCCATCACTGGGCATCAAGCCCTTGAGACTGTTGCTCCTTTTGTCAGCACATCACCCTGTGCCCCGAGCCTGGCCTGCTGCACCATATCCTGTCTATGGTTACTTCTTTGTTGTTCCCTGGTGATGGTTTTAATGCCTGTGGTTTTCCAGGACCCAGAGGTTGCGTTCCCTCACCAAAACCTCCAGCTCCTGTGATACCTACCCTCACGCGTCTCCTATTCCCAGTCACCTATGAGATAGGCACTGTTGTTAGCCTTATTATACGGTTAGGGAAACTAAGGAACAGGAAGGGGACTTACCTTGCCCAGTATTACACAGCTCCTAAGAACCTAGATTTAAAGCTATGTAATGTGGCCTCTGATCCCTGAAGTGTACGGCCTGCTAGTCTCAGGGTTTGCCTGTCTGTCCATCCTCCTCATCAAGAGTATCTAGAACTATATTGGGCGTCTAGAGAAAGTGATGGGGCATAGCAACAAGTCAGGTATCGTGATTCTTCAGGTTTTTACCTGATTATGGACTCCAATGTATTATAATGGTGTAATTTCAGAAATGCTGAGAAAGTTCTCTAGCAATCCTCCTACCCCTCCTCTATCTCCCATTATCTGGAATAGATGCTGAATTTCTTTTAATCATGAAGCACATAGGAAAATGTGAGTCCTACAGAAGGGCTATTTACCGTAAGCCATTGTTTCCAAGGTCTGTTCTACTGAATATTCTTTTCCAAGATCGAATCATGCACCAAATACCGTCCCAGTAATGACTATAAAAATAAAGTCTCACTTCCTTTTTATACATAATTGGTTTTGCCATAACCACCATTCAGTAGTTTTACCTGTTTGTCTTCTGTACATTTCTGGAAATGTCTACACATTACAAAAACATGTCCCGCTTGAAGCTTGAAATCTTACAAATCCCTGTGGCTCCTCAGATAATTGTTTGCCATCTCATATTTGGCCTCACATAAGCAGTTGCTGTTTTCCCTCCCAGCTTTGCTCTAAGCATGAAAACAAGACATTTCCTTAATTCCACACACTAATAGCTATGATCAGCCTGTAATCATTGACAAGATTTATTGAAAGCTTAGAGAATAGAAGTGGATTATGATCAGAGAAATAAAGAACTAATATACTAGATGTGCCCACAGGCCAAATCTTCCACAGAGGTCTTCTACCAGCCACCATTCTCCTTGGCAGCACCTACCATGGTGTGTGGTAGTGGTCAGCCAGACTGCATCCAGGAGAGAATCCATGTGCCTCCTCCAGCTAGAGGCCAGGCTCCAGGTCTCTCGGGCTCCACTGAAACTATTCCCCTCATTTGGAGTCCCCCCAGGACTATTGACTGGGGCTGGGGAGGAGGATTGCAGGGAGGTGATCCAGGGGAAAATGAAAAGTGCATCCCTTCTTGATGGTATGGACTTGTCCAAAATACCACCAAAGTATCCATCCCCAGTTGGCAATTAGCACCTTCTGAGAACTATTCATTATTGAACAATACTGCTGTGGGCACATGAGGAATTCACTGCACTAAATCTAATCTGTTATTTTTCCATCTCTTCTCTAGCATGACCTGAACAGTGGTCCAACCATATACCCTCCAGTCATTACTCAGTCACTTTCCTAAATTTCCTATACGCAGAAGCTTAGGCCAAAGCAGAGCTCTCAGGAACGAGGACAATTTTCAGGCATAGAGCCATTTAAATATAGATTTGGGAAAAAAAAGTTCTTAGTTTAATTGTGCTAAAAAAACAAGCTCAAATACATTACTAAATGAAATACATTATTTCAATCTGAAGTATCTGAATTTGCATTTTTCTCCTACCGTCATTCAGGTCTTCCAAAAGAACAATGGTGTATGGATATATTAAAAAAAAACCCTGAACACAGTAACATTGTTCATTAAAAATAACAAAAAACAAGCAAGCTGGGGTTAGAGACACATTACTTCAAACATATGCAACTTTGTAACCAGAACACTAACATCAACAATAATAGTTACCTGGGGAGTTAACTTGGACCACACAGGAATCTACCACAGTGAGTGAACAAATGCACAGAAATAACAGAGAGGACATGCTGGTAACACCTCATTTAGAGCACAGCTGGAAAGTGCTGAGCAAAGGCCTGTGGAACTGGACTCCTGAGCCAGCAGGCTGCTTTTATGGTGGGCAGTATGCGTCCAGGGAAGGACTGCCAAACTCCAAGTAACCCCATCTACAGAAGGGTCACAGGCCTACAGGTTTCCCCATCCCTACCCTTTCTGAAGGGTCAGGTTTTTTCCTCAACCCATTCTTTTACAGAGAGTAAAGTCATTTCAAGTGCCCTATTTGGGGAAGTCTTCATTTCAGTTTCCTCACTGTGCACAGAACTAAAGGCCTGGCCTTCTGTTTCTATGCCTCCCCCTATGCTACCCCAGCAGCCATTTAACCCCCATATCTCTGGGCCCTGGAGCAGGGAGCAGCAACCTTTTTCTATGTAGAGCTAGATAGTATTTTTACCTTTGTGGGTCATATGATGTCAGTCATGACTACTCAACTCTGCTGTTGTAGCCAAAAAGAAGCCAGAGACAAGATGTAAACCCTGAGCCTGACTGGTTCCAATAAAATTTGAAACAAACAGGAAGCCCCGTCTGGGTTTGGCTGCCAGGCTATGTACATAGGTTGCTGACGCTGATATAGAAGAGCACTCGTTTCTGTGTTCATCTGCCTCTCTGGTGTGGGTGTCCTCTTTGTTTTTTCTGTCTCTTAAGGGTTTCCCCTAGTTTTTCGGGAGCTTAACAAGGCCTTTTAAAGTATCTTTATATGATTTATCCAGAGATGGGTGATTTGGGGTGGCAGAGGGATCTTTATAATACCTAGTTCTCCATCCTTTTGGAAATATAAGTCTGCTCTATTTTCTGTCTCTTTAATGTCTCTGTCTTTTAATTGATGAGTTAAGTCAATTTATATTTACTGTGATTATTGGTACATTAATATTTATTTACATCACCTTACAGTCTATTCCTTGTTTACTATGCTACTTTTAATCTTTCTCGTTTTTCCTCTTTCTCCTTTCTACTACATTAATGAATCTTTTCTTTATTTTATTTTTCCCCTCTAATTATTTGAAGATTCAACATTAAATTTCAATTCTTTTGAAGGTAGCCCTTAATGTTTTAATACAATCTCCATAAAACTGGGGGAAAGGGAAGTTGTAAAAAGAAAAAATAATTAATACACAAATAACTTAAAGTCTAACATCATTCCAAACCTCTACTTTCTTCCCCAGTGATAATGGGTCCTTAGGACCCTTCAACTGACCACACTCCATTTTTCCATTTTTAATGATTTAGTATTGATTTTTAATCCCTCCAAATTGATTTTTCAGTGTTTACCAATTTTTTGCTCACCTTTCTTCTTACATCCTACACATCCTTCTGAGTTCAATTTTTCCCCCCTGAAGTATGTTCTTCAATAAGTTGTTCTTTTAGCAAGAATAGCAAGGGCACTCTCTTTACTTTTGTTTTAAGAAACGTTTTTATGTTGTCTTCATTCCTGAGTGATATTTTCTACCTGGGATAAAATTGTAGGTTGACAATATTTTTTCCTCAGGACTCTGAAGATACTATCTTTTAGATAATCTAGAATCTTCTAGATTCTATAGCTGCTATTGAGATGTGTGCTTTTGATCTATCTGTTTGTAGGGAATCCCTCTTTCTCTTTTTATGCTTGCTTTTAACATTTTCTTTTGGTTTTCTTTGATAGTTTCACTATAATATTTCTGTATGTGATTTAACTTAATTTATACCATGCTTCTTGAATACTCATATCTTGTACCAATTCTGGAAATTTCTTAGTCATTACATTTTGACTATTGCTCTTTATTGTTCTCTCTTTTCTCTCCTTCTGGAACTTCTTTTAGAAGTATGTTGGGTTTTTCATTGGATTTTTTACGTTTCTTACTCTTGCTTTTATATATTTCAATCTCTTTTTCTTCCTGTGCTGTATTCTCATATTTTTATTCAGTTCTATTTTATAGTCACTAATTCTTCAGTTGTGCTTAATCTGCTATTTAACTCATCTACCAAGTGTTCTTTACAGTTACCAATTTTTTCATTTTAATTTCAAATATTTGAAATGTCATTTGGAAATAAAGTTTGGCTCGTGTTGAGTGTAGTGGTTAAGAACCCAGTATTCCGGTGCTATAGACTGAAGGTTTGTGCCCCCCCAAATTCATGTGTTGAAATCCTAACCCCCCAGTGTGATGATATTATGAGGTGGAGCTTCTAGGAGGTGATTAGATCATAAAGGTAGAGCTCAAATGAATGGATTAGTGCCCTTTAAAAAAAAAAAAAAAGTCTCCAGAGAGCAACCTTGTCTCTTCTGCCATGTGAAGTAACAGTGAGAAGGCAGCTGTCTGTGAGTCAGGAAACAGGTTCTCACCAGACACTGAATCTGTCAGCACCTTCATCTTGGTCTTCTCAGCCTGCAAAACTGTGAGAAACAAAGTTTTGTTGTCTAAGCCACACAGTCGATGGAGTTTTGCTATAGCAGCCCAAGTGGACTAAGACATTGGATAAAGACTGTCTTTGTGCAAATCTCAGCTCTGTCACTTATTAGGTCTGTGACCTGGACCAAGTTAGTTAACCTCTCTGTGGCCCAGTTTTCTCATTAATAAAGTGGATCAACAATAATACCTCATCATACCACAATAATAGGGTTGTTGTGAGGATTAAATGAGTTACTAGTTGCAAAGCATTTACAAAAACATTTAGCAAGTGGCCAGTGCTGTACTACTATTGTCATCAACATCATTCAAAGTAGTCTTGTCTTTTTGCATTTCTCATCCTTGTGTTTTAATTACTTCTGTTATAGCTTTACTCATTTTAAAGATATTTTCTTTGATAGTCACTTTCCAAGTCCCATTCTAGTAACACAAGTTCTTGTATCTGATCCTCTTATACCTTGTATCTACTGACTGTGCCTCACACAAAAATTGTTACTTGCTTATTCTGTGATGTTTTTTCATGAGCTCCTCTTCAGTGAGGCTGATTATTTTGTAAGAATCCCCTGTCACCTAGATGTGTCTGTGTTCCCCCAGGTGATTTTGCATTTACTTACGCCAGGAATGCCACGAGCATCTCTGTTTCCTAATCACATTTTCTGTTTATAGTTTTAAATTGGGTTTCCTGGAATATAATAAAAATATGAACTGTAAGTCTAAATAAAGATCAAGCATGGAATTTGGGTTTCTCAGGGAATTCTGCTTATCTTTCCTACAGGTTGCCTAGACAGAGACAGACCAGCAGATTCACTGTTGGTATCTTTAAATGCCATTTTAAGTAAATAAACCTTTGCTTCATAATTCATGAAGCACATACACACACCTCTCCATTTTTTAATAGCCATAGTGACTGAACTTTTCCCCAGTTCCAAAGAGGAATCATGAAGACTAGGTGGGCAGATTTTTTTTCTGTTGAATCTTAGTCCCAACACCTCACTTCACCAAATTGAGGCCTCATGTCTCCATGAGCTTTAAACGCGGACATCCAGGTTATCCAGTACCTGCTCAAGTTACTACTCTGGCTTTGTTTCCTCTTTTTCATTAGCATGTTTTGATTCTCTTCCAGAAATATTTCACGCAGCTTTGGTAGATGTTTCCAGTGCTTTGGGGTATGTCAGCTCTCCATTTTGCACAACCCCCAATGGACTTCTTCCTTCTCATAACATTATTTCACAACTGTCTTCCTTACTAGTCTTCCTTCCCTTTCAATATTTCCTTTCTGTTTTTTTTCCCTTATTATCCTCTTCCACTTTGTACCAGTTACTTTCCTTCTCTGGTAGCATATTTCAGTCCTAAAGAGTGCCATATGTGCTATGTCAACCTGAAAAGACAAATAGCCCTATTAATTTGCCTTCTACTATCATTGAGACACCCAAGCATTTATACCAAGGGCAATGCATATTGGATTGATGCAGGAAAATTTCATTTTAAAATCACAGACTTTGATGCTATAGAAATATTCCCTGGTGTCACAATTCTTCTCTTTTTGCTAGTGAATATTTGAGATTTAATCATTCTTTTTGATAGCTATGGATGTGTTAATCATATTTTCTCACTGCATTCTTGACTCTAATGAACTGTGCTTTGAAAAATAACCTTGGTTGACTACATTGTCTTGAGGAAGAGTGTCCGGACTGGCTGACGCAAAGATTCCTTGTCAAATATATTCCTATATTGAGGATGAGAACATTAGGCAAAACAGTCTCTCTACTGGTAGCCATTACCATACCCAACTCCTTGGCTCTGAGCCCTCACTCATGAAGCAAACTTCTTGGATCACTTCACTCCTTCTGTAGAACAGAGAAGCCCATGTAGAAATGCCAACCAGCAGGCAGGATTCTATCAGGTTGCACAGTGTGAACTCTCCAAAAATTAGTAAATTAGAATTGGGTATTACAAAAATGACTATACAGACCTCATTGAGGCTTTACTCTTCTTTGTTGTAGTAAAATATACATGCAATAACATTTAGTATTTTAACCTTTTTTGAGTGTACAATTCAGTGGCATTGGGTCCAATTACATTTTGGTGCAACTATCACCACTATCCATCTCTAGAACTTTTTGATCATCCCAGCTCAAATCCTGTACCCATGAAACGCTAACTCTTCCTTCTTTCCTTCAGCCCCTGGAAACCTCTATTCTACTTTCTTTCTCGGTGAATTTCACTCTTCTAGAGACCTCATGTAAGTAGAATCATAAAGTATTTGTCCTTTCGTGTCTGCCTTATTTCACTTGCCATAACGTCCTTAAGGGTCATCCATTATGTAGCAGGTATCAGAATGTCATTAAGCCTTTACTTTTTAATTAAATTTTATACATATACCCTTTTTTGGGGGAAAGCTGACTTTTTATTAGTCACAAAGCCATAAAGCGTTTTATCTGCATAGAACTGTGAGCATCACTGACAGTTTTCACTCATCAGCCCTTTAAATGCCATTCTCTTCCAGCACTATGGCTCGGGCTCTGTCATGTTTGAACTTTCCTTAGCCTTTTAACAAAGGAAAGACTGTGGAAACACATCATCTTCACATGAAAAGGGAATTTTTATTCTGAAATATGTAAGCTGCTTAACATATTAGGTGAAAAATTGAAGGCACTGACCTTCACAAGTCGGGGAGCTGACAGTTCTAACAAGAAAATCATGTCTTTGGTGGCCTCAGCTTATCTTGAAGCCGTTTCTGCCCTCCCCCAAACCTGGAGCACTGTGAAATGTAGCCAGTCAAGTCTCAGTTGTCACACCCAGAACAGTGTCTTGTTACTGGGAGTCATCTCCTTACTTCCCCTCCTTCCACTGACTCCCAACAAACTTCTGATCAGTGTTGCTCAGTGCCTTTTAACCACTTCCCATTGAGGAGGAATAAGGTCCAATCTCCTTAACCTGACTTTTAGATCCCCACATAATAGAATGCCAAATTACCTTTCCAGATCCTGCCAAATAGGATTCCTCACTATTTTAGTCACAGGTCCTATATTTTTCTCCTTTATCTTTCTTCATGTTTTTTTTTCCCTTTGATGGCAACATCCTCCCCAGAGTCTTTAAAAATTATGACCCGTAAATAAAGCTCATTTCAAACACCCACCTTGTTCAAGAAACCCTTTCAACTACTCCCACCTTCCTATAATCATTCCCTCTGTTGACTCTTTAAAACACTTTTATTTCTACCTCTTCTTTGGACTCTATCATATTATCCTTTGAACTATAGTTATCCACACATTTGTCTTAGTGCTTAAAACTTAGTAGGCAATAAATTGTTCAAAACAACACCTCACATTGTGACTTGCACAAAGCAGGTCCTTTAAAAATATATTTGTTGTATCATTTGCTTGTTTACAGAGTGGTCCATGGCATTGCAACCATCAATTAATCATGGAACCAGCTCTGTAACAGGTGGGACCTCTTGAGTCCCAGTGGAAGGAAGCAGAAGGTAGGATCATGAAGTGTAGGAAACAGATCTGAGTAGTGAACTGGTGTCCATTGCTAATTATTCACCCAGAGTAGGTGGGACGTAGGTGACATTTTGTTTGCTTCATCATTTTCTTTGTTTTTTGGTTTTTGATTGTAGTGTTCAGAGGAATTACAAATGCAAAGGACCTTACACTCAGATAAAAATACAGGTGATGTGAAAATGAAAAGAATCCATATTTTAAAAGATCTGTTCTTCCTTTTCTAAAAAGGGACGGGGCAAAATCATACTATTCAGATGATTTCTGTAACTCTGGAATGTACACAGCACTTCACTGTGCTAGTGATTAAGCTACCGTAGAGAGTAACAGATTTTCCCCTAAAAACTTTTAGAAAAAATAGACACTATCCTAAACTACTACCTTTAGGTAGAATAATTTTTGACTGTCCTCTACGGAATATATAATAATGATTTCTTTGTTGTTTGCTGATTTCTTAAACTGTTATATTTATAAAAAGCAATATTTAAATCATGTTTAAGGTTTCATGGGGAAAAAACTGTTTTAACGGTGGGCTTTTTGTTCTCAAGCCAAATGTGCTATGCTCAGTTTAGAAAAATAAATGTTAAATTGATTCTGGATTGAGTGCCAATATATTTAAAAGGAGTGAAAAAGCAAATCAGAAATGGGAAACTGATGAGGAGTGAAAGATGAAGCAGGTTAAAATTATAAATATTTCCAGTTACTAATCTTAGGAAGCATTGGATTACAGTGCCACTGGCAGTTATTTTGGATTCTTAGAAGATAAAGTCCTAGTGGACTGAGGAAAGAAATATTTATATGGTTCACTTATTTTTTTAAAGAGTCAAAGAGATATCCTAATAACTAAGATAAGTTTACTTAGGTTTAATCTTGAGATGAAAATTGTAGATGAAATCCTTGAAAAATCTATTTGTGGTACAGACATCTAGAGGCACACAGGATTCTATAAAGGAATGGGGTGGCTTTCTGAAACTCAGTGTCAGACAATTTTAATTTCCTTCCATGTCAGAATGATGGGACACGTAGCTTGGAGGCAAGCAATAGAGGCCATTTATGTCTTTTAGTTAAGCTTTCAATTTTATCATACATGTGATGCCCAGCAGCCAGCTAGGAAAATACATCAAATACCATGTTTCTCAAGTTCCTAGCCCTGGAGAGTTCCATGAGAATTTTTAAATACAAGAATACAATCTTTTTCAAAGTATTCTGCCAGTTAAAAAGAAAAATACTAACTTCTGCTTGCAGTAAAAAAAAAAAATGTAATTGAAATATCTTCCTATAGAATGGCTTCCATTTCTTAAGTCAGTGTTTTTCAAAATGGTTTTAGGCCCTCCAGTGTATTTTGGGGACTGTATTACTGGTTCCCAGCAGGAACCAGATGGCACAATTGACTTGGGGGGCTGAGAGGACTTACTGAAGGGACTCTTTACAAAGGGGTAAACAGGATTTAGGGAACAACAAAGGATAGTTCAGCTGGCAACAGCTGCTACCAGCCCTGATCTGAGGGGGCTGGCAGGTGGGCAACAAAAACCCAGAGAAGACGGGTATGGCAGGGGCCACCAACAAAAACTATTGTCTTCGATAGGGTGACACAGGTGTTCTACTATGACAACCTGAGGAAGGTGTGTGAACTCGTGAAATTATATTAAAAGTCAGGGATATGCATGTGAATGTGACTTTTCCCGCTCAGACGTCCATAGATTTTGGCAATGGTCTGCAAAATGATTACCATATATTTCTGACAAGATAGTAAATGGGAGAAGATATTTGCCAATGATACATCCAACAAGGTGTTGATATCCAAAATACATGCAACTTAACACCAAAAAAACCACAAAAAACAAAAACAAAACAACACAAAAAACAATCTAATTAAAAAATGGGCAGAGGACCTGAATAGACATTCCTCCAAAGAGGACATACAGATGGGCAATAGACATATAAAAAGATGTTCACTGTCACTAATCAGATAAATGCAAACCACACTGAGATGCCACCTCACACCTGTCAGAATGGCTATCATCAGGAAATCAACAAACAACAAGTGTTGGCGAGGATGTGGAGAAAAGGGAATCCTCACGTACTGCTAATGGGGTTGCAAATTTATGCCACCACTATGAAAAACAGTATGGAAGTTCCTCAAATAATAAAAGTAGAACTACCTTATGACCCAGTAATTACACTTCTGGGTATTTATCTGAAGGAATCACTAATTTGAAAAGATATATGCATCCCTATGTTCATTACAACATTATTTAGAATAGCTAAGATATGGAAGCAACCTGTGTCCATCAATAGACGATTGGATAAAGAAGATGTGGTACATATGTACAATGGAATATTACTCAGCCATAAAAAATAATGAACTCTTACCACTTGTGACAAAATGGGTGGACCTAGACTGTATTGTGCTAAGTACACTCATAGAAATAGAAAACAAATGATGATTACCAGATTAGAGGGGGATTAGGGGGTGGTTGAAAAAGGTGAAGGGATTAAGAAATACAAATCGCCAGTTTCAAAATGGCCATGTAAAATACAGCATAGGGAATGTAGTTGATAACATTGTAATAATATTTGCCAATGATACATATGTGTGGTGTCAGGTGGGTACTAGACTTATCAGGCAGATTACTTTGTAGTTGTATAAATGTTTAAACACTATTCTGTATACCTGAAACTAATATAATACTGAATGTCAACTATAATTGAAAAATAAAACAATTTTTAAAGATCTATATTTCTGAAAGGAGGAAATAAAATTTGAACTGACTTTGTTATATTGTTGAAATTGATTTATAGCCCTTATTAAGCACCTACAGGATATTAAGTACTAAATGACCTTCTATAACTAGATAAAAATAAGCCAGGAAAAGTTATTTAGTGTATTTTGGAACAAACATTGAGGTTTACTAAGCAGTAATTAAACTTCAACTGTCCACTTGGTTGGTATTTGGGAGTGAAACATGAATAGAAGAGCTGGTCATAGCTGTTAATGAGGTCACATAGCAAATTATATTGAATAAAATACATATATTGCTGTGAATGGTTGGTCAAGTGATCACATTTGGATAAAATTAACCTGAACGGAACTCAACAATGTATTTGTTATTCATTTATTTTTGGTGGTTTTGTTTGTTTTTTGCTTATTTTTGTACACACATCATTTTATTTGGGGAGTTTTATTTGTTTATTTTTAGTGGTTAGACACTTATATAATTTAAGAAAAGCGATCCTCTGATTAGTCTAGAACCTACCTGGCACTATACATAGTTATTATCATATTATTGACTATGTTATTTATGCTATACTCTACATCCCCATGACTACAATGTAACAACAAATTTGTACTTCTTAACACTTTCCCCTTTTTCACTCATCCCCCAACCCTCCTCCCATCTGGCAACCATCAAAATGTTCTCTGCATCTGTGACTCTGTTTCTGTTTGTTTATTTTGTTCTTTAGATTCCACATATAAGCAAAATCATATTGCATCTGTCTTTCTTTGTCTGACATACTCCACTCACCACAATACCCTCCAGGTCCATCCATGCCACGACAGATGGCAAGAACACATGCCCTTCCCTGCCCAAGTAATATTCCACTGTATATATGCACCACCTCTTCTTTGTTCATTCATCCATCGATGGACACCCGAGCTGCCTCCACATCTTGGCCATTGTAAACAATGCTTCACTGAACACATGGATACACACGTCCCCTCAAAGTAGCATTTTGAGTTACTTCAGATAATTACTCAGAAGTGGGATTACTGGGTCTTTCTTTCTCCCTTGTTACACACTTTGTTTTAAAGTCTATTTTCTCTGGTATAAGTATTGCTACCCCAGGTTTGTTTTTCATTTTTTTTTCCCCCATTTTCATGAAAATTCTTTTTCATATCCATTTGCTTTCAGTCTGTGTGTGTCTTTTAATCTGCAGTGAGTCTCATGTAGACAGCATATGTAAGGGTCTTGTTTTCTTTATCCACTCAGGCACACTTTTTTTGGATTGGAGCATTTAATCCATTTACATTTAAAGTAACTGTTGATAGCTATGTAGTTATTGACATTTTATTATTCATACTTTTTAATTTTTTATATTTTTTATTTTTATTTATTTATTTTTTAATTTATTGGGGCAACAATTGTTAGTGAAATTACATAGATTTCAGGTGTACAATTCTGTATTACATCGTCTATAAATCCCATTGTGTGTTCACCACCCAGAGTCAGTTCTCCTTCCATCACCATATATTTGATCCCCCTTACCCTCATCTCCCTCCCCCCACCCCCTTACCCCCTGGTAACCACTAAACTATTGTCTGTGTCTATGAGTTTCTGTTTCTCATTTGTTTGTCTTGTTCTTTTGTTGCTTTTGGTTTATATACCACATATCAGTGAAATCAGAGCATTCTCTGCTTTTTCTGTCTGACTTGTTTCGCTTGGCATTATACTCTCAAGATCCATCATCCATGTTGTCACAAATGTTCCTATATCATCTTTTCTTACTGCCGAATAGTATTCCATTGTGTATATATACCACAACTTCTTTATCCATTCATCTATCGAAGGACATTTTGGTTGTTTCCATGTCTTGGTCACCGTAAACAAAGCTGCAATGAACATTGGAGCACACGTGTCTTTATGGATAAATGTTTTCAGATTTTTTGGGTAGATACCCAGGAGAGGGATTGCTGGGTCATATGGTAATTCTATTGGTAATTTTTTGAGGAACCTCCACACTGCCTTCTATAACGGCTGCACCAGTCTGCATTCCCACCAACAGTGTATGAGGGTTCCTTTTTCTCCACAGCCTCTCCAACACTTGTTACTATTTGTCTTGTTGATGATAGCCATTCTGACTGGGGTGAGGTGATATCTCATTGTGGTTTTTATTTGCATTTCTCTGATGATTAGTGATGTTGAGCATTTTTTCATATGTTTATTTGCCATTTGCCTCTTTGGAAAAATGTCTGTTCAGGTCCTCTGCCCATTTTTCAATTGGGTTGTTTGTTTTTTTGTTGTTGAGCTTCATGAGTTCCTTGTATATATTTTGGATATTAACCCCTTATCGGAGGCACTGTTTGCAAAAATCTTCTCCCATTCAGTTGGTTGCCTCTTTATTTTGTCGATGGTTTCTTTTGCTGTGCAAAAGCTTTTAAGTTTCATATAGTCCCATTCGTTTATTTTAGCTTTTACTTTCATTGCCTTTGGAGTCAAATTCATAAAATGCTCTTTGAACCCAAGGTTCATAAGTTTAGTACCTATGTTTTCTTCTATGCAGTTTATTGTGTCAGGTCTTATGCTTAAGTCTTTGATCCATTTTGAATTAATTTTGGTACATGGTGACAGATAACAGTCCAGTTTCATTCTCTTGCACGTGGCTATCCAATTCTCCCAGCACCATTTATTCAAGAGGCTGCCTTTCCTCCATTGTATGTTTTTAGCTTCTTTGTCATATATTATCTGTCCATATTTATGTGGTTTTATTTCTGGGTTCTCAATTCTATTCCATTGGTCTATGTGTCTGTTTTTCTGCCAACACCATGCTGTTTTGATTATTGTAGCCCTGTAGTGCAAGCTAAAGTCAGGGAGTGCAATACCTCTAGTATTGTTGTTTTTTCTTAAGATTGTTTGGCTATTCGGGGTCTTTTGTGGTTCCAATCAAATGATGATTTTTTTGTTCTATTTCTTTAAAAAATGCCATTGGGATTTTGATGGGAATTGCATTAAATCTGTATATTGCTTTGGGTAATATGGCCATTTTAACGATGTTGATTCTTCCAATCCATGAGCATGGAAGGTCTTTCCATTTCTTTGTGTCTTCTTCAATTTCTTTCAAAAATGTCTTATAGTTTTCAGCATATGGGTCCTTCACATCCTTGGTTAAGTTTATTCCTAGGTATTTTATTCTTTTTGCTGCAATTGCAAAGGGAATTGTTGTTTGTATTTCTTTTTCTGAGATTTCATTGTTAGTGTATAGGAATGCAATGGACTTTTACACGTTGATTTTTGTAGCCAGCAACTTTACTGTCTTTGTTGATTTTTTTCTAATAGCTTTTTGGTGGAGTCTTTAGGGTTTTCTATATATAGCATCATGTCATTTGCAAAGAGTGATAATTTAACTTCTTCATTCCCAATTTGGATGCCTTTTATTTATTTCTCTTGCCTGATTGCTCTGGCAAGGACTTCCAACACTATTTTGAAAACAGAGGTGATAGGGGACAGCCCTATTGTGTTCCTGAATTTAGAGCAAAGGGCTTCAGTTTTTCACCATTAATTATGAGATTAACTGAGGGCTTTTCATATATGGCTCTTATTATGTTGAGGTATTTTCCTTCTATACCTATTTTATTAAGTGTTTTAATCATAAATGGATGTTGTATCCTGTCACATGCTTTTTCTGCATCAATTGATATAATCATGTGATTTTTGTCCTTTATTTTGTTAATGTGATGTATCACATTGATGGATTTGCAGTGTTGAACCATCCTTGTGCCCCTGGGATGAACCCCACTTGGTTGTGATGAATAATGTTTTTAATGCATTGTTGTATTAGATTTGCTAGAATTTTGTTCAGGATTTTTCCATCAGTATTCATCAGTGATATTGGTCTGTAGTTTTCTTTTTTTGTGTTGTCCTTACCAGGTTTTGGTATCAGGGTAATGTTGGCCTCATAAAATCAGTTAGGGAGTACACTCTCTTCAATTTTTTGGAAGAGTTTGAGCAGGATTGGTATTAGATCCTCTTTGAAGGTTTGGTAGAATTCACTAGTGAAGTCATCTGGTCCCAGACTTTTGCTTTTGGGAAGGTTTTGGATGACTGATTCAATTTCGTTACTGGTGATCGGTCTGTTTAGATTTTCCATTTCTTCATGGTTCAGCCTTGGAAGACTACATATTTCTAAGAAGTTGTCCATTTCTTCCAGGTTATTGAATTTGGTGGCATATAGTCCCTCATAGTATTCATGGATGTTTCTTTGTATTTCTGTGGTATCTGTGATAACTTCCCCTTTTTCATTTCTGATTTTGTTAATCAGTGTCTTCTCTCTTTTTATCTTAGTGAGTCTAGCCAAGGGTTAGTCAATTTTGTTAATCTTTTTAAAGAAGCAGCTCTTTGTCACATTAATTTTTTCTGTTGTCTTTTTGTTCTCTATTTCATTTAGTTCTGCTCTGATTTTTGTTATTTCCTTTCTTCTGCTGACCTTGGGTTTCACTTGTTCTTCTTTTTCTAGTTCTTTAAGTTGTAACATGAGGTTATTTATTTGGGATTTTTCTTGTTTCTTGAGCTAGGCCTGTAATGATATAAATTTCCCTCTTAAAACTGCTTTCGCAGCATCCCAAAAATTTGGGTAGGATGTATTTCCTTTGTCATTTGTTTCTATGTATCTTTTGATCTCTCCTCTAATTTCTTCTTTGACCCAGTCATTCTTTAAAAGTATGTTGTTTAATCTCCATGTATTTGTGTTTTTTCCTGCTTTCTTTTTGCAGTTGATATCCTATTTCAAAGCCTTGTGATCAGAGAATATGCTTGGTATGATTTCAATCTTCTTAAATTTGCTGAGGCAGATTTTATGTCCCAATATATAGTCTATCCTTGAGAATGTTCTGTGTACTCTAGAAAAGAATGTATAGTCTGATGTTTTAGGATGAAGTGCTCTCTATATATGTCAATTACATCCATTTCATCTAATGTGTCATTTAAGGCTGCTATTTCATTATTTATTTTCTGTTTGGATGATCTATCCATAGCTGTCAATGATGTATTTAAGTCTCCTAGTATAATTGTGTTTTGGCCAATTTCTCCCTTTAGTTCTGTTAGTAGTTGCTTGGTATATTTTGGTGCTCCCTGTTTGGGGGCATAAATATTGATGACTGTTATGTCTTCTTTTTGTATAATCCCCTTTACCATTATGAAATGTCCATCTTTGTCTCTTGTTATCTTTTTCACCCTGAAGTCTGTTTCATCTGATATCATTATGGCTACACCTGATTTTCTCTGGGTGCCATTTGCTTGGAGTGTCAATTTCCACCCTTTCACTTTGAGTCTATGCTTGTCCTTGTAGCTGAGATGTGCCTCTTGGAGACAGCATATGGTTGGGTTTAGTTTTTTGATCCAATCTTCTACTCTGTGCCTTTTTATTGATGAGTTCAGTCCATTTACATTTAGGGTGATTATTGATATGTAAAGATTTCCTGTCATTCTATCTTTAGTTTTCTAGTAAGGCCATGTGTCCATTGTTTCTTTGCCTTTTTGTTGTTGTCTGTTATTTCTGTGTGGTGGTATTCTATGATGTTTCCCTCTGTTTCTTCTTTTATTACAGTATGTATTTCAGTTCTGGATTTGTTTGAGTGCTTACCCTTAAGTTTATGTAAAAGAAAGTTTGATATTTAGAGTATTCCATTGTCTTCAGCACACTTAATTTCTCCATTTCCATATTATGGTTCAGGCCTTTACTCTCCCCCTTTTTATGTTTTGGTTGCCACAAATTGTCCCTGTTGATGGTAGTTGAATAGCCTCCTTTAGTATTTCTTGTAGTGCAGGTCGTATATTAGAAAATTCCCTCAGCTCTGTATGTCCTGAAAGGTCTTTATTCCTCCTTCATATCTAAAGGATATCTTTGCTGGATATATTATTCTTGGCTCATAATTTCTCTCTTTCAATAGATTAAATATTTCGTTCCACTCCCTCCTGGCTTGTAGAGTTTCTGCTGAGAAATCTGATGATAATCTAATGGGCTTTCCTTTGTAGGTTACCGTCTTCTTTTCCCTGGCTGCCTTGAGAATTCTTTCTTTGTCTGTGATTTTAGACAGCTTCAATGCAATGTGCCTTGGAGAAGGTCTGTTGGGGTTGAGGTAATTAGGTGTTCTATTTGCTTCTTTGATTCGAGGATCCAGTTCTTTCCCCAAGTTTTGAAAGTTCTCATTGACTATTTGTTTGAATATCCTCTCTGTTCCCTTCTCTCTTTCTTCTCCTTCTGGTATTCCATTATTCTTATATTGCTCTTTCTGATGGAGTCAGAAATTTCGTGTATAGTTCTTTCATTTCTTTTAAGTTTCAAGTCTCTTTCTTCTTCCATCTGTGTAATTTCCAGGTTTCTATCTTCGATGTCACTGATTCTTTCCTCCATCTGGTCAACTCTACAACCTAAGCTGGTTATTTCATTCTTAATTTCTTCTGTTGAGTTCTTAATCTCCAGAAATTCTTTTTGGTTCTTTTTTAAAATTTCAATCTCTTTCGTAAAATGCTCATGTTGTTCTTTGATTGCATTTCTGAGTTCATTAAATTGCCTTTCTGTGTTTTCTTGGATCTCGTTGAGTTGTTTCAGAACTGCAGTCTTGAATTTTCTGTCATTTATGTCACATATTTCCATATCTTTAAGTTCCTTTTCTGGAGACTTTTCACTTTCTTTCTGAGCTGTCTTGTTGTCTTGGTTATTCATGGCTATTACTGATTTATTATTTCTCTCCTTGACATCTACAGGAGTGGTTTCTGCAACAAGTTGATAGGAAGAGGTCTTTCTTTTGTTTTCCAGTACTTGGTGGTAGAATGTTTTATTTTCTCTCCGACTGCAGCCTTTTTTTTCTGTCTCACATGGTAGTGCTGTTTTCTCTGCACTATTCCAGCTTCTCACACAATGGGGGGATTCCCTGGGAGATGGGCTTCTCCTCTGCTAATAGTTCGCCTGGGTCACA
Source organism: Rhinolophus hipposideros (assembly GCF_964194185.1). NCBI lineage: Eukaryota > Metazoa > Chordata > Mammalia > Chiroptera > Rhinolophidae > Rhinolophus > Rhinolophus hipposideros. Next base: position 37,054,582 of record NC_138052.1, on the reverse strand, counting down.
GGATGCAGTGTCCATGTGGGTATGCGGAGAGCTTTTGAAGTTCCAAAGGTCTTCCTGTACCAGATTCAGAGCCCCTATGTTTCAGCAGTTCTGTTTACTCCTGCAGAGATCCACCCAGATAGGTGGGGTCAGGGGCGGGGTGAGTTGTTAGAGGTGGCCTGGAGCAATGGTGGCAACCACCACCACAGCCATTCCTGCTTCCACAGCTCCCTCCCCTTTGCCAGAACTAGTTGGGCTGTGAATCTGTGTCTGCAGTCCATAGTTCTCAGAACAGCAAATATTCTGTTCTTTTGATCTGAGACTGCTACTGTTCCATGTCTAGCACCGGGCAGGTGGGGGCGGGGCGAGCTCTGAGAGGGTAAGGAGGGGTGGCTAGTCTCAGTGCCTAAGGCTTCCTTTCTCTGCTCCACAGTGAGGGCTTAAACCACCGTTTTCAGCCTTCTTCCCTCAGTCTTTTCTCCAAGCTCTCTGCCGTGAGTGTTGGGTTAAGCCGTGTTATATGCTGCCCCCTCAGCCCTGTGGCCATAAGCAGAGCCCTAGCAGTGTGAGTTCTTCCCTCCCCCGCAGCTGCGGTAGTTCCAGGATGCAGCGAGCTCAGAGCACCGAGCCAGGTCTGCGTCCTATACCCCCGTGGCTCCGTCTTTGCACTTCTCCTTTCCCTCATCCCCTGATTGCGCGATTCTTCCACCTTTAGGTGAATTCAATAGTGGGCCTCTTCGTCTTGCCTGTCTGCTGTGCAGGGAGTCCTTTGTGGAATTATTGTTGTTTGATTAGTTGTAAATTCCAGGGGAACTTTGCAGAGGCTCACCTCACGCTGCCATTTTGATGACGTCTGATATTTTTTATTTTTGTCTTAAAGAAGTCCCTCTTAGATTCCTTGTTATTCTGGTTTGGTCATGATGAAATCTGTTAGTTTTTTTCCTTGTCTGGGATGCTCTTAATCTGTCTTTCGATTCTAAATGATTGCTTTGCTGGGTACAGTAATCTTAGTCCTTGCTTTTCATCACTTTAAATATTTCCTGCCAATCCCTTCTGGCCTGCAAAGTTTCTGTTGAGAAATCAGCTGAGTCTTTTGGGAGCTCCCTTGTAGTTAACTAACTGCTTTTCCCTTGCTGCTTTTAAGATTCTTTCTTTGTCTTTAACTTTGACATTTTAATTATGATGTGTCTTGGTGTGGACATCTTTGGGTTTATCCTGTTTATCTCTGCTTCCTGTGCTTGTATATCTATTTCCTTTGCCAGATTAGGGGACTTTTCTTCATTATTTCTTCAAATAGGTTTTCAATTCCTTGCTCTCTCCACCTTCTGGTACACTTATGATGCAAAAATTGGCATACTCCAATACTCCAATGGCAAATTTGATGTCCCAGAGGCCCCTTAAACTATTCTCATTTTTTTGGATTCTTTTTACTGTTCTGATTGGGTGTTTTCTACTACCTTATCTTTTAAATCCCTGATTCAGTCCTCTGATTCATCTAATCTACTGTTGATTCCTTCTAATTTATTCTTCATTTTCGTTATTGTAGTCTTTATTTCTGACAGGTTCTTTTTTGTTTACCGTCTCCATTTTTATTTCCTGTCTCTTTTTTGAAGTTCTCTCTGAGATCATTGAGCATGCTTATAGCTAGTGTTTTGAAATCTGCACCTCATAGATTGCTTGTTTTCATGTTGTTTGGTAGTTTTTGTAGAACTTTGTTCTGTTCTTTTCTGTAGGACATATTTCTTTGTCTCCCCATTTTGGCTGCTTCCCTGTTTCTTTGTTTCTATGTATTAGGTATGGCTGCTATGTCTCCCAGTCTTAATAGAGTGGCTTTATGTAGTAGGTGTGCTATGTGGCCCAGTGATTCATTCTCCCTGGTCACCTGAGCCAGGTGCTCCAGGTGTGTCCCTTGTGTGGGTTTTTTGTGCCCTCCTATTATAGTTGGTCCTTGGTTGTGGTTTGCACTTCAATAGGAGGGTTTAATCCTTGAGCTGATGGGTTGTGAGGACTGGCTGTGACTGCAGTGGATGAGCAGTTGTACAGGAGCTGACCCTACAGAGTAAAACTTTAGCAGGGCTCTGGTGCCTGCTCAGTCTGCCCTTTGGGTGTGTTGTCCTCTGAGGTGGCCAGGTGATGCTCTGGCTATGTCCAAAGCTGGCCACTGATTGTTCAGCCCTGAAGCCTCCTGGGAGAGGATGCACTACAGATCAAGTTCAGCTGCAGCCTGTGTCCTGTCTGGGGCCACCTGGCAGGAGCCACAAAGCAATCCACAGATGGCTGTCACCTGTGCTGGGCTTGGAGGTGCGTCAAGAGGCCAAACGTGGAAGTGAGGCCAGCAATTGCTAGTGCCAGGCTTAGGCATGCTCAGCCAGAGGTATGGGACATGATGAGGCCAGATGCTGCTTGTTTGGGTTTGTGAACTTTTGAAAGATTTTAGGAAATGAGCCACGACATGATATTTGTATGGAAAAGTCCCTGAAAGCTGCTTGGGTGTGCCTGAAAGTTGGGTGGGGTGCGGTCTCAGGGGATCACCAGGGCTGAGCAAATGAACAGTCTTAGCCAGGTTGATGGAGACTCAGATATGGCGGCTCCCTCTGTCTGTACCAGGAGGTGGGAGGCTGGAGGACTCAACAAAGAAACAGTGGATTGTGTCAGCACTTTTGTCTGGGAGAAAGCTGACCCTCCACCCTTCACCTTAAGCCTTCCACTTCAGTTTCTCCTTGTATTTCCCTGGTGCCTTTTGAGCTGCTGCCCCAACAGTGGAGCTTAGATCAAGTGAGTCTGTCAGTGAAGAAGTCTGTTCACGGGCCCTTTAAGAGGAATGCCTGGGACTACAGCCACCCTCCATCTCACTCAGCCACAATCTATGCTGGTTTTCATAACTAGAAGTTATAGGGATTTCTCTCCCTGGCACTAGAACCCTGGGTTGGGGAGCCTGGTGTGGGGCTCGGACCCCTCATTCCTCCAGGGAAACCTCCACAGCCAAGATATCCATCCCAATTTTTAACCACCTAGCCAGTGGGAACAGCTCATTCCATGTCTCTGCCCCTCCTACCAGTCTCAGAGTGGCTTATTCTGTATGTCCTTAGACATAGGACTTTGGTTCAGCTAGACTTCATGTTGTTTGGTTGTTCTGTAGTTTAGCTGTAATGTCAATGTGGTCATGAGAGGATGCAAGCACAGCGTTTACCTACTCTACCATCTTGACTGGAAACTCTGTATATGTATCGTTTTATACACTTAGGTTATTTCCATATCTTGGCTATTGAGAAAAAGGTAACTATGTCAGGTGATGGATGAGTTAATTAACTTTGTTGTGGTACTATAATAATTTCACAATGTGTATGTATATCAAGTCATCAAATTATATACTTTAAATATATATAATTTTTTGTTATTTATACCTCAAACACATATATTTGTATATACTATTCCTGAGGTCCAGGAGTAAGATTCATGTAAAAGGGTATTCATGATATTTATAGAACTATTCCAGTGGAAACACTGTCTAAAGACTTAGAAGTTCAGCTAGAGGAGCATCTGCCAGCTTCACAAACTATCCATTCTTCTAAATCAATGGCTCTTGACCCAGACTGCAGATAATCAGGGGAAATTTAAAGCAGGGCTATCCAGGCCCACTCCCAGAGATTCTTATTTAGTTAGCCTGAGGTGTGGCCCCAAATGTTTTTTTTAAAGGCTTCCTTGATGACCCTAATGGGCACTATTGTGGAGAGCCACAGGTCAGTGTCCTGGAGGAAATGCATTAACAGGCACACCCCTCTCCCAACCCTCACCACACCCAGGCAGTTGGCTCCAGGACCCATGCTCATCTCTACACTACTGTATTGCCTCTTAGAATCAACACTAGTTGTTCTTCTCCTACTCATTAGTTCACATTTTATTTTAAAGACACTGCAAATTTTTCTATCTTTATGTAACAATGGCTAGCTAGCCCAGAGCCATTTCAGAGTCTGTCTTCTGCCAGTGCATAGACTGTATGAGATGCACCTGGGTATTAGCTTCAGGCTTTGTGCCAATGGTACTCTTCCCTCTTTTTCCCCCTTTTTCCCCCCACTTGTTCTAATTTATACTATCCTGATGCGCTTTTATTTGTTCTTGTATACTGTCTACAACTCTTTTGGGGAAGGAGGAATACGTTTTTATAATGAATAAAGAAAGAGAAAAAAACTATATACAAACCCAAAATAGAAAAGTGTTTTTGCAACACTGTTTTCGGAAGGGTGTTCAAGGAGGACAAGACTGGACAAGTGGAGAAGGTGGGGTGAGAGGTGAGGTGGAATAGCGGTACCCATATTTAGGGTAGACATAGGTGAGTAGTCATTGGGTGCCTACAAAAGACAAACTCCTTGGCAGTCTGAGGGTAGAGAGGAAACTTCAACCTCCCAAATGCAGACAAGCTGGGCAGTCATAACCCAAGTTCATTGAAAGGACAAATGTTGTCAATACAACATATGAATGAGAAGAAATTGATATCTTTCTAGTGCAACCCTAGTTCTAAAGAAATGAGAAGGGAAGTTATAATGGGCTGAGGGAAAAATAAACTTGGAAACCTTCCTGAAATAGGTGAAGTTAGGGCTTGATTTTGACCGAGGGGAAAGCCATATGCTAGATGAGAAAACAAGAGAAATTGCCACAACTCTACAGAGATGGTACAGAGGACTTCCTCCCTAGAAAATGAAATGTGTTGGAAGGGACACCCAGGGACAGCTGTGCTGACAAGGAACTGAATAAGGGAAGGATGGGTCTTGCAAAGACTAGGGGCATTTTAGTAAGAATTTAGAAGGGAAATTCTTTGAAGAGGATTCAGTCTTCATTTAACAAATATTTATTGAACATCTTGTATGTGACAGACACTTGGGGTACAGCAGTAAATAAAGCAGGTACAGTCTTTGTCTTTATTGACATTTCCCAACTGATGCACCTCTCAGGATTGTTCATTAGGATGCAAATAATCTTTATCATGGTTTAAATTAAACTTTACTTGAGCCACAACCGTATAAATATATGTACACAACATGACATACTGTACAAATTCTACTTCTCAACTCCTAAGTGTGTCAGCTTCAGGAACACCCCCCTCCCCTCCACACACACACCCAGGCAGCATTTACTGAAGGAGAGCATGGTGTATCCTCTCTAAATGACACAGTGCATCCCAGGGGGTCTAACTGCTTAGAGGTGTCATCAGGGTACAGGCAAGACCTGCTTCAAAGTCACACAAAATGTTGACTTTGACATCTTCAACTCAATTCCAAATTCAGTTGTTATTAATCCCTCAGCCTATTAGGTTAATATTGAAATGAAATTTAAAAAAATACAATCTCCTTAAAATGAGTTTTCTTAAAAGAAAAAAATTGCCACAGGCGATTTAATCACTTGTGATTTCTGAAGAAATACGGAAACCTTTCTTTGCATTACTGAGGGTTTTCATTCGAAAAATAAGTGTGTGATTATATTCTGTGATAAAGTCACAAACATAGGCAAACAGAAGCCTCTAATCCTATTCTGTAATGCACGGAAATCATGCAGGGGGAAAAAGTATGGACATATTTCCCAAAGGGTAGCTTTTTTCATATAGACCTACATTACACTGACACTTTTTTCTGTAAATATTTTGAATGTGCATGATCAATTTCTGTCACTTGTCCAACACCTAGAAATGCCTGACACTGTTCTAACATGAATTTCTGGATTGGTTTCAGAAACAGAGTGACTGGTAACCCGATCTATTTTGATGTGAGCTTAATTAATGCTGTATATTAAACTCCAAATGTCACAATCCAGGATTTTTAAATGTTTAGTTATGAGACTGACTTTGTTAATGGATAATGGATTCAAAAATGAAATTTGAATTTAATTTAATATGCGTATTAAATTCTTTTATGATAAATTCATTTTTCTAAGAGAAGGGGGTTTTACAAGATCACTTATACATTTTAGCATGTGGGTTTTAGCATGTGGAAGAGAACTATATGAAAATGCCACAAATAATACATGACGTCAACATTACACCTTGAACCACAAACTTGCAGGGAAGGACTGGGCTGCCCCCTTATGACGTTTGGTCATGAAGTCCAAGCCGCTGTTTGATGAATTTGGAGATTAAGAGCTGAGGCCGTTGCTGGAACTCTTCCAGAACATCATGGGGCAAGTTGATCTGGTCACATTCAAGTCTGTCCAGAAGTGTCACACAGACCACAGCAGCTGGAAGAGCAAATAACACCATTAGTGAACAAATGGGTTAATCTTTTGTGTAGAAACATTAGCCAAACATCCCAATGTCCCCAGCACACTTTCTTTGTGTTATTTTCCCTGTCATTTAGATGCAACCCAGCGAACGCTCTAGCCTTCTATACAATTCATATTGCTATAGACTCCTACCAAACACTCCATGTCAATAAGTTAACTGAAATAATTTTAAGCACTTGCCCTTCTTTCCCCTAGAAACAGCTAGCTTAAGGGAAAACACTGTATTCAGGAAAAGAACAAAGATAGATATTTGCCATCCAAGACACCCAAACCTCCAGCTTTCTATCCTATTTCCAATTAGGATAGAATAGAAACTTCTATCCTATCCTCTAACTTGAGAGAAGAGCTAGCCATTGTTCCTGAGATGACATTTTACTCCTTGGTGCAGTTCTTGAGTATGCCTGCTTCAGCTCTTGCTGAAGAGTAAAGTAAATAGAGAAGAGAGGTGAAGGCTGATCTCAGGAAATATCAGTAAAGGTGAGTAGCTACCCTCATGAAATTTGAGAAGAAACACGATGAAATGCTTAAACATAAGAGTCAGCTCCATGAAGGAGCACATTTATTAGCATTTAGTTTCTAGAGAATGGGAATAAAATTTTATGATACATACCAAACTAAAGGAAAAGAACAAACACCCTTTTCCAAAAAGCAAACAAAAAATGCAACACTCATTTTGAAAAGTCACGATAATGGCAGCATCTTTGGTTTGTTCCATCAGAAGGAACCAGAGAGAAAAACTGGGTCTCCTACAAATGCTTTATGGTCAGTGAAATCTTTGATTTCAAGGAATGTGGTTACACACATCGAAATCAGTGTCAACCAGGGGGCTGGCCCAGTGGCTCCGGTGGTTGGAGCTCCGTGCTCCTAACTCCGAAGGCTGCTGGTTCGATTCCCACATGGGCCAGTGGGCTCTCAACCACAAGGTTGCCAGTTTAACTCCCGCAAGGGATGGTGGGCAGTGCCCCCTGCAACTAAGATTGAACACAACACCTTGACCTGAGCTGCCGCTGAGCTCCGGATGGCTCAGTTGGTTGGAGCGTGTCCTCTCAACCACAAGGTTGCCGGTTCAACTCCCACAAGGAATGGTGGGCTGCGCCCCCTGCAACTAGCAACGGCAACTGGACCTGGAGCTGCGCTGCGCCCTCCACAACTAAGACTGAAAGGACAACAACTTGACGCTGAACAGTACCCTCCACAACTAAGATTGAAAGAACAACAACTTCACTTGGAAAAAAAAAGAAAAAAAAGCCCTGGAAGTACACACTGTTCCCCAATAAAGTCCTGTTAAAAAAAAAAATCAGTGTCAACCAGTTTGAACTGACAACAGTGCAATAATTTCTATCTTCATGTACATCATTTAAAAAGGATTTTAGTGTGTATGGGATTAGTTGTAGCTACATTAACAAGCTTTGAAGGCATGGAGATACAGTTGGGCAGGAGTGTAATATTTATTTCTTTGACCTCTCCACTATTTCAGACTTCTCCTAAGATCTGGATTTGGGAAGGAGAAATGGACTATAATTATAATAGATGTTATCTTTCTTGTTTAGTTTAGTTCTTGCTGTCTCCTGGGTATTTATGATATCATTTAGTCCTTACAGTTTTGCCATGAGCTAGCTATTATTTTTATCCCCTTTTGACAGGTGATGAAATGAGGGCTTAAAAGGTCAAACAAATGGCCCAATATGCACAGCTAGTAAATAGCCATTCAATCTCCAGCTTCCTAAACTGCTAAGAGTTCTCTACCTTCTATCCACTCATCCCCTGAGCTTTCACATGGTGAGCAATTAGGCAGACCTGCCTTGACCTATTGGTCAAATTGACCCTCTTATTCAGTGAAGTGAAAAGGAATGAAAATATTCAACTTGAGCTCAGTCAAAAATTTCGTCACCTAGGGCCCCATTTATTCAAAACTCACTTGGTTGTAAAACAAGTTGGATACTTGGATGAACAGATAAAAAAGCAAATGGAAGGGCTAGAAATTTCCCCAGCTCTTCAAGTTAATGATCAGCAAGTCTGTGAAGGCTGGCATAAGCTGGTGGTAGCAGGGAAATGTTGAAAGTCTTTCTCTAATCCTTTACTTGGAAGAACGATAAAAGGAAACCCGTGCTCTGTACTTTTCACAGAGTGGGAGCTGACTTAACTAAATATTTTAGCTGGAGATTTCAAAGGGAATGCCAAAGATGGAAAAGAGCAGGTCATAGTGAGCTCCATGGTGTTTTCTTGACCCTGGAGGTCCCAGCAACAAGCAGCCTATAATAATCTCATCACCTAAAATTACTATTTCCATGAGCAATCAAAAGAGACTAATTACCCAAAACAGTTTGTCAAAATTAAGCGTGATAGCTTTGCTATCATAATCCTCAGATTGGGAAGGGAGGGTGGCTCTGATGGAGGGACACTTAGTGACCTACCTGTCACCAAGGAGATTGTCAGCTACCTGATGTCAGGTGGCAATGTGTGGGAACACTCACCAGTATGAAGGTGGAGCCCATTGCCAAAGCTGCACCAGGAATTCCCAGGGATTCTCGGTTCTTTGGGATCATTTATGGTCTCTTGGAGAATCTGATGACAGTTATAATTGGAACTCTTTTCACAAAAATACGCATATGCATATACACAAAATAGTTGTGTATAATTTCAGTGCCTCTGAAGCCAACCCATGAATCCTTAGGATCTACGGACCCCTGCTCTATCCCCAACTTTCTGATTCAGAATGGACTTCCAGGAAAGTTTCCCCATGAACTGTAGGCAGAGACAGCAAGGCAGGGCACAGACTCCACTGTGGACAGCGGAACCCAAACAGAGCTGGGCCTCAGAAATTGTTATAACAGCAAAGGTTAGCTTGGAAGTTCTCAGCCTGGCTCTTAGGACAGCGCCTCCTCCATCTTTCCCTGACCCTTTTCATGGTTCCCTTCACTCCTCAAGGCATGTGTTTATTAAGCAGACCCCATCTTTACTCTCTGTATGCCTGGTGTAGAAAGCATAGGAATCTCAATGACCAGAGCCTTTGCACTGCCTCTCTCTCCCCTGAGACATCAATCTCAAGCTGTTGGTTGCAAATCAAAAACCAAGTGGAGAAAATTTATATTCAAAGGGGCAGATTAAAACTAAAGAGTATAGGGACAATTTGTTCTTCTAGATGGGTGTTTCTTAAAAATGTGCTTGACTGGCCACCTCCATCAGAACCAGAGCTTGTTCATAATACAGATATTTCAGCTCCATCCCTAACCTGTGGAGTAATGGGTGAGGGGTGAGAGAGGGCAGTGAATCTGCATTTTTAGAAAAACACTTCCTAGTTATTTACACACTAATGTTTTAGAACTATTGCTTTAAAGATTTTAAACTCTATCCTGAACCACATCAAGCTACAACAAAGGTACACAGCTGAACCCTAACACTTTAGATTTTCAAAGAAATTCAGAATTAGACAGAACCAAGATTTAGCATTAACTCTATCAAGACTTGTCCCGTATCTTTTACAAAAGTATTTTTTTTAGTAGTCAGTACACAAGAAAAGAGGAATAAGTAAGAATTTTCACATAGTGATAAGGAAATAAACTGAAAGATAAGGTAGAGACTCCCTGGTAACCTATCTAAAATACTGTGGTCAGTGAGGATACGCTATAGAGGTAACATTTGGACTGAGACCAGAAGGATGAGAAGGAGAGCACTAAGTGAAAAGCTGGGGCAGTGTTCCATAACTGGGGGTGTGCTATAAAGTCTGAATTACTGAGTCATAAAATAGAGTACCCTGAAACAGAATGCATTGCATTTAATTATGAATTTAAGTTATAAATTCGCATTTAGTTATAAATGTATAATGATAAAGCATTAGGTTATAATGCAAAAGGTATTTCTTACAGTGCATTGAAGTTTTAAAAAAAGTGAATATTTATCTAGAGAAAGAGGTTTTCAGGTGGAAGGAACTCCAAGAGCAAAGGTTGCGTGGTAAGAAAGAGATTTGGAGTGTTGGAGGACAGCAAGGAGCCCCAAGTGGCTGGAGCACAGTGAGAATGGGTTGGGATGGGTAGAGGTGAGGTAGGACGGGTGAGCAGGTCACACCAGGTCGTGTAGACCACGGTGGATGCCAGGCAAAGGCTGTGAAGTGGCTGGGAGAATAATCTGATTTAGATTTTAGGAAAGGTGTTCTGACTGCTGGCTGGAGATTAAATTGGAAAGAGAGGGGTAAAGAATGAAACCAGGAAGACCAGTTAGGAGAAGAATGTAACCACCCAGAGATGACATGGTTGGCTTAGGGTAGCAGCAGGGATTGAAGGCCCTCCGCTCTGATGTCCCTGGTCATAATAAAAACCAACGTGCACAGAACACTTCCTGGTTTTCAAAGTGTTTGTATCCTTTAACTCATTTTCTTTCTGAAACAGCTCTACTCAGAGCAGAGGCAGATATTATCATCTTCATCGTCCAGGTATGGGAAAGAGACCCAAAGAGGGGAAGTGCCTTGAGCCGGTCTCCCCAGCTATAAAATGATAGAACTGCAACTCCCGCCCAGGCATTTGCTCTGCCTGCTCTCTGAGGCTGGGCTCTGCTGTTCTTTTCACTCCTTCCTTCTGCCTGACTGCAGCAGGCACTGCGCAGATTTGCAAAATGACCTTTTCTTCAGTTTCAGTCTCAGCAAGCCCAACTAGGAGGAAGTGTGAGGGCTGTGGGGGTGGTAGGAATGCTGATGCTTCCTTCAGTGTAAGTGAGCTAGGTTTGCACTACTCTGCAAAAGTGTTATTGAAGCCACTGTCCATTACAATTTCACTTAAGTTTGACATTTGGATAAAGTTTTTATGATAAACCTCACATGCTCTCTTTTATTAGATAAGGAGTTCCGTGTAACTCAAGGTGTGTCCATGTTCAACTTGGCCTCCAGGAAACTCAGAACTAAATATAAGTACTTAGAGTTAGTATTGCGCTCCCAGGTTCCCTCTTGGATACTGAGAACTCCCCATCCATTCCCTTAAGTATATGCTTCCGATTCTCTTTTCCTTTGCTTACATTATATTGTACATTCATCTTTGATTGAAAGCTGCTGCTAATGCCTTTTCAAAAAAAAGGGGTACAAGTAATCTGTCAATAGATAAAAACATTACTCTTTTACACCTATGGAATGGTGGAAGGAGAGGGGCTGAGGAGCACACGAACTCCATTCTGGTTCTTCCCTGTGTCTGTCTGGCTGTTTCCTTAGGCCGGTCCCGTACACTGTCTAGGCCTAACTGCATTCTCTGAGAAAGAAGCAGCTTGCATCTCCAAGGTCTCTCCCAAATCCCCACCCTTAACTTATGTGCCTCACACCATCCTGTTGGTGTGACAACTGTGCTGTCACCACCAGGAAGTTCAGCTGCAACCTTGTGGATTTCAGCATCTGCTGGATGCTGGACCCCTAACCAGAGATGAGTCAGGATGGGCAGAGGATGGAGCCTGATGTGCTGGGCAGTGAGGGGCTTCAGTGGGGAAACCAGGAGGCCTCATTGGGGGAAGAGCAAGGGAGAGATGGATCACCAGCAATGCCAACCACACAAAGCATTGAGTCTGGCCCTGAAATGTTCTCTGATGGGTGATATGATGATATGAGGCAGGAAGGAGTGGGATGAAGGGTAGGAGAGTAGAATTAAAATGAATCAAATGAAACTATAGAAGCTGACCTTGATTAAAAATACATGAAAACTAACAAAGTAAGAAGAAATCATTTTTGACAATCTTGTCTGTGTAAAAGTAACAAATGAATTATATACCATTTTTGCCTGATGTCCCAGACACACTGATTTTCTTGGCAAAAAAAAAAAAAAAAAGGCTATGCGTGCTGCAGAATGAGTATCAATTTAAGACTTTATTTGATTCCAACACTACCCATCTTGGTTTATGCTTAGCCCTTAGGGTTTGCTTGTGGAAGTAGCACAACTCTGCTCACAATTGCTAAAATAGAAAAATCTGCCTTTGGTTTTTATTGTTGTTGTCGATCTTCTTCTTCTGGACACTGACGAGGAAACTTGTGTATCATGGGAGGCTGCTGGGAAGGGGCAGCATGCATGGTGCAAAGGGGCTTCGAATCAGACAGAGCTGGGTTCAAATTCCAGCTCAGCTACTTATTAACAGAGAATTTAAGAAAGTTATTTAACCTCTCTGAGCCGCAGTTTCTTTTCCTCTTGTGAGGGTGAAGAAAGCTGCAATGGGTTGCTTTGCACCCTTGTGGAAGAAGACTTCAAAATTCTGATCTTTCTCTGCTTTAGAGTTCAGAAATGCTCCAGCTCCAGACTAAATATAATCTTTAATTGTTGTTATAATATCTCTTTTACTTTATCTATGATCACTGTGCAGTTCCCAAAACTCAATATCCTTCATTGCTGGGACCACCAGAAATATAAAAAATGGAATTAAAGTCAAGATTCTGCTCCCTTTCATTGAACTGTAATAAAGTAATACTACAAGGATTGAATACATCCCCCAAGTTACCACCAGTATCTGTCAAACGAAATAACGGTGAATTCTTCCTTTACCTTAAAGAAAAAGCACTGTGAGTGCTGCAAACTCCGAAGACAAAGAGGATTTAAGCAGAACCTAATCTTAGATAAAAATTAGGTCTCATATACTGCCGTGCAAGCAAGTGTGTGTCAAAAGGCAGCATTGTCTTTTTTAAAATGAATACAAATTGAACGTACTTATCTCAAGTTAACAGTTCAAAAGGATTATCATTTTTAATCCGAATGTTAGGGGTTCAATTAAAGTGGATTTTGCTTTAAGAGGGACAGGTTATACATATTATAAAATCATAGATGAATGCATTGTACAGTGAGTTTACAGTATTCTGAAGGTTCAGCCTTTCTATGAAGAATAATTTTGTGAAAGCCACTATTTTCCTTCACCTGCATCTTTATTGAAGCAACATTGGATTCCCACTATTCTTTTTCAGGATAACGAGATCAGGATAACAACCGTGACTAAGGGTGTCGTCCATGGCCCCACTTCAAGCAATTTGTCCATGTATGAAATATCAAGCCATTCAGGGACTAAGATAAAGCAGAAGTCTCGTATGAACCTTAAGGGAGGCTTAACTTGAAGGCATTGTCTCTTCCTATTTGGACAGTTAGGAGGCACTGCAAAATCTTTTAGACAATTCCAAGCCACTAATGAAGCTGGGGAATGAAGACACCAGTTGAACTTGCTATAGCCATTTTCCATGGTAAATGAGAATTGAGTAGTCACTTTTTTCATTCATTTGTTCATTCATTTAGCAAATATTTACTGAATGCCCATATGGCAGATATTATTCTAAGAGCTAGAGATATAGCAAGAAAATGTCAAACAAGGTCTCTGTTCTTATGATGCTTATACTGTAATGGAGAGAAATGCTAAATACATACCTTGATGCATTAATATATATAAAATAATATAGAAGTTAATATATAAAGGAAGCAGAAATGTAGTCTATAGGTCTATAGTGGCCAATATGATGCAGAGAAATGAAGTAGAATAAGAGTGAGTAAAATGAATGTGAGTGGATTTAGTTCAGGTAGTCAGTTAAGGCTTCTCTGAGGAAGGTGAGATCTGATATTAATTATTAAGATAAGAAGGGGTGATTCATGTGGACCCAAGACCTCTTTGTCTCAGGTAGATGCAGAAAGATTTGTTTCTGCCCTGGTTCAAACCCAGTGAGTGACTCCTCTGAGTTAGGACAATGGGTCTCTAAAAGACTTTTATTTAAATAAAATGTTGTTACTTATAAGCTGAAACCATTAGCCATCATCACCTAATGTGAAGTCAGATTGGGCCCAGTCATTTGACAGTTTTAAAGGGACAGAAAAAGCCATTAGAGAAGCTTTCCTGGAGAAACAGGCTGGGATGGGCCATTTTTTAACAGTGGGAGTGGGGTGGAGGGGGCTGGGGAACAGGCCTGGGACTCCAACTGAACCTGTGAGCCCTGTACTTGATGACAGGTAAAACACATTTTCCCATGTTGCTGACCATTGGAATATTCTCCCTAACTTCCTCTAGGTTAAAACAGCGGTTTGGGAAGGTTCTCTCAGCCCTACCCCAAAGCAGCTTTTGTAGCTCACACAGAGCTTTTCCAAGCTTCTCTGCTGTGAACGAAGGATGTTATGAATGATGAAGGATGGGAACACGGTAACATCGTATGCATGGGGGTTTTGTCTGTGTTCTTGGTGTTTGATCTTCCAAGGGGCACTGTACCAGGAGTTCAGCTTTCAAAACAGTGGTGTCTGAGGGAGATAAGAGTCCCTGTCACCGTGAAGAAATTCACAGAGAAATTCTCTGAAGAACTACAGAATTACAGAGGTACAAATGCAACCATTAGTGCGAATGATGTAATATAGAGCTGGATTGCTTTTTCTTCTCCTACAGAGTGAACGTAACTTCATGAAGGAGAGTCTTTAACCTTAGGCATTCATGAACAGCTTACCTTTTAGACCACAAAGTCTACACATAGCCGCAAACACTGTAGATTCCATTTCAATGTTCCTGATGCCAGCTTTATATGCCCTCTTCAAGTAATCCACCTTTTTTTCTCTGGAAAAGGAGCACAGTGCTCCATCTAGTCGACCCTGGCCTGAAAGAGAATGGAGAACATTCAGCAACTGCCTATCTCACCACAGTGGCAGTGGCCTCACTAAGAGGCTTGCTCTCAGCTGGAGTACTCTGCAGCTGACTCTAACTCTTGGGCCTGTACCCCGGGTAGGATAAACCTCGCCATCTGAATCTTCCTATCAGATGACCAGGAGCAAGGCTTTGCCTCACTCAAGAGTCGCCTATGTAGAAAGGAGTCTCCACAGTGCCGAGTGCCCCAGCTCTGGGACAAGTAACCATTGAATGGCTGCAGCAGCCGGCACTGTGCTCGGGGACAGCATGAGCCAGATAGTTGCTGAGAGATGTGCCCTTTGAGAAAATCTCAGGTTGCTCCTGTGACTGGGTCATGGCCCAGGGCCAGGAGCTTGGGGTAAGAAGAAGCTTCAAGCCTCAGTGATGCTCTGAGCTCCCAACCAGGATCAGCTCGGTGGTTGGGCCGTTGCAGCTCTCCGTCGGCCATCCTGACAGTGGTAGCCATACGGATTTGTCCACCTTCTTCCCTGCCATACAGCTCTCAGGCTGTATGCCACCCTGTTGTGATCACTTTTTCCCTTTTAGGCTGCTCTTGCTGTTCATTTATCACTTAATTTCACCTGTGGCAACTAGTGGGGCCAGAAGGAGGTGGAGAAATCTGAGGCTATTACTCCTCCTCCACCTTGCATGCACTAGGAACAGACTTCTCCACGCCCCACTCCCAAGGATGGTCCGGGTTGAAGCAAGGAGGGCCATAGCACTCTGTCATCATCTATTATTTGCAGTCCTCTTTTTGGCTCCCTTCCTTCTCTTTTTCTCCCTTTCTTCTACCTTGCATGCTATTTCCACTCTGGCTGGCTGCTTCTCCTTGTTCCTTCCTCCTTAGGGCTGCCTGCCAATACCTCTAATGTAGTGTTATTTAAGCCGATTTAAACTCAGATGTCCAGAAACCAAGCAGGTAATGACAATGAGTTCTTTGTGGTCTGAAGGGAGTAGCCTCACTTCGCCTTTATGGAATTGGCTTGCCAGGGCCACCATGCATTATTTTACATTTTTTAATGTTAGATTATTTAACAAGCCAAAACTATAGATTTTCATATGAAATCTCCAGAAAATATACATGTTGGCAAAATAATTCATGTTTTAAAAATGCTGTGCAGGCCAAAGAAAATACAAGTCACTTCTCTAGTTTTTTTGTTTGAAGATTTCTGAGGTCCCTTCTTACTCCAAAAAATATGCAGTTCTAAAACCAAAATCTCAGCCCTTTTTATAATTTTCATTCAGTCCTGTCACTCTGCCAACCAAGCCCTTCCAGTTACAAAATAAAAAAGGTTTCTTTTCCAATTGTAAAAATAAACAAAAAACAAAAACAAAAAAATGCAAAAATGTGTTTACAAATAGAAAAACAGGCTTCCATTTGCAAGCTTTGGCTTAAACCCATTAGTGACCCTTCCAATGAAGGGGCCAGTGGCTTATAAGAGTCTCAACCTTATCAGACCCAACATGCCTTCTATTCTATAACACATATGTTGTGGCTTAGTAACCTGAAGTAACATTTATAGATAGTCTTGCCTATCTCCATATATAATTTTTAAAAATTTAACATAATTCCCTAAGTTTGATCCAAGGGAAAAAGAAAAGAAAAATAATTTAAAATGAAATAATCTGTAGTTTGATGAACATACTCAAACACAACCACACTACAAGATTTCTAGAATGCCCTCCAAGGAATGGTACCAACCCTAGTTAGATTTTTTTTCTTCTAGAATGATGAGGGTCTGTTCTTGATGCTTTTTTGTCCTGGCCCATCATCCCTTGTAGCAAGAGCTACTTGGCAGTTACCTTCAATTTGTCCCTAAACTTGATTTGGGGACCTTTTACTCATTGCTGAGAGAAAAAGAACCACTCTGAGACCACCCCATCCCTTTGGAATTTTCTCCCCTAAATATTTCTCCCCATTTCTGGGTCTGTGCTCTTTCCTGAGTACCAGATCCTCTTTGAGGTAGTTTTTGTACCTCAAAATGGCAGAAACATAGAATCAGCTTATTCCCTTCCTCCCAGAGTCACCAATTTAAATTAAAAGCATAAACAGAGATAAGATTTTGCTAACATCACTAATTGCATTTTAGTATTCAATTTGTTCTTGGAGGATTAAATCCACTCTCAGTATGTATTCATTATGGGTGTTTCTCAGTGGCTTATTATGTCGTTACATTTCTATGCTTTAGGAAGTTAAAAAGGCTGTTTCAGTTCCTTTTTTCATCCCCAACTATTAATTTTCTAAAGTGGAGTTTTTAATATAAATTATGGATTTGAATAACAAAGAGTTGCTGGCCGTTTTCTTTTGCTTTCACAGTTTATAAATTCTTCTCACCTTCGTAAAAATCATAGGTACACATTGTATGTCCAATAAGGGCTGGGAAGTTGGGGATTTCTTTGCTATAGTTGAATAGCTCTTCAGCCAGTGCCTTGTCAAGTTCAGTGCTTTGGGTGACGATGTTGTCCAAGATTATCTGTTCAAACCGTGGCTTAAAGAAGGAGTCTACAGCTGTATCTGTTATAACAACAGAGCCCGGTGTGATCCCTGTAATGTAGGAATAAGTAAGTGGTTACAGAAGAATGTCACTTACGGTTCACTTCTGACACGAAGTATGTAATTGTTTCTGCCAACATTAATTAATGCTAGTTCCTAATGATTCTCCCTATCTTCATCTTTTAAATTATTTTCTTTTCCAAATGCAATTAAATAATAACATTCAGAACAGGCATTTACATTTGCTGTCTCTCCTGATTCACATTTACAATGTGATGGGGTTTAAATTTCAAGACAAACATGACTCTTGGACATGCAAATTAGTATCGGCCTTCGGGCTCCAATTTGAATAAATTAGGTCAGGAATAAACTAAATGAGCCTGCCAGCAAGTAGCTTTCATAAAATGATGTGACTACTTGATGTTTAATCTTCTCTGTAACTCCTTGATTACTGTAATTTTTGGCATCTCGATCCTCTCTTCCTTCTGATTCTCCGCACGCACGTCCACTCCTCCTCCCCTCTCCGACCCCATGTAAATTAGGCCTGCTGGCTGACCTTCCAGTGTGGCAAAGTCTAGCTTGCTCTAGGGACTCGGTAACTCAAGTCACAGAGACCTGAGAAACCATTTTCTGCCAACTGTTATTCTCCTGCCTGGAATGCTCTCTTGTCCTCCCCTGTACCTTTTCTTCAGACTAACACCACCGGTTCTTCAGGTGTCAGCTTAAGTCACTTCCTTCAAAAGGTCTGAATCCATGGGGGGGTGGAGGGGGAATTAAAAGGCAACAGAGATTCATTTCCCCAGGCCCAGCTTTTGACCTAGTTTTTAACCCATTTTGATTTCTGTTTAATAGAGCCAAAAAGGGGATGTATAGTGATAGTGCCCTTGATGCCTCTGTTCTAATAGTCATCACACTTGTTGTAATTGTTCATTTGTTTCTTTATTGCCCTGATGAAATATAAACTCCATAAAAGCGAGAACATTGTTGCCTCCCTAGATCTAGCCTTATGTCTATTACATTATAGGTACTCAGTAAATATTTGTTGAATGAGTGAATACTTTAACAGAGATGCCATAGAGCAGAGATCTGCAAACTATAATCCATGGGCCAAATCTACCCTGTCTTTGTAAGTAAAGTTTTATTGGAACACAGCCACATTCATTCATTTACATATTGTCTATGGTTGCTTCCGTACTCCCATGGCAGAGTTGAGAAGTTGCCTGCAAAGCCTAAAATATTTACTATCTGGCCATTCACAGAAAAAGTTTACCAACCGCTGCCAACAAGCACAGCCATATCCTTCTGGGTTTTTGTAAGTTCCAATATTGATCAACATGGGGTTCATTTAGAAGACCCAGCTGGACACCAAAGGTGGAGTCTTATGGTAGAGCCTTGGTGGGTCAGATACTTTTTAAATAAGTCAAACAGATACTTTTTAAATAAGTGCCTCCTTGAATTATTCACAATGTTCTAAGAATACGAAAATGCGAAGGAAGTTGAAAACGTGGGCATCACCAATGATGTTATTCATGTGCCATCCTAATATTTAGATGTGTTAGAATATTTATATCTTGGTTAGTCTTTTAAAGGCCAAAATAAGGGCATCCACAAGGATGCCTGATCTAACAATGATGGTTAACATTCTCCTTTTTCTGGATGGACATTCACACATGTCTTTTTCTTTTTCTTCTTTAATCTCGTCTGTGAGAGCCGTGGCTTGACTTTATTTCTATACCACAGGTGGGGCCTAATCTTTTCGAACATGCCTGTTTCTAATGAAGCATGGCCCAGCTACTTGTCGCTCTGTGATATTGGACAAGTTATTTCTTTAGTTTTTTGTCTCGTTTAGTTTTTCTGAGGGCCCGTCTTGCTCCAAAAAAATGTGTAGCTCTAAGACCAAACTCTCAGCCCTTTTTATAATTCCCATTCTGTCCTATCATTCTGTCAACCAAGCCCTTCCAGTTACAATGCTCTGTCTGTATTTGCATTTGGTGACATAATAAAATCACCACCTCCTAAGGTCTGCTCCTGAAGAAAAGGTTGAAAAAAGAAGGAGGTTTCCTCAGAACTTCATTTCAACTCTGTGTGGAAGCATAAACAAAGCCTATGATCAGCTCCCTGACCATCCAAGAAAGAAGGGAGGAGGGGAAGCTCTGGGAAGAAATCTTAGGAAGCATTACCTGGCCATTAAAGGCCCAGCC
Organism: Rhinolophus hipposideros; assembly: GCF_964194185.1. NCBI lineage: Eukaryota > Metazoa > Chordata > Mammalia > Chiroptera > Rhinolophidae > Rhinolophus > Rhinolophus hipposideros. The sequence goes on along the minus strand of NC_138052.1, from coordinate 37,035,040 downwards.
TGGTCTCTTCTGGTGTGTTGATGAGGAACAAAATCCAGCCAAGAAAAGGGATGTAGTCACTGACATGAGCTAAAAGCAACATTTTTCTAAGATCTATGAAGTCTGCGTACTTTGATAACGAGCAAGGCAAACATTAGTGATGACTTTTTTACTTGAAAGCACTTATTTCTGTCACTTATAAAATTCCTATACCTCAAAATTACTGTAACCCTCAATGCTTCCTCTTATCCTCAGAACACATTTCCTAGAAATTCTTCCACTCGTCCCCTAAAGAACACCTGAGTCCATCTGGGCAATAGGCAGTGGGATCTCTCACTCCAGCTTTTCATGGAGAAAAAAGAGGAAGATAAAAAGGAAATATTTCTTTAATTATTTATTTTAAAATTTCTTCCAACTTCTTTAAACGTCCTCAAACCCAGCGTCATGACACTTCTTAACCCATCTGGTTTTCTGTTGTGCTGTGAGTATGTTGGTGTATTTTGGCAATTTATTATCACACTCCATATGAGACAATCACTTGGATTTAATAGTAGAAATCAAATCGTCTCACCTATTCCCCCCGATGTACCAATTCGGATAATGGTCACGTCACAGCACTGGGCATGGTGCAGTAATTTGATGAGTTCATGAAGCATGATAGAAATGGAAGGGATGCCCATGCCATGCTGTTGAGAGAAGAGACGCTGTCATTATACAGCTTGCAAACTGATACACGCACAGGACATATTTTCTGTCTTCATTACAAGTTAACAGCCCTCAGATAAATTTACATAATCATTATGAGTTTGCCAAAGCTGAGGAAAACATAAGTCAGCTCTAACTGACGTCGACATGACATGCTGATAGATGTATCCATCTGTGAGGATCAGAGACAGGCCTCTCCCTGCCAGTTAAACAGAGTTCAGCCTTCATCGTCAAGAGCAGAAGGTGGCGTGCGTGGTGTAGTGGTGTGTCAGGGCAGTGCCATCGTTCATCTCCTCATGGGGCTCTTTACAATGAGCTTTGGAAATAGAGCTGTTTTCAAGATTGACTTGATTTCTTGGAAATATAAATTTGGCTGCCACATAATCAGTCCCTGTCCACCATACTAAATGAAACAGTAAATGCATGCCGTTGCCCTCGTGTGGCCTAGTTCATTTGCTGCTAATTCAGTGTGAGCTCTGAAAGGTATGAGCATAGAAATGTGGGTTACATCCATACTTAACAATTGGGAGCATATACTGAATTTGCAGGTTAGGTTAAGTTGGTACAGATCATGACCATAACCCTAGTTTTCCTCAGCATTTGGAAACAATAGAATCAGTGTCACTAGCATAGAGGTCAACATGGGTTAGAGAATTTAGCAACTCCTAGTAGTTACAATATGTTCTAATAACTCTCCAGAAAGATCCCCCATGCTGGAATTTGTCGAACCTGGAGCTAAGTTTAGAATCACTGGTTATTTAATTTCTGACATAACATTAGAAAGTAAAATGTGTTCTTCAACTTTACTCCTGGACTCAAAGACTTTGTGTGCAGAAAAGCACCAGGGACATCTGGGCAATTAGGAGATGCCAGTCACCAATTCTCTCATTAGCAAATCTGGAAAACCATTGCAGCTATGACAATCATGTTCTCGCCTCAGCTTCCTCTCTCCCACCATCAAGAATATTAAACCAAGAAAACTTTGAACCTCGAAGCTCCCCATTTTTGGTTCCCATTGAACATGTCCTGACTTCCAAATGCATTGTAGTTCTCTTGGAGACATGAATCAAACCTGAATTAATTTATATGTCCAAAATTAACAAGTTTGGGCTTTGGCACTGACTATGCCGTTTAATGAGTAAATTCTCTAAATCTCATTTCCCTCAACTATAAATTAAGAGAGTGAACCATTATTTCATCTATTAGGTTCCTTCTAAATCAGATATTTGAAAGGTTTATAATTATCACTTATTATGTGACATGGTAATAAAATGACAAATGGGCTTGTCTGTTTCTGCTAAAGTCTCTCTCTGTCTCTCTCTCTCTCTTTCACACACACACTCATACACACACACAGACACACACATACACACACACACACCCCTCAGCTGCTGGAGAGGAAGAATTTTCAAAGAAGGGGCCCAGATTGGAAATCCTCTGTCTGCTTAGTGAGGCCCATTTCTAATTGTCTGACCTCTAGGCATGATACATATGTCAGCTCTGTTTTTCCCTGATACAACAGCAGGATCTGTTGACTCCTGTTTTCATATCTTCCTCTTAAGTTTAACTGCTTGTTTATGATAGTTTCACATTTTTATAAACCTTACTTTTTTGTCCTTACCTATTTATTTTGCAAAAAGAAATGACCAGCAGTTGTAGTCTAAAAGTCAAGCAAAAGTTAGTAAGATAAAATTTGCCAAGATCAAATGATGTTCTGTTTCCTTCTCATGTAGATATTATATAATTGTTGAATAAACAAATGAATAAAAGAATGGAGTTTCCTATTTGAGCCCAAAGCAAGTTTCAGGCATTCTTGATCCAGAGGGAAGATCAATTTAGCTGCCCCACTGGGATCACATAATTTTCCCTTCTTTACTACAGGTTCCAGCCATGATCATCCATCCTTCCTTCACCAGCTACTATAGAGTAATCAATGATTGGTAGCTCTTCCCTAATATAGGAGTCACGTGTAATTCAGCTCCTTAGAACTGTCACACCTCTGCAGGGGATTCTTCCCCATTCCCTGGTATGCCTGGTTGTGAACCTTACAAGGGCTGCAGTGTCCAGATATATGACAGACTAGAGCTATTGTTTCAGAATACAGCCCTGTGGCAGAGACAAACTTAGAAAGGCAAGCTCGGGGCACATACATATACATTCTAGTAGGTGTATGCTACCCTGAGTCCAAGAGAGAAATGGTCTATGTGTTCCCTAATATTGCAAATTACCCCACTTTTATTTTGTTCTAGGACACTGTGTGTGTCCAGAGCTGTTAACATATTCTAAATACAGGAGAGCAATTCACAAGAGCTCTGTGGAAATGCATGAGCAGGAACTGCATGAGCAGAGAGCATATTATAGTGTTGAACGGCACCATTTGGCAATCCTAAAAATTGGCCCTTGTGTACTTAAAACTCAACATTCCCAAAACTGGAAAAGGGACAAAGAAGAGAAAATTACTGGTGGCTTAATCAGTTACAAACTAAAGAGAGGAAGTGTACTTTGAGGGTTTTTTTCACTAACTTGAGTAGCTAAGTAATAACTAATAAACTAAACTTAAGGGACACTGAATGCTATTTTCTGCCCCTAGGACTATTTCCAACAATGAATGTTACACCTGGAAACTTAATTTAATTGTCTGAGAAGGGAAAGCAAAGGGGGAAAATAACTCCTGTATTCTGAAGTTCCCTCTTTTTCTGCCAGTTTTTGATGACTCCCTGAAGTGCAGCCATTGGGTACTTACACTGATGGAGAGCACGGGGCCGATTTTGTACATACAATATCTGTCTGTCCCAGCACAGATGTCCTTTATGTCCTCTCTACTTTCCTCCAATCTGAGCTCCTTTTGCATAAACAGCGCAAACGCTTTCATTCTGTTGGGGCTCCCACCAACGCAGACAAACTGTTAATAAAAATAAATACCTTCCTTAATCACTTGGATAAGAACCAAAGGTCAGCTTTCAACTTGAATGTTTTTATTTTATTTTTCAGTAACTTATTTAAGAGTATTATACATGTTACGGGTTATGTTCGTGAGTTAACTCCTTTGTACCATTAACGTGCAAATAGGGCAACCAGACACAACGTTCGATGTACATAATTATAAAGAAAAAGATCATCACAAAATCAAAGTGAGTGTTGCTTTTGTTCAAGTCAGTGTTTCCTGGTGTTTTGCTTTACAGTGAACATCAACCAGCCTCTTAAGTTGATGTCGGCAGCCTGTGTTCGGCGATAGCAGGCCCTATGTTGAGGATGTAGGTACCGAGGACATGGAACGTAAGGAACATGAGAACAAAAGAACTCGGAGGTTGAGATACTTTCCTCATTCCAATCATACTTTTTTATTGTAAAATATACTATGTTAACTTAAAGCGTTTTTAAAAATTACATCAAGACTTTCCCTCCCCACATGGGCCACTGTGAACTGCACCCTCCTTAAAAAAAAAAAAAAGAAAAAGAAAAAGAATAAAGGACTGGAGTTGACATGCCACAAAACTGGGGTGGCCGGTCAGCTCAGTTGGTTAGAGCGTGAGAGCCTGATGCTTGGAACACCAGGGTTGCCGGTTCGATCCCCACATGGGCCAGTGTGAGCTGCACCCTCCATAGCTAGATTGAAACAACTACTTGACTTGGAGCTGATGGGTCCTGGAAAAACATACTTAAAATAAAATTTAAATTAAAATAAAAAGACTTTCCCAACTTCTCATTTAGAAGAAATTCTCATGGCACAAGCCTTACTGTTGATAGGAAATCTCCCTACAGTATTTCATCAACTCCAATCATTTGGTTTTGCTTTATTCACATTTTAACATCTCTGAAATGGCAATAGGTGTCATAGTCAAGAGTGTTACCTCTAATGAAATATGGTAATAACGTTGTCTGGGAGTTGCTTGTGCAATAGCCTGTTAGGGACGGGAGAGGTGGATGGCAGACAGACGATGGAGAGGCCAAATAACAGCATGGATGAGCGGCCAGCCTGGTAAGAAGAAGGGGTCAGCAGTGGGGAGGCTGAAGAGCAGCAGATGTCAGAGACCTGAGGAAGCCCACAGAAGGGTGTGAGACACAAAGCTATTGGGGAATCTAAGCCAAGCAGTGAGGAGCACAGTCTGGAGAAGCTCTGAATCAGAGAGACAAGGCAACATCCATGGTCAAGGGCCTGCCCGTTAGGTTAGATAAACCTGGCTTTGCACCCCGTCCTCATCATTAAGTAACTTCCTTAGTATGACACATGGAATCTCTATGTGCCACAGATCATCATCCCCAAAACAGAAAAACAGAGACCCGTCGGATGGTTCTGTAAGGGTAAAATGGGATTGATGATGGCAGGGAACATTGTACAAAGCCAGGCACCTTCTGAATGTTCAACAAATGGTAACTACTATTTTTCATATCGTGTAGCAATTTCCTGGCCCTGCTTTCGAGCTTGCTTATTGTTTCTGTGTTTGAAGAATTTAGTACAAATTAAGCTTGTTCAAATCCAGTAAGGGGAAGACAGTTGGTGGTGTCCTTCTGATGTGGGCAGCATTAGGCAGAGGATCAGAAAGATTGCTGGTGAGATCCCTCACAGGGATGAAGAATATCTGTCTAAGAAAATACCTACTGGGGTTGTAGAGGAGGTGCCCCATTCACAAGTGATTTACTGTGACTATTGGGTGGTCTGATTACATGATATGTTCTGTTTCCATTTAGCAATAATTCCTATGCCACACTTATTTTCAATTTGGGGATGTAATTATCCTTTTATCCAGCCCCACTGCTTCTCTTCTACCCTCATTATTGTCTTTCTGTGGCTTCTGATCAGTGTCTCTGATGGGGTTTAAAGGTGGCAATAAACTGCAATGGTAGTTAGCCATAAAGGCTGGGTAGCAAAGAACGTAAGACCGTGGTCTAAGGCGAGTTTTTAAATTATTATTGATTATTCATGAAATTTCCCCCTCTGTTGGTATGGACAATTAAGACTTAGCTCAAGATCTAAGTACAAAGAGATATTTTAGTTTTGTTTTTGTTTTACAAAATACCGTGGTTTGAAAATAACCTCACGGTGTGGTGACACTGAATGTGAATTACAACTATTCACATTGACCATAAAACCAAAACAGATGTTAGAATAGCTTGCAGTTTGAATTCTTCTTTGAACTCTGGATATTGCTGTAATCAACAGGAATTTCTGAATGTTTCTGGTGACATAAAGATGATAGGTAGAGACAGAAGCATTTTCATTCTTGAAGCATTACTCCTAAATCAGACTTACTAAATATCACCTCTAGACAAAATTTTCAGTCTGGCTGCTTTAATGAGAAGTAAATTATGGCTAAAGACCACCAACCAACACTGACTTTAAGTGACACTTACTGTGATTTATGTCCCAGACAAAATTATAATTTGTCCTGGTTTTATCAAAGAAGATAAAAGTACATTGGGAAGGAGTCTGAATCATTACAAAAATATGTTAATGATTTGCCATAGACAGCTAGAATTAAGTCACTTTCAAATATGCCTACTGTCTTAAAAGACTTAAGTCTGCCATGCTGTATTAACCTGATTCTATGGCAGCTTTTGTATATTTTTAAATTATTTTTTCAGTTACAGTTGACATTCAATATTATTTTATATTAGTTTCAGGTGTATAGCATAGTGGTTACACATTTATATAATTTATACAGTGATCCCCCAATTAGTCTAGTACCCACCTGACACTACACATAATTGTTGCAACATTATTGACTATATTCTCTATACTATATTTTAATCCCCATGACCATTTTGTAAGTACAAATTTATACTTAATCCCTTCACCTTTTGCCCCAGCCCCCAAGCACCTCTCATCTGGTAACCATCAGTTTGTTCTCTGTTTCCTTCCTTCCTTCCTTCTTTCCTTCCTTCTTTCCTTCCTTCCTTCTTTTCTTCCTTTCTTCCTTCCTTCCTTCCTTCCTTCATTCCATCTCCTCCTCTTTCCTTTCTTTTCCTTCTCCGCCTTCCTCTCCACTTCCTCCTCACCATCATTCTTCTTCTCCTCCTTCTCCTCCTCTTCTCCCTCTCCTTTCTTCAATTTCCCCTCCCAATTAATGAACTATTCTCAGTTGCTATGACTTAGAGTCCACCTAGTGCAGTGGGGAAGAACTCTGGAAACTGGACTTGAAGGAATACGACCAGTTCCTAGCCACTGTCTATTGTAACTTGTTAACTTCCTTTGACTTCTCTGAACTCAATTTCTTTGTTTCATTGAGGAAATGAATATCTGCTAAACCCACCTAAAAGGCTAATATAAATAAAGATTGAGATAGTAGACGTTGAGAGTTTTTTATTTGTTCATATAATTGCTAAAGAAGTGAATGAAAATCAGATGAAAACTGCACAATTCTTTATTGGTGGAACTATGAATAGGTTTTGGAAAACAAAAATTCTTTAAAAAGTCTATTCCCTTTGATCATTTCTGTGAATCATCCTAAGCAAATGGACTTAAATGTGAAAAATCTTTAGGTCTAAAAATATCCATTTCAGTGGTGTTTATAATAGAAAATACTTCAACATAAGTCAAAAGTGGACTAGACAATGTATGGCATAGCCACTTGACATCCACAAACATGTGTTTCAAAGAAAAATGATATGGGGAAATGTCAATAACATAAAATTAAGTGAAAAATGCAGGGTGCAAAGTTATATAATTCCAACTATTTTTTAATCTATTTATTAAAAAGGATTGGATGAAAAAAAAATAGGTTGATATGTATGTTAGATGGCAGGATATTTTAGGTATATTTTTAAAAATCATTGTTCTTTTTAAATTTTCCCAATTTTAAATAATGAATATAAGCTGCTTTTATAATCAATATATTGTATATTTAAGATAAAATAAAGAATAGAGAAGTACAATTTTCCTAGCAGTATTCCACAATTTTCTCATAAGAAATAACAAAATTCTTAAGCATTATTCAGTATTTCATATTGTTATTTTCAAGAAGCGGAATAAGATAGCATTGTTAATTTTTTTGAGTTATATTATGATTTAATAAAATGTGAATTAGTGAGACTTAGTTATAAATGTAGATGTTAAACAGTAAATTGAATCATAATGATTTCTCAACACCAAGCAGTATTGTCAATAAAATTGTGTTTATCTCTAGGGACCAGAGCAGCCAAATAATCATGTTTGTATTAGATTTAGTTTGGGAATCTTTATGTCTTGGATGGAAATGATTGTTCATGATGTACACATTCTAAATTGTTTCAGAGAATGAGCATTTGTTTTTGGTTCCTATCAGGACCTCTGACATTTCACTAGTTGAACAGGTAAAGTTTATATTGGTAAAATAAGAAATGTCAGTGGAAAAAAATACAATTATTTTTCCGAAAGTTAGAAATACTTTTACCTTTACATCCCCAAACATTGCTGGTAGGTCATGTGTTTTTGTTCCTAAATCCAAATGATAGAGAATGTCTTCGTCCATAGAATCCAGGTAAGGATTTTTAACATGAACAAAACTTTTTCTGGAAAGAATAATTTGAAAAATAATGTAAAGGAATTTAGAGAGAAAGCACACAAAAGAGAAAAGATATCAGTCTCCACTTATGAAAACAGCTAGTCCAAATATTGGACACACACCTTCATTTAAGATTAAATGATTTATTGCAAGTAATGTGGAATAATAATAATAATGGCTAATATTTTCTGTTCACATAGGTAGAGCCTTAAGCATGAAAAGTGCACAATGCCATAAAACTGTATTTAATAAATACATTACCTCATTTAATCCCATAACCATTTTATTAGGTAAGCAACACTAAATAATCCAATTTACAAATGAAGAAGCCAAGGCATACAGAAGTTTAGAAACTTGTGCAAGATTTTATAACCAGATTACAAAACAGTCATTTCTATTCAGTTCTATCTGACCCTTACGGTCATTTTTTTTTTTCCTTTGCATGGGAGCCTGTGTAACATAAGCCATTGAGCTCTGTCGTCAGATTGCCTGGGTTCCATTACCATTTTAACCACATATACATTAATTCTGCAATCTCGGATAAGTTATTTTATCTTTGTTCTTTAATTTCCCTGTCTGTAAAATGAGTGTAGTGAAAATAATAAACACTGGTGCTGGGCACTGATGAATTTAGCCTCTGAAAGTATTTTTTATATCTTCCGAGATGATCTGATGGGCAGCCGAAGTTGAAAACCCCTCTTTAGGCCTTTGCTCCTGAAACATCCTTCCCCTTTCCGTCCATTTGTCATGGACACTACTCATTCTTCAAGATCAAATTCAAATATCACCTTCTCCATGAAGGCTTTTCCAAGCATCTTCCTTCCCCAGTCATGTGAATTCCTACTCACTGTGCTCCGAAAGCATTTATTTCATTGAGAGGCTGATAGATAGCGTTTTACATGTTAATTTTCTGTCTTCCCAGAAAAATTGTGAATTCTCTCATGCAAGCTGTCTCATACATCTTTTTTTAATCCCCAAGTCTTAACAAATTCTATTTGTTGAATTAAATTTAACTGTTCAGGAAGTGGAACCGAATACTATTAATTTTCTCCTCAAAAACATTTGGGGTAACAGATTCTTAATTAGTTAGTGAATCATAGCTGGTTTCAAAAACAAAGTGTCCTATAATGTTATTAGTACACTTTACTACTCAGAGCAAGCATCAAAATCTCAAAGCAAAAGTATCCTTCCTTTCTTCTCCTGGTGAGAGGCCAAAGGACAGTTAGTTACCGCACTCTCTTGTTAGAAGAAGTGTGGTCAATGAGCCAGCAGCATCACCAGGGAAGCTTATTAGAAATACAAAATTTCAGGCCCCACTGAAGACCTCCTGAATTAAAATCTGCCTTTTTATAAACTTTTATGTGATTCCTGTGCACGTTAAAGTCTGAAAAACACTGCCATCCACTTTCTCTTTCAGCTTCTCTTTTCGGCTTTCCTTTTTTGATTTTGTTCAAATTGTTCTTACTTTCTGGAGATTTTCCTTTGGATTCTCAAGTGAATCTGTAAACCCTTACTCTAGAAGAGTGGCATTCATTGACTCCCATGATTCTAAACTCTATATATCAGAATCACCTGGGGTGCTTTTAAAAGTACTGATACTTGGGTCCCACCCCTAGAAATTCTGATTCAATTGCTCAAGGAGATGTGGGCCTTAGTGTTTTAGAATCACTGATGTACTCCATCTTTCCTATCTTCAGGAAGAAATTCTCAAACCATTAATTGTATTATCTGGTATTATTTATAATACTCCTCTTAATTATTAGGAGATACTCTTTAGTTTTCCTTGACAGTCTGTCCCAAAAGGTAATGATCCTTTGATCAGAAAATTGGGGGGCATATCTGTAGAAGATTTGTAGCCTTTTGGGCTCATCAAGAAGCACTTCTAAGATAATCACTCTATCAGTTACCAAAGGAAAGACTAGTTTGGTCTATTATGCCAAATTCAACCCAATATGAATCTGGCCATTGCAATACTTCAATCTTTCCAAAATATGCCACTTTTACTAAACAGACTTGCATGCACTGTTTACTCTTCAATCTTATTTTGCATTTTCTTTCCTTTTCCTAAAAATAGGACAAAGGTGGGACTGGGAATAAAATCTTTCAGCAAACCATGACAAGTTACATAGCATGATCAGTATTAAATACTGGTAACCAAAGAAAAGTGCTGGCAGAGAAAAAGTCTTTCCCTTTTACCATTATTACCTTCATCTTTATAATACTTCCTTCCTCTCTCCTTGGCTTCCCTGAAGAAATGAACATGGTAGGAGGCTATTTGGGATGAGGAAATGAACATTTTCTGAAATGCTGACATGATGGAGACTCTAAGCAAGGCACTTCATACAACTCAGCGAATCAGAGGGAACGCACAAAAATTCCTTAAGCTTCCTGAAGATTAATGCTCTATTATGTTCTGTGAACCTGGGGCAAGAATTGGAGCTAAATTTGCAGACAGCTTTGGAAGATTTATGTCTACCCCTGAGATGAATAACATACATGGCATTTTAGAAGTGAAATTCTATGTAAAGTCTATCACAAAGCATATGAAATCACTTCATAATATGCTGCAACACAGTTAAATCTCCCTTAGGCACTGGGAGGCCCCTTTAATTATTTCTCAGATATGTCAGCCCATGGTCCTGGAATTAAAGGCTGAACATCAGGCTGAACTTTGAATTTGTTCATTCATGCAGGTTGGTTAAACTTTTGCATCTTTTTAAAAAAATTTTTCTTCACTTTTTAAAAATTGAGATATAATGGACATATTGCCCTACTTTCTTAGATAAGCCAAATTCCCCTAAGAACCAAGGAATGAAAATGTCATTGGGTAGAAAATCTAGGTGTTTTAAAATTTTGTTTTGTATAATGAGCTGTGTTCCAACTATATCATCTCTAAACTTAAGAAATTTACACAGCCGTAAACATCTACGTTCTAAACATTTAATATAAAATGCAAAGAATATCCATTTGATCAAAACAAATAAAAAATCAAAATTACTTACCCAACATATGTATTCCTGTCAGATCTCACCGACTTATTGGAAGCAGATAAAATCGAAGCCATACTTTGTGGATAGAACTCTTAAGTTGACGCCAGGAATGAAATATATATTGGTTTACTATTAAATTATAGATCAATCATAATAGTTCAACTCAAAGTTAAAATAACACCCTCCCTTAAAACGTTTGTTTTCTTATGAAATCATTAATGGAACTTTACTCTTAGCATTCTAAACTCCCTTACCAATTCAAAAAATATCCTCCTTGTTATGGCCTTTTATACTACAACCCAGCTCTCAGAGCAACATTTCCCCAAGAAGATAGGCTCCCTTTGCAGGTGTGGCACCCTATCTCTCTGACCAGGTTGGTTAGCTTGCTGAGCAGTGCACCTTTCCCTTACTTCGTGAGTTGGTCCCACCACGGGTCTGGCGTAGCACACCAACTCATTTACTTCAGGGCAACTGTATATGGATCCAAGTCTTCCACTGGTTTCCACAATAACTCCAAAAATGTGTCCAGTACACGTGAGAACTTTGTTCCCAAACATTTCATTTTCCCACCCCATCTACTCCTCACCAACTTGTTTTCATTGTTTGTGTTCACAGTGAAAAAGAAAACATACAAAGTCACGACCTCAGAATGTCTCTTCATCTGAACTTTACCCATTCAAATTCACACAGAAGGACTGCTAATTAAACAAAATCTGTTTCCCGGGGCTTCATTAAGTTAAACCCTAGGCTGCCTGTAAAACCCGTAAAGCAGCTGTTGGAGGTCAATCCAAGTAGAATAACAAAATAAGGCCTAACATTTTCAGAAAACAGAGTGTGTCTTAAGAAATCCATGAATTCACAACTTTACACTGTTGGGATGGAAAAATCTAGTAGACGTTAAAGAAACTTCATTCTGGTTTTTTTTTCCCTCAGCTCCCATGGCAATCAGTTGAAGCTGTATTCTGGTGAGAGCTTTCAGAACATTAGTCTCATTGTTTGCAAGCAAACCAGAGCTTAAAATGTTCGTAAATGCTCAGACAGCAGATACAAGACATTTCATAATGTGCATAGATTTCTCTGCAAGAATGTATATCACAGTGAAGAATCAAATGCCCATATTATAACTGGCGTCTCCATGTTAGAAGATACTCTTCTTCCTGGTGAGACACTTTGGACAAACGCCTCAAATTCCATGCGTGCCTCCTTCAGTCCATCTTGGATAGCTAGCAAAGTTTACAGAATGAAAAGGAAAGAGAATAGGGAACAATTGTAACACTGTAAATCTTGCTGCTGATACCACCAAGTAGACATTTGTACCTTTGCCCAAAGTTATCCAAAAATCCCCAGGGAAACTGATCTTGGAAAAGGAAATGACAACTTTAAAGCAAAATAAGCCTGAACGTGTGTGTTGCTTGTGTAACTTGGGAGAGACATTCCTGTTTGTAATTTACAATAACACGTGTGATGTATATTACTCATGACTCACCTCAAGGTGATCTACCTGCTGCCCTTCCTCTACACCCACTGGCAATTTGCAGACTCAGCATGCCCACCACCCACCACAGGGGGCTTCGTACTTTTATTTGGTATTCCAGGCTGTATCTCTCAATTTATTTTTAGGGTATAATGCGAAGAACTATCGAATTCCAGTCTGGCATTTACCTCTGGCTCTGACAGATGAAAGTGTTAGCTAATTAGATGTGTTAAATAATTAATTACTCCAGTGAATTAATTAGACTAATTAACATGTCTGTTTCCAGTGCAAGTTCTGTCAGCCAAGGATCTTGATTGCCAACAGTGCCAGGTAACACTAGCAAAGATTTATGGACTCTATATAACAACTCCCCAGGACATGAAGGCAAGTGGTCATCATTTGGGTGAGGTGAAAAATAGTCTTGTTGACTCTAGGAAAGTAGCGTACTAATTAATGTCTTCTGCGTAGTCTGAAATTATTTTTCCTAGTTTTCAATCTTTCTAAGACTCAATTCTAATAATCGTTGTGGCTCAACGATTTTTTTTTCTATTGACTTTGACTGTATTGCAAAAGGTCAGTCACCTGAATGGGAATGGAAATAGATCTTGTTTTTAGAAAACATGCAACACAGGAGTCATAAGACAAACTCAGGCCCAGCCACTGGGCGTTTGGGGAATGAAGGCCACGTGCCGGACAAAGCCCCCTGATAGCACAGCCTTGAGATCAGTACAGCCTGTATCAGCTCCACTATATCCACAACCTAAGACAAAACACATCACTCTCTTCACAGTGCCAGCATTTTCATATGCTCACCCCTGTGACAATGTTTTATCTAGATAATTTTTCCCCTGACCTCTAATGTGAAGGAAAAGTAATCAGAGTCCTGGCATGCAACTGATGGCATTAGGGTCTCTCCCCAGTTGGCACATTTTCTGTTGAATCTGTGAGATTTACCCATGTAACTTAGAACCATACCCACTCCCCTGAAACAGTGCTCCTGTCACTCTGGGAAGGGCCATAGCTATGAATTTTGGGTTCCTAGAACTTTGCTGTAAGGGCCTGGGCTTCTACCTTATGCCAGGCTACTGTGCTAAATTCTGAGAACACAAAGAGGATGAGACAGATGGCGTATACTCTGATGGAATTCACACTCTAGTGGGGAAGAGAGATGAGGGGTAAGGAATATGACAGGCACTATGAAACCCAGAGGGGAGGCCCCAAACCCAGGCTTGGAGATACAGGGGGCTTCTGGAAAGATGGGATGACTGGGTTGAGTCTTGAAGAAAGATGTAGTCCTGAAAAATATTTCTGAGGGTAGGGGTGGGTGAACATGAGAGGCCTGTGCTCCTGGCCCAGGAAACAGTGTCTAACATGCATAGAGGTGACAGAAGTCGTGTCACATTAGTGTCACTATTGTAGCTCCATGCGGTTTTACTTCCAATAGTTGCACAAGAACTTCTCAGTCAGGGCCTTAGTGGCTTTCAGTTTCTGAGATTTCTGCTATATTGAAAAATAAAGAAAAACCAACACAGGGTTACACTAGTTATAATATATACATTTAGTCCATAATAGTCTGTCTTGAGACTCCACATAGGAGACATCATACTTATCATACAGTAAGTGATTATGAAGCACCTACTATGTACTAAGTTTGTTTATGCTCAAAGTTGCATAACTCTGTAAGAGAATGGTCCTTGTTCTCAGGGTCATTTTTCTGGCCACCTCTAAACAAAAAGGACTTAACTTTACAACTACCTTGGCTGTTTTGGTGACCTTTCTTACTGGGATTACGACTCCCATAATGTGAACAAAGCTTAAATTTCCTGTTCCGCAATGGCTGACCTTTACTAACTCCCATGCCTCAAAGAGTCAACAGACCCTTTTGAGAAGCCAGTGAGATCAGGAGAGCCTCAAGTGCTTTGGTCAACAGGGGCTCTTCAGACTGAACACACCTGGCTTCTGAATATGCTTGACTTCCATTTTTAGAATGTTTCTGTTCTTAAAGATGTTTGAGAAAAAGAAATATGAGGCACAGAATATCAAACAAAAGTACAAGAAAAGCAATTTTATTGGAAATGAAGCATGATATTTTGAATCAATAGCACTAAGAAATAAAATTAGAAGAGTTTTCTCTAAGTTCAAAATAATTACTTTCAACTTGGAATGGAAAGCCAATCCTGAGGATGAGGGAAAAAAATAATTGAAAGAACAAGAAGAAGAATGTCAGTAACAACAGTGATTAATGCAGCGTTACACCAGGCCAGGCTCTGGACTCCCTCATTCAATCTTCACTACACTTTGAGATGGGTATTTCCCCAGTTTTCAGATGAAGAAATTAGAACCCAAAGAGGTTAAATGAGGTACCTGACATCTTACAATGAGTAAACCGAAACAGAATTCAGACCTAGTTTGCCCAGCTATAAATCCATTAGAACTCTTTCTATTTAACACTGTTTTTAAATGATGGGGTCCTTTAAAGAAGACAATAGTCCATAAAAAAATGGTGTCAACAAAAGAGGAATTTGATCTGGGCCTTAAAGGTGAAGTAGGTTTGGGGTGTGTGAGGAGCATCTCCACAACACCTTACCCTGCTGGCCTTAAGGGTTGTTGATTTCACTCATTTAAGGCAAAGGGGAGCATAGCTAAGCCATAGTGGGTATGTGTTAGGTGGATGCCGCTGAAGAAAACAGCCCCACTAAAATGACAGTGCAGTCCTAATGCTGATTTTAAAATCATTTCATTGCCAAAATTTAAACTGCTCTTTAAAATGTGCCTCAAACACACTTTAATTTGCAGTTTAACTCATCTCAAGCTTCCCAGTTTTTCCTATGATTTCCCCCCCAAAACTGGGTCCAGTTCAATACCCTGCATGCAGCCAGTGCTTTCTGCTTCTGAGTGGTCCCTGAAAAGGGAATTAAAAGGCACAAGCCTGAGAGTCTCCTGACTGCCTGTGGCTCACCCATTCTGGTAACTTCAGGCCTTGGAGATTAAAGCCCATATTTGTTCTTTAGCAACAGATGAAAGTACCCCAACTGGAACGTGAAATATATTAGGAAATCATTTAGAACAAGCTCTGGGGGGTTGACGCACCTCACACTGAAATGAGAGGTGGGGGCTATTTTTCTTGGAACTCATGGAAGGTTCAATCCTAACCTCTAACCCCAAACATGAGGTTATGACTGCTGCTGCCCAAGAGGGCTCAGATGGGAAAATAATGCTAATACATTGTGGAGGTGTTGAATTTCAGGCCCAGAAAGTCATGAAATTTCAAAGCTGACTGATTCTAATTTAGCTGAGTGACAGAGAACAGCGTGTTTTATGGTACTCTCCTAACACTACTAAGGGTAATACATTTTAGTTAAACATTAATTTTTTTCTAAAAGAAGTAGAAAAGCTTGAGTACATAATCATGCTCACATTCACATTTCAGTTAATGCCTTACCCATGACTTTTCAAAAGCGGGATTCCTTGGAACACTTCACCTTGGCTTTGCATTTCATTTTCTGCTGTGATGATTGTTGGTATTTCTCTGAGTATTTCATGTTAGTCGGTAGTCTATAAAATTTTAATTATGAAGTATTTCAAACATATAGAAATGTGAGGCTGTAATAGTTGCAACCTGTGTAGTTGCTCACAAATTTAACAATTGCTAACATTTTGCCGTATTTAACACAGACTTTTTTATTTTTAATTCCATTTATCCTCATTGTACACTCATTATGTTGACAATCATCATCCACATGAGGTTATAGATGTAGCGAAGAAATCAGTCTTTTATTTCCCATCCCTTCAGTACTGCAGCCACTGCAGACAGAGCCTGTTGCTTTAGAGGTTTTGTCAATTGGACCTAAAGTCAATTAAAATTTTTGTTCAGTGAAACTGCTGCTTCCAGAACAGTACTGATTACTGCATTTATTTGTCCTCTGTTCAAGGTCACATTTCCTGATTTAATGAATTATTTCAGTGCATCTTGGCACTTCTGTTCAAATCTTTCCTTTTTTTCTAAATTCTTAAAATTTTTCAATTACAGTTGACATACATTATATTAGTTCAAATGTACAGTGTAGTGGTTAGACATTTATACAACTTATGAAGTGATTTCCCCCGTAAGTCCATTACCCATCTGATACCATGCATAATTATTACAATATTATTGACTAAATTTCCTCTGCTGTATTGTACATCCCCATGATTCTTTTGTTATATAACATAGACTTTTTTGTTAAAGAAGAAAACAGAATCCATTAAATCCCTCTCTACCTTCCTTACCTTTAGATGACTTTTGCTTTCTTCCCAGAGGTAACCACTACCCTGCAGTTGGTAGATATCTTTGTGGGGCACATTTAAAAATGTTTACGTATAATTATTTACTTAGGATAAACTTATAACTCCATGAGCAGGTTCCAAGGTCCCAGCTTAATGCATGGGTTTCAGGTCCAACTTCTACCTCCCATAGGCCAGGACCATGAGTCGCATCCTACCAAACCCCTTCAGCCTTGGCATGAGGGTCTATTCCAAGGTTGATCCTTGCTGAGCCACATGACATCAGCTCGTGCGCTGACATTCTTCATTTCTGAAACTTAGGGTTACCTCTTTCATTCCTTAAAGCTCACCCATGTTAACTTTTACACAATAGTCCCTTTGGAAGAAATGTCGATGGGATTCAGTATTCCATGCGGCTTACAAAAGCTTTGTTTAATAAGCAAAAACAATACTGTAAAAATTCGAGAAGGAGTTTTTGAATTGACTTTGTCCTCAGGCGAAGGAAAAACACGGTTCAGTACAAAGAAGATGGTACAGGGCACAAGTTTTCCTTTAAATAGCCTTGATTTTTGTTAAGCACTGAAAATGGCCTCTATCTCTGTTAAGCACTAAAAAAATGACCTAAGCAGTTTTTGGACTTATGATCCTCTTTTTCCAACATTAACATTTCACACAATTCTGCTCTATTCTGTAATTTCTTTGGTGAGAATATATCTATGCCTTTCTTTTCCATGTGTCTAACTCATCTGATGCACAACAATACTGCAAATTATCATTTAAAATAGGACACAGCATGGCACACTATATTTTCCACATTAAATTTTACTTGAAAATGTCTGAAAATGAATGCGTTTAAACAAATACTTTAAAATTTTTATAGCATGTGATTTTCTAATAACCTAGGTGCTGGTCATCTTCCCTTTCTTCTGATCAGAACTTGGCTCTTTCTCCTTTCTTGGGATGAGGGAAGGGTCAGGGAAACAAAAGCAAAGATGTTCCAACCCCAATTCGAATCCTCTACTCTTTGATTTAATCCTCTCTTCATTCCCACAGTAATGAGAGCATCGTCTGGTGAACAAAATGCAGAGGCTGGGATTTTGGTGTAAGTGTCACAATTCTGTTTCAAAGTAGGAAAACAATTTTTGCCAAGTTTGGCAAGTTTGATTTGAGTCAAACTAGCAAGAACAGAGAACTATGGTTTTAATAAGCTTGAAGAGACTAGAGCATCAAGGCTTATAAAAATAGACCAACAATATACCAAATGATGCATTGTTTTTGAGTATAATCAGCGTGGATAAATGGAAAGTCTTTGTATTTAGAGAAAAGCTATACTCTTGGCTCTGAAAACAGAAAGAAACAGTAAGCATAATTATTACAGAATATGGATGCTGTTTTGTTTCAAAATGGTAGACTGACAAATTACACCTACAAAGGCAATATGGTGTACTGAAAAGCTAATTCTTTTTAAGCCAAATAAACACATATATCACTGGGCAAGCTCATCATCTTTCCAAACTTTGCTTTTTTTTTTTTTCTAGTAAAGTGGAAATAATAGTAATTACCATGCAGGGGTGTTAGAAAGATAAAAATAGAAAATATATATTAAATACCTGGTTTATAAACACATAATAAAGGATGACAAGTATTATCTTAATACCACTTATTATCTTACTATCTTAACATACTTTTTGAAAAAAACATTATGGAACATGCAAACAAAGAACTGTGAAATGGAATCCAAATCCCTTAGTCAAATAAGAAAGCTCTGAAAAGGAGATTCCAGGAGAGCTGTCACACTAAGGCTGGCCTGTTTATGTGGCTATATTGTATCTAAGCAAGGCTCTGCTCCAGAGAGTCAGACTTCAAACACAGAAGGTGATTACACCGAACAGCCTGGATGTCTCTGTGCAAATAGTGCCTGGCAGACAGGAAAGTGATTCCCGTGATACATTTCGCTGAGTGCACTTAGCTTTCCATGTATCCACACTGATTATGGGAAGGAACAATAAATCAGGCAGCATGTAGCTCACCCTTCTCTCAATGACTCCGACACATTCTAACTCACTTGGCCTTTTTCTGCTAGACGGCACACTCATCATTTGAGAGCACACACAGTGGCAGGGAGGGCAGAAACTATTGGAAATGCTTTTTTCCAATTCTTTTTCTTAAAATAGACATGGGATTCTGGATATGTATTCAAAGGAAATAAAATCAGGATTTGGAAGAGATACCCGCTCTCTCATGTTCATTGCAGCATTAGTCACAATCACCAAGATATGGAAACAACCTAAACATCTGGTGATGAATGAATAAAGGCATATACATACATTGGAATATTATTCAGCTTTAAAAAAGAAAGAACACTTGCCACTTGCAACAGCATGGATGAAATGGAAGGAAATTATGCTAAGTGAGATAAGCCAGGCACAGAAAGACAGACACTACAGGATCTTATTTATATGTGAGATACATATACATTTACATACATCTAAAATAGTTAAATTCATAGAAGCAAACAGTAGAATGGTGGTTACCAGGAAAGGGGGATAGAAAGGAGGAGATGTTGATAAAGGGGTACAAAGTTTTATTTATACAAGATGAAGATATTCTAGACAGCAAATGTACAGCAATGTAACTATAGTTAACAATGCTGAAATTTGCTAAGAGGGTAAATCTTAAGTGTTATTCCCGTACATACACACACAAAAAGAAAGAAAATAATTGAATGAGGTGATGGATATATTAATTAGCTTGATTATGGTGATTTTTTCACATGTATACATACATCAAAACATCAAGTTGTATATCTTAAGTAGATACAATTTTTATTTCTCAATTATACCTCAATAAAGCCTGGGGGGGGCAGTATGAAGACTTATAAAATGTACCTGTACCAAAAAGTGTCCTCTTTCTTGAAGACGTGTAGTATCTCTGACTTATTTTAGTGTAAAATCATGTAATTGTGTCAGAGTAAATAACATCATGCACTTTTATAATCTTAAAAATAAACTAAAGAATGTGTGGGAGAAATGTGCAAGTGGGGAAAATGAGTGAAATGAAATGGATTCAGTGTGATTTAACTGCCTTTTTATTTGTCTCGTTCCCCTAAGTGTATATGATGATAATATTCTAAGTGTATATGATGATAATAGGTACTTCGTGTATGTGATCTTGTTTCTTCTTCATAACAACCTGATAATGTAGCTATTTCTATTTGACAATGTTAGTCCACTTGCCCCAGGACACTCAGGTGGTGAATAGCCCATGTCTCGGATCCTAAATTCCATATTCTTTTCCACCCGTTGCTCACTCTGCCTAAGAAGCATATCTAGGATCAAATTTTTATAATTTGGGTATCTTATAGGGTCATATGCAAATAGTTGCTTTTTAACGTTTTTGGTGACTAATGAGAGTGTGGCAGACAGAAAGAAGCATCAGATTGGGAGTCCAGTTCCATAGTTAACTGGCTGTGTGAGCTTAAGGAAATCATGTAACTCTTCTTGTTCTCAGGTACCTCATCTATTAAATGGGTTGGATTCTTCACTCAAGAGACTTGAGCATATATTGCAAGGCATGTCTGATTTCTAGGTAGGGACAGGTAGAGATGTATTATCTGGAATGGGCAGGGATACCCTGTATGAATGACGCCAAAATTAATGGTAGAGCTGCTGAGAGCTGCAGGATAGTTCAGTTTGGGTCCATTCGTGAGACAGAAATCACACAGTAATTTGACCAAGGGGCCTTTTAATATAAAGAATTGTTAACTATGGGAATAGATTAAAGTAACAAGGGATTAGCTAGTAAGAAGTGAAGAGAACTCTAAAAAACTCTGAAAAACATAAAAGAGCAGATAGGATGAGCTACCATCCTCAGGGCTGTGATAGAGGATGCAGGAGAGAGCCCCTCCACCCGAGGCTGAGATCCATACCTTGCTGGAGGGCATGGATGTGGCTCACAGAATGCCAAAGAAGTCACTATAATGCCACACCAGTGGAACTTGCTGGAAATCCTCCTTCCAGGAGGAAGAGCTGTTCACAGCAAGGTGTCTTGCCAGAGGTATTCTGCTACAAGAGTGCCCGAAGGCTTCCAGGGGAAGCCACCGGCCACAGTGCACTGCGGGAGCCAGGCGCTAGAGGCGTTGTGTGCGCTGCCTAGAGAGATGCTCGAGAAGTCAGCCACTTGCAGAACCTGGCACGGAAGGAGTCACTGCACTACAGTAGCTGGAACTAGAGAAACTGTACAGTGCTTCAGGGGTCACAGCCCCACAGAGCAGCGTGCCGGAGGAGCTGCCCACACTGCCAAAGGCACCAGGAGAGCTCATTGGTGTCAGGAAGCAAAGCTCTTTCCCAGGCATTGTCTGTCCACCACAACCTACTGATGGAGCTTAACGTTGTGCCAGCCGGCATAGGAAAACTCTCTGAAGGGCCCAGCTCTGTTTTCACAGAGCAAGCAGAAAGGGTACATTTGGAGCTGAGAGGCACTGAGAGGCACTCACTTACACAGATTGGCATCGAAAGCTCTTTCCCGAAAGAAAAGATATAGCTTCATAGAATATGACTTCTCGTATCTTCGCAATCATTCTTTGCAGAAGCAGACAGCCGAAAGCCTCCTGACCAAACCCAGGCCCTCTGGACAGCAGAGAGTTTAAAACTTATGAGTGGGAATGTTTGAAGAAAGGCCATGCATGCACAATCCTCAGTAACTCGCTGTTAGCTTAATCCCACAGAACAGGCTTCACACAAACAAATGCTGGGTCTCTGTGAGCATCTGAGTTTGTGATCCTCGACCATCTATCTGCTTCATTTCACAGATGAGAAAACTGAGGCTTCAGGAAGTAAAATGACATCCTTAACCTAGCTGCTTCTGCTATCTATGTCACATTCAAACAAAATGCAGATGGGACGTCATAAATAAACCTGTCTTGAATATTGATTTGTCTCAGACGTGTGTACTAGATCTGAGCTGTTTGTATTGCATAGACTTTGTTTATTTATATAAAATCAGGAGATTGTTGGAAGAAATGTGTTCAGGTAATTCTCTTTGGCAAGAAAATAACCAGGAGATTATCAAGGCTTGTTGCTCCCAGGGATAAGTACCTTGAGACTAAGTATGCCCTCATGTAAAATCCCATCCCAAATCTCTGAAAACCAAATCAGCACTTCACAGCCTCGAGTTACTGCTACAAAAACAATTCCACTGATTCCCATTTTACCCCTTCTCTGGTATTTTCAAAGCCATTACTTTCCATCTGATGAGGTAACCGAGATTCCTGTCACTTTATCAGAATGGGAAATGTACACTATTTTCATTGAATTTCTAAGTATTAGATGATTTCCAAAGCTTAAATAATTTTACACTCTTGGCAAGGTGAGAAGAAAACTTTATTTATTTCAGAGTCTTCTCAGGATTGCTGATAATGATGAAAGTAGTCATGCCTTCCTAATGCAGAATACTTAGGGCATAGCATGTGCTTTTATATACATGATTTCATTGGAAATACATCTTCAGAAATGTTGTTTGCTAGTACCCATTAATGTTTTAAGAAAGAAGCCGAATCTGAAACACACTGCAGCTTAAAGATGCTAAGGTGAAACACAATTTTTAAAAAAAATTCCAGTTAATTCCAAACAGAAACTTAAGGAATCTCAGCAACCTAATTGTTTTATTAAAAAAAAAAAAAAAAAGACACCTCCGGAAGTTTATAAGTATTGAAATTTTAGGTAAATAAATGAGTTTCAGAAATTAATCTGGGTTGTAGTATTTATAACCAAATCAAGAATGGATATAATGAAAACTTGGTATTTGGGAAACAGGGCATGTGGGTTCATATATCTTCTCTTCCAGCAGTGGGTCGTCATTTCACTTCTCAAAAGTTTGGGTTTCTTAATCAGGGTGCAGGCAGGAGACCATATTCCTTTACATTTGACCCTCAATGTCCCCACCAAGTCAGCGAAGAGGAATGCTGTATGGCCTTCATCTCCTTCAGATTTGTCTGAAGGACAAATCCTTCTCTGGTAGGGAAGGATTTTGCTTTTATACATGAAAGTTATATCATAACCTCAATGGTTTTATTCATTTGAAAATATTTGAGTATCTACCTTCTGTCAGGCACTGTTCTGTATACTAAGAATACATCAGGGAACCAGAGTTCTTGCTCTCATATGGCCTTTGTTCTAACGGAGAGATAGGAAGTTAGCTGATCAGGTAGTCATGGAGCTTGGTGAGTGATAAATGCTGTGGGGAAGAGTGAAAAAGGGGAAGAAGATAGGAGGTGCTGCAAAAGGCCAGTGAGGGATGTGGTTCTAAGCGACATGATCAGAAAAGGCCTTTCAGAAAAGATAATAGTTCAGAACAAATGTAAATTATTCAAGAAAAGACGATACTTATATTGCAAATATTTCCTCTAAAACTGCTGAAGCATATTCAATGGGATGATTGTGAAACCGTGTTTGTCAGCTAGAAGGTGGGGGAGAAGAAAAGTCTGTGTTCTTTCCAGCAATGGATTGAGGGCTTGTGAAACATTAGGTACTGGACAAATGGGGGTTGAATCTGAGCAAGGTCAAACTTCTAACCTTGTATAAGGCAAGTTAATGTGGCGGTCCTAGCAAAAGCAGTATTTTGGAATGTCGGTATGATGACCCTTCTTTAGAGTTAAGCCAGTTTCTGTCTCTGCACCTTATCTATCTCATGGTTCTGGGAAGGGCAAAGAACAGATGTGACCTCAGGGAGGATGAGAATATAGCATCTTGTAAGAGAAGTCCCAGTCACAAGAGAGAAGAGGGAAAATCTCCCCTCCCCTTCCAGTGGACTATGGAAGAAGAATGTTACAGTTTCCTCTTTGCAGCCTATCCCTGGGTCAAAACCTGGGGCACGGGTGGGTGGTGCTATGTAATACACCGCTGATAGTTATTGAAGAATCTGGAACATCAGAGGCTAATAACATGTTCTCTTCACTGCCTGAGGAAAGCTGCATACCCTTGGTGAAAATCTTTAATGTGAACATATGTCCCAGAAGCGATAATACAGAAGCTGAGAAACTGGCCAGAAAAGATCCTGAGGGAGAAATCCTCGCTCCCCTAGGCCTTTTCAGGATGTCCACAGCTGCACGGTCCAATGTGGTAGTCACTAGACACATAAAGCTATTCAAATTAAAATTGAAAGTTATCAAAATTAAATCAAATGTAAAATTCATTCCTTGATCATACTAGCCACATTTCGAGTGCTCAATAAACTACATGTCGCTGATGGCTGTGATGTTGAAAAGCTGAGCTTTATAACACAGTTTTATCATTGCAGAAAGTTCTACTGGACTGCGCTGGTCTAGAGAAGTGGTCACCAACGTTTTCTCTAAAGAGCCGGAGAGTAAATAGTTTTGTCATTGCAGACAGTGTGCATTACAACTACTCAGTGCTGTAGTTGTAGTCTAAAAGCAGCCATTGTTCATGTGTAAATGAACAGGCATAGCCATGCTTCAATAAAACTTTATTTTGCAAAAACAGGCTTTGGCCCGAGGGCCGAGGGCTGCAGTATGCCCCTCCCTCGTCTAGAGGATAAAAAGTTCCCACATGCTTCAGTGAAGAAACAGGTGCCACTGAAAGAATTGACGGACTAGAAGAGCCCTGGAATAGGACCGAATTACCTGATCTGTGCACCCAAAGGGATGCAGTTCCAGGTGCAACACAGCAGACACCCGCCTAGGACCTCACTTAGCACACAGGACAGCACACAAACTTGCACACACAGACTCAAGGCCATCTTGAGAAGGAGTGGGGCAGAGGGAAGAAACCTGAAAGACAAACCTCGAATAAGCCAGATGATCTAAAAGAGACTGTTTAGGTGGAAGAGAGAGTGATGCTTTTGGTTGGCAAATGTAGGCGTCACGCCGGGACAGGGGGATCTCAGGAGGCAGTTTAGCTTCATCATAACAAAACAAATAAGCCACAGTTTCTTTGTATCTCTAAATTAGAGTGCAAATAAAAGGTCAACACTGCTACACAATGTTTTCTCACACACCCATGAAGATAGCTTAAGAAAGGAAATCTTTGCAGGCTTCCTAGGAGCTCTGCTTTGAGTTAACTCATCTCTGCGGCCCCACCAGGGCCTCCCTGTGACCAATAATAACCACTGAGGCATTGGGTGAATATCACATTGGAGGTCAGTGCCTCAACATATTAATTTTGGCGGACACAATTAAGTCCATAGCACAAACCTTCAAATTAACTTATGCTTAGATGCTGAGTTCTTGGAAATCTGCTCTCTGGTCATGGATAAAACAAAACAAAAAAAGATAAAGATGGTTTTCTCTTCAGTAGAAAACTTTTGAGGAAGTAGTATCAAATTGTGTCCCACCTTTTCTGAGACTTGAAGCCAGGTGGGATGGGGAAATGACTGCCTTGACTATCGATTGTCATAATAGCTATCATTTACTGGGCAACATGCCACGCACCAGGAACTCTTTGAAGTACTTTACATAAATCACCTCATTTCTCCCTACAACAACCTTATTAGACCTATTGTAGAGATGGAGACACTAATACTTGGAAAGACACTAATACTGTGTAAATTGCATAAGGTCACATATCTAATATGAGACTAAATTTGGATATGAAACACAACAGATGAATCCCAGAGCCTGCCCTCCTAATCACCATGCTGCACAGCCTCTCATGGTGGATGTAAGTCTTGGAAAGCATTCCTGTGGATGTAAGTCTTGGGAAGCATACATACGTGCACGTACACACACATACCCCAGAGATGTGCTTGAACAAAATAACAAGCGTTAATGTATTAATAATGCATATTAATTAGTGAATTAATGCCTACAAGCTATTTATACTTTATGATGCACTTCTTTAACCAACTAAGCAAAATGCTTTCTCTTAACATCTGTCCAAGATACAAATTTCAGGAAATGGGAGTGTTGGTGAGTGGTGAAGAGTGAGAAGCTATTGTGGATTGGGGCACTTGAGGGATGAGAGGCTTGCACAGAAGGCTGAATATAGGAGCCATGACCAAGTAGGGTATGGTACAAAGGCTAAAGTGCTGAAGAGAAGAATAAGGGTGGAGAGAGAGAGGAAGTCATATTGGGGAGAGGAGGACAAAAAGATATTAAGAGTTTGTGGGGAGGAGGGAGTGACATCATCATCAAATTTGTATTTTAAAAGATCACTCTTGCTGCAGTGTGGAAAATGGATTCCAGGGAAGGGGTGAATCTGGTATACTAATTTTACAGCTATTGCAGCAATCCAGGTGGAGTCTGATGGTCGCATGGACCAGGGTGGTGGTGGTGGAGAAGGAGATGGGGAGGTATAGGTACATTTGAGAGATACAGAGGGCAAATTTAATGACATTTTACTATGGATAGATCATGAAGCTATGGAAAAGAAAGAGAGGTCAAGGACGATGTCTCAATTTTTAGCTTTACCAACTGGATGGATGTGAGATGCCATTCGTTGAGACAGAGAAACATGAGAAGCCTAAAATAAGACCAACTATGCCAAAGTCCTTGCTATTTCTGAAATGCACCATGCTATTTCATGCCTCAATACCTGGCAATATTCTGTCCTCAGCACTTGGAAATCTGACTTCTCCCTTCCCTTGTTTTGAAGGAGCTGTGTTGTATTTAATAGCATACACTTAGTACCTAACACAATGCCTAGTTGTGAGGAGTTAGAGGAGACAGTCCCCAAGACTGCCCTCACTTCTGACACCAACTGCAAGTTCAAGGGGTCCCAAAACGTTGATAACTCACTAGAAGGAAGCATAGAACTCACTGAAAACTATGATACTTACAATTTAATGCAGGGAAATGATACAGATTACAATCAGCCAAGAGAAGAAGCGCATAGGGCATAGTCCAGAAGTACTAAACACAGAGATTCTGTTTTCTCCCAGTGCAGTCAGGATACATTTCCGTCCTGGCACCATTGTGTGACAATAGGCATTGAGTATTGCTAACCAGAGAAACTTGTCCAAGCCCTGGTATTCAGAGATTTTATTGGGGCTCCATTATATAGCCTTGATTGATTGACTGACTGTCCATATAGTTAATTTCAGTCTCTAGGTCAGCTGCTCTATCCTGACCCTAATTTTTTAATTTTTTTGGTTTGGTTGGGTTTCCCCTAAGACTTGGGTGTGTATGGCCATCACCCACCCTAGGACTACATGAATATGGCCAGGCCCCCCCATAAATCACATCATCAGGCTATCCAGTACTTTCCAAGGTCCCAGAGGTTACCCCCAGAAGCCAAAGGCAAAAGCCAGACCTATCTTTTTGGTCAAGGCCAAATTCTTTGCTATGCATAGTAGGATCTCAATAAGTGTCAAATAAATGAAAGAATTAGGTGTTGGCTGTTAGGCCATATTTGCTGGCTATGTGTGATGTTACTTTAAAATAAAAACTCCTAGAGAGCTGCTTCTCTGTGTTTCCTCTGTACAGAGCTTAGCATATGTCATGTAAAATTCAGAGCCCAAATCACGTTCATAGCAGCGTTATTCACAATAGCCAAAAGATAGAAGCCACACAAATGTTCCTCGATGGATAAATGAATAAACAAAAACGTGGTATATACATACCATGGAATACTATTCAGCCTTAAAAAGAAACAAAATTCTGACATATTCTGCACCATGGATGAAACTTGAAAACATTAGGTTAACTGAAATAAGCCAGACACAAAGGGACAAATACTGTATAATTCCATTTGTGTGAGATACACAGAGTAGATAAACTCTTAAAGGCAGAAGTAGCATGGTGGTTGCCAGGGTTTGAGGGGAGGTGGGAATGAGGAGTTGTTAATTTAATGGGTACAGTTTCAATTTAGCAAGATGAAAAAGTTCTGGAGATGGATAGTGGTGATAGTTGAAGAACATTGTGAACGTACTTGATGCCACTAAACAGTATACTTAAAATTTATTATAAAGGTATATTTCATGTTACATGTCTTTGGACCCTAGACTCATTGTTGGGTTCCAATTTCTTACCTGCTTTTTCTTTCCAGTTTCTCCCTTTCACCAAATGCCCATAATCTCCCCACCGAGGGTTGCCAGATGAAATACAGGACATCAATTACATGTGAATTTCAGATAAACAAATAAATTTTTTGGTATAAGTATGTCCCATACAATTTGGGACATATGCAGGGTGTCCTGTATTTTCATTTGCTAAATCTGGTAACCTTAACCTATTCCCAATATTTTTGTAGCTAGAAGATGAATTACCCACTGCAGAGTGGGAGGACATTTACCTGGAAGACCTCGTGGTAGGAAAAGGAGCACATGATTTGTTGTTAGATGTGTATGCCAGGACAGCTGGGCAACGTACCTACATTTCAATTGTACCTATATTTCACCCCCACCCCCACCCTGTGTAAAGGGAATGATAGTACTCTAATCTCTGATTTTGTGAAGATTCAATGAAATGTTGTGTGTAATTAGCACCGTGCTTGGTAAAGTATAGTAACCATCATCTTCCCTCCAAGTAAAACTTTTAAATTCATTTTAGTTATTCTCTCCAACAGTTCAGATTCTGAAAAACAGATACATTCTTGGATATGTACTCTGCAGAGTACAGTTGGATTCTGTCCCTCAAACCCCTTTCTTTCCCAGCATCTGACTAAGAAATTTCAATGATCATTAAAGTTGTTTTAATCATGAAGTATAAAAAATCCTCCCCGGGTTTCTAAATTCCATAGGAAAACATTTTAATTAAGCAAATTTTGTTGCTATGAAATAAAGGATATCCCATATATATGTTTCTTTGTATGTCTCACAATGAACTTTAATAGTTTGCAATCCATTATATTGTCTGCTTCTGAGTACCACCCTGCTTCAAATTCCATATTCACATTTAATAGCAGCAAATAAAAACTCATTTTTTAAAATTCCTTGAATAATAGAATTTTTGTCCTCTTTGTTCACTCAGTAAATGCCAGATGCTTCTTGTTCTAAAGTCTCTTTTAGAAACTGGAATTTTACAGTTGGAGTTAATGCAGTTTTATATCTCTTAACTTATTGGGGAACAAGGACAGGACTGAGTATTATACGGCAGAGAAAGGAAAAAAGGAAGGGAGAGAGGGAGTGATGGAGGCAGGAAAGAGGGAGGCAAGAAGGAACTAAGCCAAATAATCCATGTAAACAAGTTGGAGCCTAACTGTTTATTCCTCAGTCTTCACTTAGAGTCTTTGTCTCTATGCTTTTAGCGAAGAGTTGCTAACAGCTCTCACAGGTTCTTAAAAATGCGTAATAGAGAAAATAATATGTTACCTGTCTCCAGGAGATGCTCTGTGTCAGCATATGCCCATGGAAAGCCTCAATGCGGAAAGGTGTTTATTTATTTCTCATGAATCTCTTTAGCTAAATTTCTGTATTAGGAACAAAGCATAACACTGTCCACTCTCCGTTGTTGACTATAACTCTTAGTATTTCCACTTCTCCACTAAGGAAAAAACAAAAGAAAAATAAAATTGAGACAATCAAGGAGACTGACTTTCAGAAATTAAAAAAAATGAATCACCGCTGTGAAAGAAGAACCCTAGAGCCAAGGAACGTTTTGTTCCCAATAAATCATATCTCAGAGGAGCCAGTTTGCTAAAACCTGTTCCAAGGGGTAAACTATCTACAGGATTTAGGCCTTAAACAAATATGTTTGAATTCTAACCATAATTCAACTGTTTCTATGGTTTGACCATAAGAAACTAATGGAAAACATTTATAGACTTCTTCTCCCCAGGTAATATTCCCCAGTTCACTTTAGATTCCCAAATGAAAGCTGACAGCTATCCTACTACAGAAAGAGGTCTTTGCAGTGTGGTCTTAGATCCCAAATGCATGAGCTGCTTAAACTGCCCGCATCCTACCTCCCCTACAGTATATGAAAATCTGATTGCTCTGGTCTGTTCTCCCCACCACTATGATTTCCATGTACCTGTTGTTCAGAGTAGGGAAAAAGACTCACTAATGTGTCACTTCCTAAAATAAAATTTTAAAAAGCTGAAAAATCATTCCTTGCTGCTAAAACATGCTGCTCAAACAAACTGATGAGGAAATTTAAAAGGGAAAATGAGGGAAGGAACACATAATGAGAACTGGTGTCCTCTGATTTGCATTACACTGAAAACTACTTGGAACTTAACCGATGAGGCTAAAAAAAGAGAGAAGGGTTGTGGCATGGATGGGTAAGTTTCTATCCCCTTGAGAGCTGTGGTTTCGAGGGTGCCACTGTCAAATGCACAAGCTCCCAAACCACTCTCCATCAGTCTCAGAGCCATCTGTAACAGACGCATGCCTTTGAAATAAACTCTCTCTCATGCTTTGCTCTTAATCTCTATGTCTTTCTACGTGGAAGAAATTAGACATGGATCCACAGTCAACCATTATCTTAGGATATAGTACTTTAGTAAAAGTCACCCAGAGAGGCTTAAGAAGAGCGCACCCGTAACAATTAAACTGTGATGGGGTGTGGGCAAGCAGAATGTCTGGGGCCACACAGGGGAGACCTAGATTGTCAGGGCTTACCGCAATAGCACTGGTGCCTGGAAGAGGAGAAGGGCTGCAGTGAAGAAGAGAGAGACGGCTCTGGACACTGACTGACATCACATGTTTAAGGAGGCTGCCCTGCTTAGCTGGGAGAGGGGCAGGGGTAGAAATTGGGTGGGGGTTCACTTCTATTTCCAAACACCCCTCAGGTCCTCACGTGGCTTTCTGACTTCCTCCTTTTCAAGCTACCCAAATGGTAGATCCTAGAGAGGCAAGAAGAATATGTTTAAACATGGAACCAGAAATCGTGGATGGACAACGATTTGCAACTCTTTAAACCAATATTGTTTAAACACTTGTTTGACTTAGAGAGACGAGGTGCTACATGGGGGAAACCTGAAAAGAAACATATCTGGGCAGCCCTCAGTTTCTTTTGTTTCCCTGAGCAACTCAGCTCTGGCAACCACCACGTGGAGGAGTTAGCAAAACAAAAATCCCCTTTAACATTCACTGTTAACCAAAGCCTGCCCCATGGACATTCTCACACTGCCCCTGCCCCATGGACATTCTCACACTGCCCCTGCCCCAGCCCACCCTCTTGTCCGAAGATTCCTTTCAACCACAGGGAGCACAATTGTGGGGACAAAACCCCAAAAAACAGTTTCCAGGCTCTCGGCCTCACATAGAAAGGTGCTGGCTCGGGTAGTAAATGGCCATCAACTGTGATCAGATGCCAGCAGCTGTGGCTAGTTGGCCGTCAGCTGTAACCCGTAAGCCATTGGCCACTAATATAACGGCTGTGGCTACGCTAGCAGGAAAGGAATGGGGGCTAGCAAGAAGATGGTGGCTGGCAAGCGCGGACTGCTGTTAGGCAGATTATGTAAATCCTGCTTCCTGTGTCTCCAGCCCAGCCGCCAGCGAAAATATATTGGTTTGACTCCCCTACTTATGACTCCATGGGTGTTCCTTTTTGGCCTTACCATGTCCTGCGTTCTTAGGCGGGGAGCGGGAGCTGAGACCCAGCACAACAAATGGCGCAGCGAGCAGGGTCCCCTGCGCGACAACAATCCATAAGAAGAGTTCCTGAAAGATCTTCTGTTCTTTCTTATTCCATCTCCAGTAATACTTAGCGCTCCTTCTCAATTAGGTGTTTACGGGGAGAGGCCTAGCAACCTCAGCCCTTAATTCACCTTTGGTTGAACAGCTGGTTATGGGTTCTCAGAGGTCCCACCCCTTTACCTCCCCTGTACTGAACTCTGCTCAAGATTTTTCACACTACAAACCTCTTCTCTTATTAGATTTTGAATTTTTCTGGGAGTAAAAATACCACCAAACAAGCAAATATCCTAATAAACCCGGGCTGAAGTGGGAGACAAATTAGCTGAGAAAATTTGTACCACAGCAGTTTACAAAGTCTGGCATATAGTAAATTCACTAAATACTTGTTTTTTAAAAAAATAATTAATGGATGAGCCACAGGGCATTGGCTAAAGACGATCAGCTGTCTCTTACCTGTAAATATAATTAAAGGTACATACATGCATAATTTGGCTCTATTTTAATTTATTTTTCAACACTGCAGTTGATATTGAAGTGAATGTTATTTTCACATGTAACACTAAGGAGCAGCACTGAATTAGGAAAACGAGACCATCTGTGCTTTCTCATGTCCATTGGTCTCTTGGTTTGGACTTGGATAAACCCACGTGATGCCTCTGAATAGAAAACACCCAGGTACAAAGATGATGGTGGCTACCAAATCCTCCTATCAGCATGAAAACTTAAGAAAGGATCAGGTTTAAACTTATGCTGCTGTTAGATGAATGAGTAAACCAGCAGCTACCCACATTTCAAACACCCTTTGGGTCCTCATGTGTTTTCCATGGGCTCACCAGGCCCACGCTCATGCTAAATGTAGATCACCTGAAATGGGCTTTAGGCTTGGTTTCCCTTAAATGAACCTCAACACCCCTGCTGTGTAAACATGCGGTGTTCCTGACAAAGATGTTTATGAGATAGGAAATGCTCCACAGGACACCTCAAAGTCGCTTTTGGATGGAATGAAACGGGATAAATGCAACATGAGCGAGAATTATAAACTGACTTGGACTATTAATAAAACTCTCTCAGATGCACACATAAATAATAATGATAACTGATTTTCATAATTATAACCCAGAGAGACTACAAATACTGAACTATCTTCTGAATCTTCAAACAAAAATAGTATGCAGTGATTTTAGCTTAGCTGTTTCAATATATTTGAATTCGTTGAAAAACATTTCACTTATAATATATAATGTCAACATTTTATTAACTGTAATATTTGAGTAACTAGACTATACAAATAAAATTCTGCATAAGAAAGAATTGACTGACCCCTGGTTCCCCATGGGGAAAGAAGGGGAAATTTATAGAACTCCCTCAGCTTATTTCTGGTAGTGAAGAAACTGAATCACAATTATGTAAGTCTACTGGAGAGACGCAGAGGAAGGAACATGTTGTCGAGATAAAACATTTTTATACCTTTACAGGGCACTTTTCCCAGTTCTCTTTTGGTCCTGACTAAGCATAGGTGACATAGTAAAGACTTAACTATAGTCTATTGATTTATCTACCTTAGATGTTTTTCTGGAACTTACCCTGAGTATGGCTGTTTCCTATTTCCTAACCCAAAGGTCAGAGCTCAAGCCAGACAACCTGGTTCAAAAAGACAATCTGGGCCAAGCAGATTCTCTGACTGGGGAGTCACTGAACTAACAAATTTTGTGCAAATCAGACACTTAACAGAGAGAACTGAAACAGTAGGTAATGATTTAGAGAGCAATGGAAAAGTTGTGATGGACCATTTTCAAGTGGGGTTTTGAGGGAGTGGAAACTATGAGTAAGCAGACTCTCTAGAGGTAGCGTTATAAATTTATTTAAACTACAGTTCCACTGTGAAGAGAAAATATAGCTTCCTCATTTGATTTATCAGACCTTTAATCTTCTTCATGAGTCCGAATCCACTGGGTAACAAAAGGAACAAAGCAAAATAAAATACATTAGTGCAGTTCTCAGCTTGAAGTAATAATCTTGACATTTCTTTAGGTATTATTCAATGCTTTCAGTTTTATTTCTTTTCCTTCTCTATTTCAGTAGGGCATCTGGGTCTTTATGGTAAGTGGTGCTTATGTGACCTTGTGGCTCTGAGGGAAAGGAGGCCCAAAAGCCATTAGATACCCTTTGTTTCCTTTCATCTCCAGTGCCATGACCCTTGAATACCTGGTGACAGCTGGCCCTACCTGCTCTCACGGTTCCCATTGGCTGGTGGTACCACCTGTGATCTGGTCTCTTGCAGCTTGGGTGGTGACTGGAGGCCTTCCCTGGCTCACGTGGCTTCATGCCACTCTTGCTGATGCTAAAAGGCTATGACTCCTGTTCATCTGCTGAAGCATCAAAACGTTCTCACTAAAAAACAGAGCTCCCCAAACTGTTTCCTTTCTATTGAATACACATCACTGGAGCCCCATCAGGAAGTTCATCTCTTTTGCCCCAGCCTGCCACCAGATTTACTTTGACAAAGCTGTCCCAGAGAGTTGCAGAGGGAAACATAGAAATTGTTTGCCTTCCAGAGTCTCAGGTGTGGAGTGGAACATAATCCTTATGCTATTTAAATACCCCATATTACCTCCATGTTCATTAAGCTATTCACTGCCCTTGAGGTTGGCTTTGAGGGGGTGGTAAGATATAAAAGGAACAGAAAAATGAGTGTCTTTCCTCCATTTCTGCCTCTCTCCTTTCTCTCACAGTGCTTCAGACTAGAAAAATGAGGTTTTCCATCACTTCACCTGTATTATATTATCCTGCCACCACTATGGTCATAGGCATATTAGATGGAAAAGGTATCATCTCCATACCCTGAGAGGAATTCTATGATCTGACCCATCCAGGACAGTTCCTGAAATTCTAAAGGGATTTAGAAAATCCTCTCTCTCATCCAAGTCTGGTTATCAAATCTGTTATTTTTCTCACAGGACAAGGGACTTCATGGCTGAGCTTCAGAGGCAGAAAACTACAAAGAATAAGCTGAGAGGGAAAATAAAACACTAGCTTAATATTTTGCAAATATTATCCTTATTACACTATCAATAATATAAATAAATATATATATATTAAGGGTGAAGGAGTTGGCCAGAAGTGAGAGAACTGAGACACAGATATGTGGAACAAAATGAAATCTGTTGATGGTAGAGCATTAAAACAAAACACGCAATCCACTACAGTCTTTTGGGTTAACGAAAAATTACTATCACCTTGAGGCCTCCTTTTGTTAGTTTATTTAGCTTTTCCTGAGTTTCCGTGCTTGTGTACAAATCTTAAATTACCTGAATTAACTTGAATGCCTTTCTGTTCCTTAAAGCCAAAATATCTGAACAAGCTTTTAGTTAAAGTGTGCGTATTTTACAATGTGTGTGTGCCTTGTGCATGTGAGTGTCCCCAAGTATCATTCCAGGCTTTCTGTAAACGTCTTTCCAATCCATCCCTCCACCTTAATCCAGATCCCCATTCTCACACCCCCAGATCACAGCCACGTCGCCCTAACTGGCTGGCCTGCCTCCGGGCTCTCTACGTCTGTGATCCTGCAGTTCTTCCCCGTCAGTCTTCCTGAAACTCCACCTTCACCATCCTCTCCTGTTCAGAGACTTACCTATTAGACTTCTCCTTCCTTCCTTCCTATCATATTGAGCTGAATTTGCTTCAGTGCAGTTCTCAGGCTCTGCCCTTGTAAACTAATCTGAGTTCCCTCTGTGCTCACCATGCCTCTGCTCTAAGCAAACTGATATCCAAACTAGCCTGGGAGCACAAACACTGCTGCCTGTATCTTCTCTCACGTTGTTTGCATGTTCGAAATGATTTTTGTCCCTTTCTAGTGCTAATTTAATCCCAACCCATTTTTCCAAGCACAACTCAGATCCAATTTATTTTCTGTTTCTTTGAACTGTTAGTTTCTGTAGGCCGTACCACACTCCTTTAGAGCTTAACTATATTCCATCTTTGAATAATGGGTAATATCCACAGCTATTATTTATTGAACACCTTTGATGGGCTAAGTGCTTCACAGGAATAACTCATTTGACCTTCAGTCCACCCTTGTGGGGTGGGCACTATGATATGCACATTTGAAGACGAGGAAACTGAGCTTCCCTGCAGTTCATAAGCTTTCCTGAGGTAACACAGCTGGTAAAGTGATGGAGGCAGGATGAGTGGAAAGAAATCAGATTCCAGAGGCTAAACTTGCAGTTAATATGAACTACTGCCCCCAGAGAATTGCTCCTTCGAACTTCAAGTGTCTTCATCTTATCTCCCCAACTAAACTGTAAGCTGGTATATGGGCAGGATTGTGACTTCTGTGCTTTCTGGATCCTCCTAAGCCAGCACACAGTAGACAAAGATGTTTTTCTCCCTCTGACTGGCCTTTCCCTGAATCATCATTTTTCCGATATAGAGCAACATGGTCTGTACAGGGGAGGTTTACTCAGTCTCTGCTGTTGTGTGCTGCATTTCTCCCCTTTCTTCCCATGAATGCTCACAAGCTCCCTGGCTGGCTACAGTGCCAACCCGCACAGGTACGAGGCATCTGATGCCCTCATGGAGGCTCTACTCTCTCTCTGCCCCTCTGCCTTGCTTGACTTCTGATGTCCCCAGACCCTGGCCATCACCTGACTCCCTTTTGCAATGCCAGGGTTGCACAATGCTCCTAAATCCACTTTCCAAGCACACAAGTCCCAGAGGATGTTACACACAGAATTGTAGCCTGCAAGAGGCGGTCTCAGGCCAGTTTCCCTGAGGTTGGACTTTTTGAACAGTGTTTAAAGGAGACCCCAAAGATGTCTTATTGAAATGCTCAGCTGGCTGTGATTTGTTTAAAGAGACACCAGCTGCCCTAGTGAGAGCGGAGAAATACATGGTTTCCTAACAGATTTTAAACATTAGAGCTTAGACTTTCAAAGGGGGTTTTCCCAAGGGGATTTCACTTCCCTCTCCTAAATGAGAAAGTATAAGCATTTAGGACTACCTTCAGATGTGGTGAAATGAGACTTTGAAACTGTCAACATTTGGCGTGGGTCTTTGTGAACAGCATATGGGAGCTTCGCAGGTCTAGGATGAACAGGAGAAGGTTCAGCAGGGGCCACGTTATTGTGAGAGGACTTCGGGGTGGAAATCACTCATTTCCTCAAAAGGCCTCCTTCCAACAAACAGTATGGTACCTCCCTTCCTCTTCAACCAACGTAGTCACCCCAGAGCACCCTCCCCCCTTTCTCTGCTTCCCCTTCCCACCCAGTGTCCTCTTTGGGAGGAAAGGGAGACAAAGCACACACAAAAAGTCTCCCTAATTCCTGAGCGTGAGCTTCTTGTCATATTAAGGTCTGACTGCAGAAACTGGAAGCTACACAGTCAATAACAAGGCATGATCATTTAAGGATCT
The DNA here is from genome assembly GCF_964194185.1 of Rhinolophus hipposideros. NCBI lineage: Eukaryota > Metazoa > Chordata > Mammalia > Chiroptera > Rhinolophidae > Rhinolophus > Rhinolophus hipposideros. The sequence goes on along the minus strand of NC_138052.1, from coordinate 36,998,203 downwards.
TCTGAAAAGGCCTGTTGTTTGTTTAAATTTCTGCCCACAGCTGCCTGTTTAGGAAATCTAACAAAAGCACCATGAAATCCTGTTTGATCGCAGCCGTATTCACTGCTAATCCCACAGGATAGGAATGTGGAGTTTATTTCAAGATGGGGAAAGGGTAGCTTTTGTGATCATGACAAACATCAGACATTTCCCCTTCCAGACATGTCAGGGGATGTTATGGGTTATGGGAGGTGCTCAGGAAAAGAAGGGTCGTTTTTTTTGGCCTGCTTATGTCTTTAATCATCAACTCTTCTTGCCTGCCGAGAACTGAGAAGAAAGAACTCCACAGGCCTGTTTTAGTCTGGGCCACAGGAAAGGAGAGAGGCGCTCCACACAGGAATTCATTCTCTCTGCAAGTTGGAAACTGATTTCTATGCCTGCCCCACCTGGGCCAACTTCAAAGTGGTCTTGAACCTGGCCACTTGCCTGCAGAGAGAAAAGTGAGACAATATCATTTGACCCCAACTCACCAAAGAAATGTGGATGTACCCTGCTCTAAGAAAATGTGATTCGTGGAAATCCAGATTTATGAAAGTAAGATTAAGTCAAGGATTAGGTAGGTTTTTTTGTTTTACTTGAAAAACATCAAAGGATGCCATAAATAGTATCTCCTATCCAAGTGTATTTGAGATACAATCTGATTCTTAAGAATTTGATCCCAAATCAAGTTCTTAGGAATTGGATCATCTGCAGTTTTAATGAGAGTAGGGCACTCACTAACTACATCTAGGCAGTTCTAGGATTGGATGGGGAAGCAAAAGTTCTCAGGACAGAACAAGATTCACTAATTAACTGACCACTTTAATAATTTGTTCTCATTTAATCATAACTTCCCACTTATGCCAGTGTCTATCCAAACCCATGGCATCAAAATCTTTGTTGGACACTCCCAAGTGGTCAATAATACAATGCAAATCAAATGCAAATTGATTGCCACAAAGTGAAATTGCATATCCTGCAAAAGATGCAGGCTTTCATCCAACTTGGATGAAGATACAAACTGAGCTTCAAAAGAGAGTAATTTAAATATCAGAGAATTAAAAAAGGCCCATGAGAGAATGGGTAAAGTCCTTTAACAGTTTTACCAAAAAATGACCCTTTCAATAACTGTGCAGCAGAAGTCAAATATGAAGTAAGGGGGTCTGAAAATGTTGTAAATCAAGTTAAGCCAAAAAATCAACATTTGACTTTTTTTTTCTGATTCTAAAAATTAGCAAATAATTAAAATTATTATATAAGATTCTGGTAAATGTAAGAGAACTACTAACTTATTTTTATACATTTCATAGTTAATAAAATTCAATCAATACTTTTAACCATTTATTGTGAAATTTGGGTTCTTGTTTTAAGTGATTCTCTTAATTTTTTTCATATCAATTATCCTTGGGTAATGAGGACCACCTGTGGTTCTTTATCATTTCATGTATATTATTTTATTTAATACTCACAGCCACTCTATTTGTTAGACCAAGTAGCTTTTAGCACCATCTTACAGGTAAAAAAATTGAGGCCCTGGGTGGGCAATTTGAACAGCACCATAAAGTTAATAAATACTAACTTCAATCATGCAGATAGTGCAATGATTCTTATTTTGTAAATTAAAAAAATGATCTCTCTAAGAGGTTTAGTGGCTAACCCTTGGCCACATGGCTAGTAATATTAGTCATATTACAGCCCAGGCCTTCTGACCCCCAGATCAGGCCTTCTCCTACTGTACCACCAAACTTCTTTACAGATAAAAGTAGCAAATTATAATAGAGCCGAGATTTTGAGCACTTACTGTCTACTAGTCACCATCTACATATTTTATGTATTCCTCTCATTTATTCCTTATAGTGATCCCATAAGACAAGTACTTTGCTGTATCTCTATTTTACAAATGAAGAAACTGAGTTTCAGAGAGATTAAGTGAATGGTTCAATGTCACACAGCTGGTAAATGACACCAGCTAGAATTAGAAGCCATGTTTTCCTTTCTATGTGTTCTTAATAGACATCTCCTGTGTCCTTTTTCAGAAAGAGATCTATTCTACAGAAAGAAGGTCAGGGTCTTTGCCCTTAACCATTACAGTTATGTCCTCAATGTATAATACATTATATTTTCTGCAGAAAATTGCCCTGGAACTCTCTTTCCTCAGCTGGTTTATTGGAAAGGAGAAGCCTGAGAGAATGGGGTACTGGATAGTTCAATTTACAGAGTTGTTTGAGAGGAAGGTTGGCAAATAAGATTCTTCCATGTCAGACAGCAAACTCGTGTTATTGGTAGAGGCTTCTAAAATATAACCTAAGGCCTAATCTGGGCTCTGTGGCAAATAATGGCATGAGGTTTGAACAAAGCTGCCTCTAAAACGGGGATTGGCCCACACAAGGGCCATCTATTTACTATTTTACCCTCAGGTGTGTGGCCAAGATATGGGCACCTTAAGATTCAATGGACTCATAAAGATTACATTCCCTAATATTTCATACCTGGGTGAGTACACAGGCTGCTTGAGATAGCAGGTAGGAGCAGGAGTGAGCATAAAAAGTGTCGAACACCAAATTCAAGAAAGGAAGACTGCACTTTAAACATAGCAATGCCTAGCTATCACGTCAGGTTTTAAACCCTTACCAATCAATTAATAACAATTTTGAAATGCTAACTATGTTTCTGAAAGCCAGCCAATCAGCAGCAGCTACCCTTCAGTAAAGCTTTCCATGGCAGCTGGTCAGCCAATCGCTGGCCACCAATCTCTGAGAGCCATGCTTACCCAAACCCCAAATAGGAGCAGTAATTCATTTGCTTTATTCAGAGAGCTTGCCTCTTACAAACATGGTTGGTCCGTGCTTAGTAAATAATGCTTTCTGCTCTTTGTTTCAGATATCAAGTGGTGGTTTCTTCCTCGTCCAAGGGAAAGAGCAGGGAAGGAAAACAAAGGGAAAAGCCATTGTTATATATCTGAAAAGATGAAAAATCTCTATCCAACATATATAATGGAATCACAGAAATCCCTAGAAATACAGAGAGTGCCAATAAAAATGTACACACATTTTAAGTAAGAAAAAAAAACTGTATTAAAATTGTAATACTCAACATATACCGATAACAAAAGATGAATACAAGTCACATTTGACTTCTGCAATTACAAGAGGTGCTCAAAGTGGTTACCATCAGCGTAATTTTAACAGAGTTTTTTTCCTTTCTTCAAATGTGTGTACATTTTTTTGGCACCCTCTGTACATGTGTATACACACACACACACACACACACACACTCTGAACTTTTGCCCTAAAAATGTGAGAGGGGAACTTCTTGCATTTTTGTTTCCATGCAGCAGAGTTCTGTAGCCGCCTCCATTTTGAGGGAGGGATAATCACCATTAGATGAAAGTATATGTTTAATTCATCTTAGATTGAGTTAAATTGGCACTTTAGTCGAATATAAAAGACTATATTCTTCTTCTTCAGTGGCCCATTTGCCAAAAGTATCACAGGGATTAAACACTAAGCAAATGCATACATAGGTAAGCTAAAAATAGCAATCAGATAGTGAAAACCTAAACTTACCCAGCACATTTAAGCCTAGCACAGCAAGGCATATGTGATTCCTATTTTTATTAATGGATTTCTATTTCTGGCTTCTTTTTCCATTCCTGCTTTGGTAGCACTAGATGTATATACAAAAATCTATATATTTATTCAGAAATTGGTACTTTACTTTTGATGAGTTGATACAAACAATATAACTAAGGTCATTATAACGTTAAGTGAATTTTGAACAAATAGGGTTAGAAATCCAATTCTTTCTATAGAACACTTTTGTGTAGAATCATTGTTAAATAAAGGAGGGAAGCCCATGGGAGAGTTAGAATAGCAATTTCTCCTGCCTTCTGTAGGACATTGGAGAATTTCATTCTGCACATACATTAATCCATTCGTAATGCCCACCCTGGGTGGTCAGCTCACAAAGATCTCTTCCAGGTACTGGAAGTTTTACTTTGGAAATGGAGCAAAGAATCAGGAGCATATGACTGGGTAAGATATTAAAAGATGAAACACAGAAGGTTGCACTAGGCAAATGGCTTAGAACTAACTTCAGGAAAGAAGGCAAAGCCCCCCGCTCCTGGCACCTCAGTCTTGGGCCTTCAGAGCTCACCAGAGGTGACATAAAATAGAAATATTTGGCCATGGTTCCAATTGGACTGGCCTTTCGTCAGCACTACGTCAACACCTCTCAAACTTTAATAAGCACACGAATCACCTTGGTATGGTTAATGTAGGTACTGGTAAATAAGTTTGGAATCTGAGATTCTGAATTGCCAAAAAAAAATTGTCGGTGATGCCCATGCTGTTAGTCCATGGACTTTGAGTAGCAAGAATCTAAATTAACCTAAGCCTTAGCTGAGACAGAGTCTTCCAATTGACTCTCGGCAACGGCCATTAAAATTACAGTCAGGAGGGAGCTTCGAGATCTGCTGGTCTTTGAAAATTACTAGCTGTGTGACCTTGGGCAAATTATTTATTCTCCCTGTACCTTGTATTTCATAAAAGGTCGGTTATGAATGAAATAATGCTTACTATAGTGACTGATATTCAGCCTTTGCTTTTTAAATACTAACTGAAACCATCTGGCTTCACACCTTCTTCATTTTGCAGATCTAGAGAAAAGTCATTCTGAGATGAAGAATCTTACTTCATGTGACACAGCTTGCTAGTGCCAGAGGTCAGGCAAAAACACTGTCTCCTGACTTCTAGGCAAAGGCCCTTTCTGCCTTTTCCCACTGCTAACTGAGAAAGCTGGCTCCACTGTGCACTCAGCCCCTTCCTTGCCCCAGCCTCAGACACCCACAGAGCAACTGTGGCTTAATCCACATACCCAAATATTTTTGCTATAGCCAGTCCTGATAGCTCAAGTCTTCTGCTGTTAGTTATGAAGAGTGCCCAGATAATTGATGTAATTGGGAACAAAGAGTATCTCAGTGCAACCCGCCAAAATGGATTAGATCTCCTCAGGAAAGTATGCAAGTCTGTGGCTCTCAAAGGAAGGTATTTCCTCTCTGGTGAAAATCATGGATGAACCAATGGAATCTACGGTATAGATTATGCATTGGTGACTTGGTTCCCAGAGATAAAGGTAAAGCTAGTCTAAGCATTGGGCGCATACAGCTCTGTCTTCTTCCCTGCCATCTAGAAACCACAATAGGATATTTAATGCCCACACTTGACAGTGATGTCTTTAGGGGGGTCAGAAAGCAGAGAGTGAAAAATTCTCTCCCAGAGTGGTTTTGCAATTGGGCATTAGCCAAACACTATTACAGCTCAGCGGTGAATAGTCGCCCAAACTCTTTCTTTTCTCTGTAGTAAAAGGAAGAAAATGAATTCTTTCTACAGCAGTGCTGAGATATGAATAACTGAACTGGAAAAAAATATTAGCTGTCTGTCTAGTGTTGCTGCATAATACAAAATATACCATTCCGGCATCTGCCCAGTGAAAAATTACAAGCACACTAGCAAATGCATGCTACAGAGTATCGTGACTTTAGTTGTCCGCATTATTGGTGCAATCAAAATGGGGTGATCAATTTAGTTCTCTGAAATCAATTATTTTGGTATCCACTATCCTAAAGACACAACACTTTTAACGAATAGGCCTCACATCATTTTAACTTCTATGGGATATTTTTTCTGTTTCTACATGTATTGAAGTCATGTTGAAAATCTGGTAGGTAGAATGCCCCGAAGAGATAAGCCACCTGAACAAGATGAAGAAATCTGATGTTATTGATACAAATACTGAAAGATGTGTTCCTGACATCTTTAAATTTGGGAAACTAAAAAGACGGTTCTGGGAGTTGGTGGTGGGATATACAGCCTTAATCTTTTAAGTGACTGCTGAAATTCTAATCAGAGCTGAGATGGAAAAGTAACAAAACAGAAATACTTCGATCTATTATGAACACATTTTTGAATGTTTCTTTCCAAGGCTCCATGAACCTGCCACTACCAATCAAACCTATCTAAGATGTTACCTTACATGTTTTGGCAACATTCATTATTTGAATGGGTCAAATAATTTCTCATCCCCTATTATGGGTTGGATTGTCATCCCCCGACTCCACACACACAAAATGTCAAATCCTAATCCCCATTGCCTCAGAAGGTGACCTCACTTGGAAATAGGGTGTTGTAATTAAGTTAAGATGAGGTCATACTGGACTAGTGTGGGCCCTAATTCAATATTGCTGGTGTACTTATAGATAGATGGCCATGTGAACACAGACACAGATACCGTGCTTCCCTGAAAATAAGACCGAGTCTTATATTAAGTTTTGCTCCAAAAGATGCATTAGGGGTTGTGTTCAGGGGATGTCCTCCTGAAAAATCATGCAAGCGCCTATTTTCCAGGTAGGTCTTATTTTCGGGGAAACCAGTAGAGAACACCATGTGAAGACTGAGGCAGAGATTGGAGAGATGTATTTACAAGTCAAACAATGTCAGGGATTGCCAGCCGTTCATCCCTGAATGTCACTAGGAGTGAGGAGAGAGGCAGTGAACCGAGCCCTCTGAAGGAACCAACCCTGCTCACACCTTTTTAGACTTGCAGTCTTCAGAACTATAAGATGATATATTACTACTGTTTTAAGCCACCCAGTTTGTGGTACTCTATTCTAATAGCTCTAAGAAATGAATATAGCCCCCTTATTAGATTGTTACTATTTCTATCCTCTATGTCGAATTAGACCCTGGTTGGCCCTGCAATAAGTATGAATCTGAGATTCCAGGAAATAAATGAGCTTGAAGATAGGAAACTTTCTCAGCCCAGTGCAGGCTTTGGACTGAACTAGTGTTTTGTTGGAGATGTCACCTATTTTGAAAGAACATACAGCTGACCTTGGGGCTCCTTGACTATCTGGGACCTAACAGTGAAAAGCAAAAACGCATTTGGAAGTGCGTAATTTTGACTGTACCCCTTTCAACTCATCACCATTCTTTGATTCATTCAATGAATATTTATCTTCTGCCCACAGGGACAGGAAACTGACGTATTGAGTACTTAGAAGGAACTGGTCTTATCTTCATTCACCTTTCCATAAACATTTATATTCACAGCATCAGTGTCACAATCTATAGTTGATTGATTTTGAAGTTCTGTGTTTCTCTGAGCCTTACACCAGCTATGAACAGATAAGAGCTAGCAGAATTTCTGTTCAGGGTCTTTACATAAACTTGCAGGACTGGTTATAGTTTATGCCGGAAAACAGCTTTCATCTTGCATGATACACAGTGAGCCAACACTAATGGATTGGTAAAGAATGCCAAGGCCAAGAGCTTTGTATGGAGGCCACTTACAAAACAACCTCCGGACTCAGCAGGAGCATGTGATGTCTCCACTTCCCACATGGGGGTAGAACAGTGGAGACTGGGCTGAATATTTGCAACCCTGCTTTTCAGGCTCAAGTGGAAAGACTTTGTTAGACCCCGAAAAAGAAAACTGCAAAAATATAAATTTAATAACAGAAAGTGTGACACAACAAATCTTGGAGAATGGCTCAAGAAGCTCAGGGCGTACTTTTCCTAGCCCTTCTCTAATGATAATATATCTAATATCTCAGGCTAAAGAGGTAAAGCTGGTATTTGGCTTTTTTTTTTTCAGGATCACTTTTACTTTCCAAGCTTGTGAGCCTGGTTTCTTGCAGGGTTTGTGTTCAAGATCCTTCTCCTCCAGCCCAAGTGACTCACATTCAGAGCAACAACGGCAACTTCCAGTGCTTGAAAACTGTTGGACAACTATATGCCACAGACCTTGTCCCTCAGAACTCATTAATCCAGGCTTAACGTGAAATTCAACGTCCTAGACCTTCCCTTTCCAAGTAGCTCATAATAATAACAGCTGCTTATCTGAGGAAACCCAGTTTCAATGCCTGAGTATTTGAACAACCACATCCCACTTAAAATAAGAGCATCTCTGGACCAGTCAGGCCCCTTCCCTGAGGAATTTCATGCTGGCTTTTAGAGAGGGTTAAACAGTTTGGCAGTCAAATATCACCAACTTTTGGATTAGTTTCATCCTTTGCTTTATTTTTGTTTTTGTTTTCTATCGGGGAAGGCTTCCCAGTGGAGGTGAGGTTTTAGCTGAGATCTGAAGAAGGAGTACAGTTAGTTAGGCAAGGCGGAGGATGTATGAGGAAGAGGGAACGGCAAGTACAAAGAATAGAAGGCAGGTAGATGATGACCCATTAAAGAACTGACAGAAATGGTATTTGCAAGAGATGAACATACTGGTTAAGCTCTTATGCTTTCTCAAGGGAGACTGTCTGTGTTCAAAGCCTAACTCTACCACTTACTGGCTATGTGACCCCAGGCAAGTTGTTTTGTTTTTTGAAGCCCTATTTTCTTTTTTATTTTCCTTCATTTTTTTTGCTCTTGCCTCTACCCCGCCCATCACTCCTTTGGCTGAAGAAACAAAACACCCACAGTGATGCCAGCACGCACTCTGAGTAGTCACCTAGGTCACAATGCCATTCGTAGAGTAATAGGGGATGGTGCTCCATTGATAACTCTATCAGGATCCTATAAAATGGAGAAGGGATTTGTTTGATTGGAACCAGCACCATAGGAATGGGATGGCATGCTGATCAACAACTGTGAATACCAGAGTCCGCATTAAGATGCTGATCCCCCCAACTTAGGCACCCGGTATTGTATCTCTGCGTAACTGCTGTCGTTTCCAGCACTGCACTTGAAAGTAGCAGTCTCTCAATAAATGCTGCTCAGACAAAGAGGATATAGTGAAGTAAAAAGCTCTTCTCCACACCTCTACCTCCCCTCTTCTAGAACCCGGTCTGATGCCAAGGCAAAAATGGGGCCCCAACCCAAGGCAGAAATGGGGCTTCCCACTTGCACAACTTTGCATGGTGGAGGGTCACCTTCGTGTAGCATGGAGACTGCCAGGCTGGACTGACAGCGCTTAGGCCCTTCACAGTCTCCTCAGCTCAGCCTTCATTCTGGTTGGATGAGAAGCCTAAGGCTTAAACAGGCTGCCTCCCGGTAAGGCCAAAACAGCATTGCGCCGTGTGGCAGCGAGACAGACAGAATGAACTGTGATCTGGTGCCTCAAACCTCTGCCTTGTCAATCACCATGCATTTCTCAGCCTGGGCTCTGTAGCACAGACTTCCTAGACTCCTCAGACGCATGACAAATCTCGGCTCTCTGCAAAGAAGCAGACTTCTATTTCCCCTCCCTGCTCTCCTCTTCAGGTCTTCCCGTCAGTCACCTCCCCTCTGCGGGTCTTGAATGCTAAACTAGTTTAGAAAAGAGCGTGATTGATTGTCACGGTGGCTCCCTGCACATCTTAGAACTTACTGACACCTGCTGGATGGTTTCTCTCTCTCTGGAAAGCATCTGAGCAGAAGCCTTTGCTTTATGTGTGATGGTCCCAGACATTGGCTTCTGGACTGCGATAGATATGGAGAACATTCCACGTCCTGCTGGGTGCTGTGTGGGTGCTCAGTGAAAACATGCCTCCTCCCCACAGAGAACAGACTTGAGAATCTCCAGCCAACTTCAAAGACAAAGGCCCTGATGGTAAAAAGAATGCAAGAACACCAGACAAGTCAGGCCAAGATTGGAAGGGTGGCATTGGTCATCATGATCACACTCTGGATTCCTAAGTTTTTTCCTCCCGAAGAGACAGAACATAAAACTGGGCATGAAAAGCATCCATTTTATAGGTTTTCTCCTTGCCCAGCAACAAGCCCAGTCAAGGGGAACCACCTCAACTCAGCCAGTGAGAAGGCGTCACTGCCCCGAACTCTCACTTTCCACTAAAGGACTTGCATTCAAAGCACGGCCTCTGGCCAACTTCCTCCTTTTCTTCTGTAAAGTAATGGTTCCCCTCCTTTGTTCGCTTGACTTGCCTATAGTTTGTGCTACAGCATCCTCATCCCAAATTGCAATTCTTTGCTATCCCCAAATAAACCCATTTTGCCAATTAAAAAAAAAAAAAAAAAAAAAAAAAAAAAAGCATCCATTTTATGACAGATGAGTACTAGATTTATCAGGGTGATCACTTCATAAGGTATATACACATCTACTCACTATATGGTACACTTGAAACTAATATAATATTGTATGTCAACTGTAATTGAAAAATAATTTTTTTTAAAAGCATCCGTTTTAGAGTATAGAGACTTATCCTGGGCTCTTCTGTCCCAAGAGACAGAAGACGCTACTTGACTGGGTCTGGGTTTGCCCATGGCATATTCTGAAGAAAGTAACTGTGGCCTTTGGTGCTCTCTGAACTCTCAATTCAAAACTTTCAAGTGTGGTGGGCTGCCTTCTCCAACTCCTAACGCAAACACTTTCAGGGCACTACATTCCTCTTATCAGGGAGGAATGAACCAATAGACTAATTTATTGCATTCTAGTAAAATTGCATTTTTAAAGAGACCCTCAGGATGAGATTTGTGCTAAAATCCAGTGAATCTATCCTAATGGTAGCATTTTAAAACTCAGAATAGGCTAATGTGGAAGCTATGGAGGGGCTTCCAGGACCCCTTAAATTAGAACACATGGGGCAGCTGTCTGCAGGCAGCTCTTACATAGAACAGGGTGGTTACTGCTACTGTGTTGGCTGAGGAATTACCCTGCATGGAGACCAACAGCTGAACTGCCTACGTCACGGCTTCTTCTTCTCTCAGGAAACAGGCTGCTCACAGTCCCACTGGACGATCCCTTCTGGAAAAGCTCCCCTTCCACACTCCCTGTGTGGACCATCCCTCCCATCTAGGGCAGCAGGTCACAGGAGCAGCCCGGAGTCTCATGTGAACTTCCCTCCCAAATGCCCAGCTACATGCAGAAAGCGAGAGAGTAGGCCAGTACGTGTCTCTGAGGATGTGGAGAGGCCATGGGCAGGCCTGTAGCCAGCGCTGAGGAGACCAGCCCTCCCTGGGAGGGAACTACACCCCTCACTCCAGGAACACAGCCTGCCCAGGCCAACCTCAGAAACCACAGACCTTCATTTAAGGCAGGAAATATCAACCTCAAAAGGGCCCCCACCTTTGGGACCTCCTCCCATCTCCAAAATGCTTCAGGCCAGAATTTAGCGAGAGCTCTGAAATTTGAGTTCTAATAGCTGGGTGTTGCCTACACTTGCTGTTCTAAATGAACTCTGGCCTCCTGGGGGTAATTATACAGTGGGCTATGCGGGTTTAGGGGTGGGGTAGGCTGATACCGACAAATGCCAAAAGAATGTACTATTTCCCTTAAAAACCTGTTAGGGCTGGAACCTCCAGTGATGAAAGACGTTACTTGCTTTCTGCCCTAACTAATATTTGGCCTCTGTGAGGCCCCTGCACAAAGAATCCGGCACTGACTGTCGAATCGGAAAAGTATTGCTACTTAGCAACTCAAGTACTAGCAGAGGATTGACTCCAACAACCTGCCTTTCAAGGATTTTCAGAATCTGGCCTGTATGGGGGTCTCTTCTTTATGAGCCCTCTCCTCAGAAACCCTTCTCTCTATCCTAGGCATACTACTTGTTCTAGCACAATCCTTCCTTCACAGTGTTCCCTGTAGCACAGCAGTACCCCTGGAATTTCCCTCACCATTTATCTGAGTCCCGGAGCTGCCAGCACACATCCCACCTTCGAAGGAAGCCTTCTGCATTTACCGCTTCCCTCCCCACCGCCAGGTCTCAGTGTCTCCCCTGGTCTCTGTCATGTACATCTCTACATTTATGCTTTCACTTAGGCCTCCTTTCTTCTGCAAGGCAGTAGGTCTCACGAAAGTGGGCGCTTCGTCATCCGTCTATTTGTATCCCCAGGTCAAACTCAGCGTCTTTCTCTGCAAGTGACTTTAAGAAGGGTCCCCAGTATGGCATCCTGAAAGATGCTCACCTCGTCTCTCCACGAACACGTCTGTGACAGGGCGCTCATGATTTCAATCCAGCCCATTCCAATACTGAATGGCTCTACATTTTATTCAGTTCTTCTTTCCACACAACCCACATGAGCAATATCGGGTCCCAATTCTGCATTCTGGGCAGCTGTTAGCTTTCAATTTTTAAGTTAGTGTTCTCTTCTCCAGACTGGAGATCCTTAGTTCTTTCTCCTGGTTTTTTTTGTTTGTTTGTTTGTTTTGTTTTTACCCCCATCATTTCCACATCCTGTACCATCCGGCAACACTCTTCTGGGAGCTTTCTGGTTTCTAATATCCCTCATGAAATGTGCTGCCCAGCAATGAATGCAACATTCAGCTGTTGAAGGTGTGCATTCTGCGTGAGGAGCACCGCGCACAGGGAGGGGGCACTCGGGGCAGGCTTTTGGATAATAATTGTGGTGATCGTGCTCATGACTGGATTCCAATGATCCTGGCTTAAAACAAGAGAGAAATGCTTTCTAAAGAGAGCAAGTGAGTATTTTACCCAACCCAGAGACTCCAATTTTAAGGAAAACCCAAAATCTAGGAGCTAGAGCCATCTAGATGGGGACAGGCATGGAATCTGTTTTCTCAATGTTATCTCATAGCCTTCTGAGGGCATCGTTATGATTTGTGTGCATTCTACGGAGAAGTTCACGTAACTGGTTATCCAGCTCTGCGTGTTACCAACCAAAAAGGTAACTAGAGCAATTTGGAGAATGAGCGTCAAAGCTGTAAGCCTCCCGCACAGACACTGGAGGGTGCCTCAGATCCTTGTTAGAAGATAGCTAAGTCCTGGAGCTGCTCCAGCATCCCGGGCCCCAGATCTGCACTCCTCACCCATCCTCAGCTCAGTCCTAGCACCTCCAAATCTCTGACATTCCTCTTAAGGTCCAAATCAAGAGTATGGAGCCATCAAATTTTAGAAGAAGGCCTCCAGAAACACGTGATTTCCTTATTTCCCAAGTTGCTCAACATAGCAACCTTACTTTAGGTTTAGGAGGCCAGATATTTTCTTTGGTTCTTAGGGCCTTTTATCTATCTTGTATGTATTGTAGGTTAAGTGAATTCTCCTACCTGACCCTCAGTTTACTTCCTATTCCAAAATCTACGAAACTAAAAGGATAATCTAAATTTAGAGAAGCCCAATCTCCTTTCATCATGAAAACTTAAGAAACCGGAGGATTTCCCTAATCACTCCAGCCACACTGATGTTTCATTTCTTTTTACTTCTGAGGTATTCACTTTCTGGACCATTTAGGTGAACTTTTCACTGTCCTTTTACTCTCATAGATAAAAGAACTAGTCAGCTCCAGAAGGAAACTCATCTAACTCTTTCAGTGAATTTAAGGGACTTGCCTGCAGTTGCAGAGTTGGTTAGTACACGAGCACGCCTAGCCACCCCCAACTAGATGCTAAGCTCCTGAGAGAGGGGAAGAGACCAGGCCGACACATCCTTCCTTCCAGATCCATCCAGTGGTTGACTTTTGATAAATGTACCTGAGATCACCAAACTAGGTTAAGGCTTAGTTCTATGAACGAGGCTTCTTAGAGACACGATGGAAAGTAACCACCCCAGGCCATTCCGTGTAGCCCTGAGAGACTTTGGTTGCAGAAACCCTGATATTCATCTGCTAATATTTAGGATCTGCTGATATTCATAGTCTCTTACCCCACAAGTGGTGGTAGTTTGAAAGACAGCAGCTGGACTTAGGATAAAGAAAGCACACATCCCAGGCTCAATGTTTCGTTCTACCACGTAGAGTCCTGATGAATTTTCTGTCTAGACAAGAAGTCGTGGGGACCCCTCATTCTCCCAGCCTTAATCCCAGGAGCCTTGTATACAAACATACACAGAATAGAAATCCATATATTGATGGCAACATATGCCAGGATATGAGCTGACACCAAATACAAGGTGATTCCCCTTAAGAAGATCCAAAGGAAAGTGTTTGGCCAATTTGAATATATAAACTTTTAGGGAGGGATATGAATGAAACATTCAAATGTTTATTCACAATATTTAATTTGTTAATTAAATTATATATTAATGTAAAAATCCTGTATCATGTAAAATGATTCTTAATTTAAAATTTTTTCCACTCATATTTAGTCTTCACAGGTTTTCTATTTTCATTATCTCCTTCCTCACAATTCTCCTTCAGCCAAATTTCTTAAATATTTTACTGAGTTGTCCTGAGCACATATCTTCATGTCTCAGTTGTTTGGCATTAGTACTTTTAGAAATCATGTATGATATTGTCATTGAAAAATTCCTTCCAAACCACAGCTTTCATACTAATAGGAGTTTCCATTCATCCTATAGGCTAATAGCACAACCACTTTTTGCTTTTTTAAGTGTTTGCAAAATCCAAACACTTATAAAAAACTGAAATTTTGTGGGACTACCCCCAGAAATAATTATGTGTCAAATAAAAATCTGTGTCAAATTTCTAGGCCTTCTTTTTAAAACTCATTTCCATTTGTCAACCTTTATAAAAATGCAAAACTAGCAATGATTGAATCACTTCAGGATGTCTTTCTTAGATAGTATTTTGTAGTTAAAAGAGAGAGACGCTTTAAATGCTGGCCTAGAATATGAGAAACTTCACGAGAACTTGAATAATATCTATATTTATGTCTGCATCTCCTTACTTTCTGTGAAATAACTTTGAAGAAAAAACTTTGCTGTATATCCCAGTTTATAACTGTTTTCCTGGAGTAATTATGAATACTGTCTTATTTACTCTCAGAAGTGTCCCGGTTTAGACGATAAGTTATAAAGTTACTCTGTATACAGCAAGGATTAGACTCTATATTGTAATTCTGTGGCCTTGCCAAATCATGCAACATATCAGCCATTCAGCAAAGTCTTCTGTGAGACTAATATCTACATGGCTGCCAGACGGAGTTCAAAGTCACTATAGTTGGAAATTAAAGCAATAAAATTAATTATCTAAAGTGATATTAAAATGTCTAAGATTCTGGTAATTTGACTGCCAGTCAACACAGCATCAGCTTCCAAAGAAAACATTATTTTTTAAAAAATGATTATTTAAAAAAATCTAATTACAAGAAACTCAATTAGTTAGGAAGGGCTGCTTTTATCTGAGAAGAGTACATTTAGTTAATTATTAGTTTAAATTAAATATTTAATTTAATATTGCTAAATATTTTGGAGGGAAATTGTTTCTATTTCTTATTTTATGGTTTAGGCATCCATGCTTATAAAGATGTCTCATTTAAGGCAAAATTCATTTCCAATCGACTATCTTGCAAGGGAGTGTGTTGTGTGCAAGGAGGGGTAAGGAGGCAGGCAGAACAGCTGCTGAGAGTTCTTGTCCCTTGAGGCTCACCTCGCGACTCCAGCCCCTGTGCAAGCCTGCGAGCTTTCCTCACTTTCTCTGGGTTGGGCTGACCGCCTGTCAGTGCTGATGGTTGTGCAGAGACCCAAAAGGAGAATCTGTGCAAATCCAGTCCCACTCATCAGAAAATCGCCAGCCTTTCTCGTGGTGGATCAGAAACTTTATCTTCACACATGAAATCTGCCCTGCAAGGTAAAATCCAACGAACAAAAACCCCAAAAGTTGCTTCTTAAAGCTAATCTCTACATTTTTCCGTTCTTGCCCCTAAGAGTTGACTACCTGAGTGTAAGTAAATCAGCCCAGCTCAGTGAGACATTATACCTCGAAGATAAGGCATTTATTACACTGGGTGTGGGATGTGGTTTACATGTAGAGGGTCACTAAATAAACTGCTTGCCCTTGTATCGCTTACTGTATTTTACATTAAACACAGCCCAGCAGTGTCATGGCCATTGGCAAGATTTGAGCTCTTTCTGTGGGTCTAGCTTTGGGCAGCCCATCTCCCTGGATCCATGGATAAGGCAATGAAAGAGGGCCTTGCTAAGAAGGGTGTCTCTCCTCAGCCATAAAAGTGGCTTCCTCAGCTGCCTAGCAGTACAGGGAAGGTTCTACGGGGACACAGTTCTGGAGACTGTGTAGAGAAC
This sequence comes from Rhinolophus hipposideros, assembly GCF_964194185.1. NCBI lineage: Eukaryota > Metazoa > Chordata > Mammalia > Chiroptera > Rhinolophidae > Rhinolophus > Rhinolophus hipposideros. Next base: position 36,982,257 of record NC_138052.1, on the reverse strand, counting down.
TGTCCTGTCTGCCAAAGCTTTCAGTGATTTTCCCTGAAATGAGTGGGCCTGAGCAGAGAATAACCAAAGGATGGCTGTCCCTCAAATAAACAGGACCTTGGGGCCTTTGCCCTGGCCCCACACTGTGAAGATAAAAAAGTAAGGAAGAGACACATCTCAGGCATCTCTCCTGCACTCTCCAAATTTCTAAGAAAATGGCCCCTCAGCTCTTTCTTCTTGACAAGAGTTTCCCCCCTGCCATGACTTCCTATCCTGACTAAGAGCATGATGGGAGAAACAAGGAAAAGTGAAAGAGAGGAAGGCCCAGCTGTGGATGCCTGTTCCCTCACCACTTTTTATGTCCTGGTTGCCCCTTGTATGTCCATCAGTGATGTCCTCTTACTTTCCAGGGTTTCTTCTTCCAGATGAGTGGGTAGGATGGGAGGCCAACTTTCCCACGTGCCCTTGGAAAGTGAGGAAGTGGCTTGTATCCCTCCACACTCCTGTCCTTCGGACCTCCCTACACACATTGTGCCTATGCTCAGATGGGACAGCCTCACTGTGAGGCTCTGAACAGGGTTGTTCCCTGCATTAAATGTGCCCGGATATGTACACATGTGGCTCAAAGCCCACTAAGGGACCAGCCCTCTCTGCTGACCAGGGCCTTTGCTATCAGTTTTAGCCTATCCCTGTGGAATGGTGCCTTGGTCTCACTTGAGGTCCCAGAAATGACAGGAGAGCTGCGGCGTGGCTGGTGTTGACCTGAACGTTTCTCCCAACAATTCAGGAGGGGCAGCAGCCAGTGAGGAAGCCAGGGGGCTGAGCAGAGAGAGGCAGCCTTGAGGGCTCTCCACAGCATCACTTCAAGCCAAGCAGCACAGCCTGGGACCACTGGAAAAGACCGGCAAGGTCACTGCAGGCCTGTCATTTTTGGTTCAGAATGGCACTGGTGTTTATATGTTTATCCAGTCTCTTTTTTATTTTCTGATCCTAACTACTGACCAACAGAAAGGAAATTTTACCAGATGATGATTTCTTTAATTTTAATGACCAAATTGCACCTGCTAGTTCTCAAAAAAAAAAAAAAAAAAAAAAAAAACTACTCGGAAAGCTTTTAAGATACTTTTTTTGACTGACATTTTTCATTTTGCAAAGATTATAGCCCTTTCTCAAACAGGTATCTATCTTTTTTTCTGGGGTCTGATGTGGAAGTCTCACTACATTCCTCCTTCTAGAGCATGTCAGTATTGGATTAAAATTAATGCACACTTTTTAAAGTCAATGATGTATTTGATACTGAAAACAAGTTAAACCTGATAACCCTCAGACCTCTTCAAATAGATGCAGAAGATCGCCACCTTGTGGCCACTGTGCAATCTGCCACTTAAACTCCCTGGTTTTTCCCTGGGCTTGGGGCCGTATTGCTAATTAAAGGACTTTCAATGTGATCTTTTCCCATGCAGTTTACATTCCAATCCTGCTCCCTTGCAGGTCAACTTGTGGAGATTTTCTGGCAGGTTAGGGAAAGGAGGCTATTCTAAGTGGTCTCAGTGGGTTAGTTGAAGGAAGTCTTTTGGTCCTTAAACTTTGTTTTAGTCAGGAGAGAAGACAATTTCTGGGCATCCCAGGTCTTTCTTTTACTCAAACCGTATATGCTCTTACTCTATAATTTTTACAAATGTGCTCTAAGGGAATATATGCATCACTGTCCTTGAGAAAAATATTTAAAAGGTAGGTTTCTGGGTTCCCTCACCCTAAAAAGCTAAGACTTGGAATGTCTGGGAATAGGTTCTGGGATTGGCACTTTTAACAAGTTATTAGGTGATATTTTTTGTGTGTGTTTTTTTTACAAAGGTCTTTTATTTTTTTACACTTATGCCATGAATTCATAGGGAATGGGCTCCAGAAGCTCACGCTCCTTTCCATTGGTTCTCACAAAGTGTGCTTCTCTGGGGGGGGGGGGGGGAGGGTGGGAAGGGGCAGGCTGGCGTTTCAGTTGAACCCAGGTACCTTTCTCTTTGGCTTCCTTCTTTTTCTGATCATTTTCCTTCACCCGTTTCAGGAAGCTATCTCGGCTCTTAGAGTGCTTAATATGCTCAATACGAACATTAACTCTCTTGGCAGGAATCTTGCCCTTGACTTGTTTGTTTACAACAATGCCAACCACATGCTGAGTAACATTGTAGACCCTTCCCGTTTTGCCATGGTAACATTTGCGGGGCATTCCTTTTTGAACAGTGCCCATTCCCTTGATGTCTATAATATCACCTTTCTTGTAGATTCGCATGTATGTGGCCAAAGGAACAACTCCATGTTTTCTAAAAGGCCTAGAGAACATATAGCGGGTGCCTCTCCTCTTTCCCTTTGAGTTGGTCATTTTGATGAATTACTGGAAGATGGCGGTCCCTGCCGAAAAGCTCTTAGGTGATTTTTATGCACATTAAATGTCTAACAATGCCACGTTTTAGTCTACCAAAGGAAAAAACTAGTTAAAGGCCTACAAAATTAAATAGATTTGACCCCAAGAAGTCTTCCCCAGACACTGAAAGGGAATCCAGCGCTAAAAGGAGCTCAAGAGACCAATGTGGCAAGTTTCAGAAGCTCCTGCCAACCCAAACATTTGTTGCTTGAACAAAAGAGATTCCATTAGAGACTGCAGCGACCTACTGACTTCAGCTGAACCCTCTAAGCAAGAAGCCATCATCTGCCAAAACAATGACCCACTTGTGTAGGGCACCTCCTTCTGGCCTGCATGGGAAGTAGCAAAAGGCAATGAGACAAAAGAGAGGCTACCCAAGTGCCATGTTCAGCCCCTCCAGAAGTTCCTGGTCATGTAATCACCAGGTGCCACCCAGGATGGTGCATGAGGCAGGAGACCAGCTGCCAGGCCCGACTTTCCCAAAGAACAGCCATGTGGCCTTGGGCAGGTCACCAGCTTCTGTTGTCCTCATCTGCTAAATGGAAGCAGTAGGATGACCATTACTAAATACCTTCCATGAGCTCATAATTTTGAACTTTCAGAGGGAGAAGAGGCTCTTCATAAGGAGTAATCTTGGGAGTCCTATATTCATTCCAAGCTCAAGACTTAAGTTTTTGCTGTTTGCAGGAATTAATCCTCTGTCAACATGAAAATAACATGCTTTTGCAAAGTCAGCTCTGTGTGGGAGAAAAACTGAGCACTGGGCCAGGCGCCCTTCAAATTTCCCTGCAGTCTCATGGCCTCTCCTTACCCCTCACCACCACTATTCTCCAAAGACTTCAGCTCATCTTGTCATCACAGACTCCCTTCCCATGCCCACCCCACACCCAGGCCTCTGGTCTATGGACCCACTTCCTACCCGAGGGTTTATTTTGTAGGACACTGAGCATCTGCACGAGATTGTCTAGTCAGAGACTTCCCCTGGTCCATCCGTCATATCCTTTCAAGCTCACTGTCACCAGGTGCATTGCTCGGTTATTCTGTCACTACCTGGGTATACCTGGCTCAGTTCTTAACACATGACATTATAATCATCCATTCATGTGCCCACAGCTCTAGATATAAGACCTGTGTGTGCTACATGGTGGATATTCAATAAATATTTCATTGAATGAATAAAATTAGCAATAAAAAATGAATGAAAGAATAAATTAAAGAATTAAGAGGATGGAGGCTGATTATGGTACAGAACCTATTCTTTGCAAAAGCCTAGAATAGGTTAATGAAGACAGAGGGCCCTAGTGCAGACTGGATGGGTCCTGGAATTTTCTGGAGAGAACCTGAGAATGAGGAACTGTGCATAGGTTTGAAGAAACATGGTGACTTATCATAACATTACTTGTCAAAGTGCAAGTCACAGCCCATTAGAGGGTTGTGAAGTCAATTTAGTGTGTTCATATTAACATTTTAAAACAGGACCATAGAATAAATTAGAAAACATGTTTCTCAGTAAAAGTACTATTTCACAGAATTTTTTTTTTATAAATATATTTTTATACATGTAACATCAAATATATCATGATGCAATATACTTGTCTTCTACACACAGTGGTCAAAAAAATTTAGAAGCCACCGACCTGGAAAAGGTCTCCCTATACAATTTACTGACTTCATTTGAACAAAAATAACTTACTGGACTTATGGTGTGGCTTCCATTTTTTGGAATGTGGGACCCATTTGTAAGTAAATGTATATGGATGTCATGACTCTTTTCAGAGCTCAATATATTTTCTAATAATTTAAAGTGATACTTATTTGATCTTACCTAATTTCAATTATGTTCAGGACAAGTAAAAATTCTTTCTAAAGACTATAATTGTAAGCAATTTTTTTTGAAATAGGGACCGCCCCTCCGTTTTGCATTTGGTGTCTACCTATGTACTGATAGCATGACAGTAGCTGCCCCTCTCTTTCCCATCAGGTGAAAAATCCATTTTCTAAGAGTTGGTAGAAAGAAGCAATGAAGGTAAATTTAAAAATCCTAAACCCAAATTTTTAAAAATCTATTTAATTATTTCAGTGGGAAATTACAATTGAAGGTGGAATACTAAAATTAAAATCACAAAGGAAGGAAAATAATGACTGACCTTGTTATGAACTTGAATCTAAGCACAAAGGATGCATGCATTCTCTCTGCCATGTTTTGTCCTCTTCCATTGGACATATGACCATGTGTTAGGCTTTCCCTGGTTTGGCCATGACAATGTCTCCAGTCTTGTCTGTTGACATCATATGGGATCATCACCCTTCCTTATTTACAAAGAGTCTCCACAGTCTCCAATATGGGTGTTTCAAAGTGGTGAGCAGCAGCCAGACCCAACTCAGACATGTGCTTAGGTACATTGGCTCAAGATTAAAAAAAAAAAAAAAAATTGATGTTGACACTTAAAAATCAAAAGAGTCAAATAAAAATTTGGAACTCGGCTTCTCTAAGAAAATCAAGACCCATATTGCTGCACAGGGATATTGCTCTTAACCTAGGTCTGTGGGATCCCTTTGTTTTGACGTAGTTTCCATTGTAATTGTGTGTGTTTTATTTCATTTAAAAACATCATCCTGAGAAAAGATCTAGAGGCTTCACCAGACTGCCAAAGGGGACCATGCCCCAATAAAGGTTAAAAACCCTTAGTTTGTAGCCAAGTAGCAGCTGTCCCCTTTACCCATAATTGGTGACAGTTCTCATCATTCTTTACTTGCTCTGAGGCCATGCACCCATTTCCATTTTCCACTGCACTGCCACTTTTCCTACAGCCATAAAATATTTCCCTGTAACCATGTCTCTTCAAAAGTGGTAAAAAGAGAAATGAACCAAGAGGGCGTTAGGATGTTTACACTAAGCCACCACACTTATTTATGCTGCCTCAATGGTCTCTGCCTACAAGGGTTATGTTCAACATCATCGAACATCGTTGGAGCATGACCGCCAACCAATCAGAGTGGTTGCCAACTGTAAAGAGACAATTTGGCCCACGCCATCTGAACTTCAGCCCTGTGCTTGGAGACATTTTCATCCTTGCTCCAAAAGATTTCTCTTAACAATAGGGACATTATATTCCCAGCTGCATCCTCCCTTCTTCCTGGGATACCAGGATGTATGAGTGGGGGCTGTTTAACGCAGTCTTAGGAATGTCAACACCTACAGTATCCTGGAGAACTAAGAGAAGACCAACTCCTTTGCTGTTTCTCCTCTTCAGCAAAGAAGCAGAGATGCCACCTCGATCCTGCTGTCCACTCTTTGAACTTGAGGGTACACAGAGTTGGTTCCAATAATGCCCATATTTGTATCACACTGTGCAGTTTACACAGCTCTCTCCCTGGCCCTCACGGGACATCATCATACCAGTGCTTTCGAGGAAAGAAAAGTAATTAACCCCCCTTTGCAAAGGAGAACCACTGAAGTTCAAGGGGTAAAAGGAAGGAGAGCACAGACCTCCTGAACTTCAGTCCACTGGAACACACTGAGGGTAAAAACAAAACACCTGCTCCTTAAGGGAAGTGACTTTTTGTGAATTCCACAGCAAGTCTTTAATAAGTGTTGTTAAGTTGGATGCATTGATGTTTAAATAGAGCAAGTTTAGACCTTTCAAGTAAATCTAGTCTCTTCTCAATAGTCACCTTAACCTTAATGCTAGGGAGGGAGGGAAAGAGAGAGAGAGAGAGAGAGAGAGAGAGAGAGAGAGAGAGAGAGAGAGAGAGAGAGAGAGCGCTGAGATCTGGTAAGAAAGCTGGACTTTTTTTCTTGTGACAATAAAATGTATTTTACTGGCTTTTTTTTATTTTGGCATATTGTTTTATGAATTTTAACACATGTATAAATTTGTATAACCACCTTGAAGATACAGAGCCATCACTCCAAAAAGTTCCTTAATGTTAGCCCTTTAAAATAATTTTAAAAATAATCATACTGGTACATGTATACACATAATTGAAAGCTACAAGAATATTATAAAATATGCATTTTTTGATATGACATGAAGACGATTTGTGTGTGTGTGTGTGTGTGTGTGTATTAGAGGATTTGATTTCCTTCCAATATGAAAGATATAAAAATTGTTGAGAGATAACCCACACGGGACCTTGTTAAAAAGCCTTTTTAATATATATTTTTTAAGTAATATGATGGTTTGGCTGTTTTTAGATTGTGACAAAGACATTAATGAAGCAATGTGAACAATGGGACAATGCCTAAAGAAAATAGCCCTGGGAAAAAGGCCTCTGGGCATTCTCCCTTCCTTACCAACCAGTGGGGTCCTCTACCCTCCCCACCTCTGGCTTGCCCAACACCAGACTCCCTCCCCAGAATGGATCCCTGGTGGCTCTCCAGCTTCTTCCTCTTTCTCATACCTCCCTCCTTGTATATCCCACCAACTTGCCTCTCCCTTACCTTCTCTTTGCTACTCTTCTCTGATGTTTCTATCTCCTACTCCTCTAGGGAGTATGCTAGGACTGGGAGGGTCTATTGACAAAAGGGAATATTTTCCTTTTTCCCTCCCACTGAAACTTTACCCAGTAGAGACTCTTACTCTTTGCCTAACATTCCCTGAAATAAAGGCATCTGTCCTCACTCTCCACCTGCTTTCCAGGTGTAGAGACTTCTCCCATTTCCTCCAAAGACACATGAGAAACAATTCCCAAGCCTTCCAGCTTTGCAGCCTTGCTGGTTTCTCTTCTTTTTTTTTATTATTTATTAAATTTACTGGGGTGACATTGATTAGGAAAATTGTATAGTTTTCAAGTGTACATTTCTACTCAGTTGGTGAAAAGAAGAGAGAAGGGAGGAGCAAATGAGTACAGATAAAAAGGAAGCTAATGTTCATATAGCAGATTCCTATTGAGAAAAAAGACACAATGCCATGTTCCTTGGCTCCATAAATACTAAAACAAAGGATATTAGTGTAATCCAGATGATCGTACAAAGATCCCTGAGTTCTATAAACAATTGCATACTTACTAAATATTTTTGTAAGTAGGTATTTCATGGGAGTTCACAGAAAGTAGAACTTTCATTCAGTGACTAAAACTAATGTCTTTTGGATAATACTTAATAGAGATTCACATAAAAGAAACTGTTTACTAAATGCTTTTTATTGGTTATAATATAGTCTAAGTTGTTCTATGTGACTTCAGTGGGAAAGCAAAGAAAAAAACAGATGAATCATTGTTTTCTCAGTTTTTAAACATTATTGTCATTATATCCAAATAGAGCTACACAAACTGTGTAAAACTGAAACCAAAAATGTGTGTGTGTGTATACATACATATACATATATATATATATCCACACACATATATACATATATACATATGTACATATACATATACATACATATGTATATACATATATATTTAATAGACTATGACTATTTTCAAAGTATATATGCTTAAAAAGAAGAATCAAAGGAAAGTAGAAAATGAATGTGCATCACTGAGAAATGTACAAGAGCTTGATGTAATCGGAGAATTACAACTCAATGATGAAACTGGCAATAAATAAAAAGCACGTGAGTATCTTAATTAGTTTTTGGACTTAAAATTAGTTCTCCATATATGGGCCTGAACTCATCCTACAGGCCTAAATCAGCTTTTGTATGTCCAAAAACAACAACTCTAAACCAGGTGTTGAGGGTATAAACTTCTCACAATTTCAACACTCAGGTCTACAAATATTTGACTTTCTACCAGTGTCTATAATAATTGGCCTCAGCTTTTAAATCCTCATTTCAACTTAGTGGCAGAAATTTTAAGGTTTCCCATTTGAAGTACAACCTAGTCACTTCTAGAGTTAACATCAGTATGTTTTGGGTAAACAGTCAAGTCACGATTCTTTGCTGTTCCCACTTCCTTCCAGGGAACGTGTAAGGATCAGGAAGGCTTATGTATTGTCCAGAGAGGTGAATTTAACTGCTTAAATATGTTGTTCTATTACTCACAAGGTACTTCTGGGTCACCTTTACTGTAAAAATGGAGAACATTTTAAAAATAAAGTTAGGGCACACTCCATAAAAGTTTTACAACTCACTTAAAATCACAGAAGAGCTGTATATTGCAAGATAAAAATTTTAAATCATTATTTAGCAGGGTTTGGGGAGGCAGGACTTGTTGTGTCCACTAATGTTGTACTCTATATTTCATTACTGCCTTTATGTATTTTAAATACCTCAAGACTAAAGTTTATTTAAAATGTCACAACTTGCAACAGCACCTTATATCCATAGAATACACTGGCATCATTGCCATTACTCTTATTTATTACAGTAGATGAGTTATGGACCCTCTGCCATGATATCTTAGCTTATTAACATATTGCACGCTAAAAAGTATAATGAATGGCCCCATAATGAGCAGTTACAAAGTCTAGTCACTCATTTCTTTCTTGGCTCTCCTTTTCATGCAGAGGGGAAAATGAAAGAGAATTGGACTTATGCCTGAAATGTCAACCACCAGATTCAGCTTGTGAGGTGAGGAAAAAGGGGACCATCTCAACACTTAATTATTGAGCAATCCTTGGTCTCACTCCAGGAGAAGGCTTGCAATCATCAAAGTTGCATGAGCTAATCTCAAGTTCAAATTCCACAGGAAGAGGGGCTGGGCTTGGGTAATCAAGACCCAGAATCCTCAGCATTTGTTTATTGAATTCAGTTAAAAAAAATATATCAGGAACACACCAACAGGGTAGAACTCCATAACACTATCTACTTCACAAGAATTTTTTTGGCTAACATAAATTGCCCATCAACTTCTGCACAAGGTGAAGCCTTTAAGAGACAACTTGATCCCCACAAGGTACTCAGTAAATACCAAGGACACTAAAAGAGGGTCTTAATGGAGAGGAGGGGTAAAAATCTTTTCTCAATCGACATTTTTTAAAAGAGATGTGTCATTTAAAAGATTTTGTTAGTTTGGTTTTTCTTAATGACCATAATCAAGATGAATTAAATGATGCTCAGAAAATTCCTTATGGGCTGGGAAGGCAGGAATTTTACTATCCCGCCGTACGACTGCAAGACCAAGTTTTCTGCCTCCTACAGATCAACCAGGCTAAGCATTCTGAGATACTCCATCACCATGGAACTCAAGGATTCTTTTGGACTATAAGCATTATTGTCAAACAATGTGTGACCCAATAGCTACTTAGAAACAAAATTTCCCTAAGAAACTCAATAGTTTGTCTTGTGTTGAGGTGAGAGATGTGGTAGAATTTGGTGTGATTCTTGTTGGGAAACTGCTTTTGTGTTTTTGATCATAGTGAATAACTGTGCCTATCAGTAGTAAATTATATAAGGCACATGTTTTGTGTTTCATTACTTAGTTTTATGCTGTGCAGCAGCAATTTGTGATGACAGTCCTGATGAAATATAGCTGTGCAGCAAAGGGAGCGTTAATTATCAGAAACACGTTTCTTTGCTGACATTCTGGGGGGGGGGAGTACAGATTAACTGTACTTTTAGTAAAAGATGGAGCACTATTGGAAAACTGTTAAGGAAACTATGGCTTTAACTTGAATTCCAAGAAACCCATGACAAAATTTTGTTCACGACCTTCCAGGTTAATATTGCAGCAAGGCCCACTCTACAGTGCCCGACCACTTGAATAACTCCGGGGAGCATTGCTGGATGGGGTTTTCCTAGGAGGAGCACTCATCCACTGATTGGGCTACCCTGCTTAACTTTCCTAATTGATTCCACCAGATTCTCCTAGTAGACAAACTGCTACCCCCACCCTATCCCAACTGTAGTCTGGCTCCAAATAATGACAAAGTCTTAGAGACCACTTGCCAGTACAAAGCTGGGCCTCAGAACTGCCGTTCAGGCTTGTCAAGCAGATGTGTAGTAAAAGCTGCAGCCAAGAGCACACCACATTTTCCTAAGTGGAAAGACTTGTGTTAGAGATAGAACATTACTTAACAGTAGGTGGGCACTTCATTTCCAAACAACTCAGTTCCTCCCCCCTCAGGGACCCTGCAGTAGCACGCTTCTGCTGTTTGTGGGGGTGAGAGGCAGCTCTTGGAACTGTTAGGAGCAGGCAGTGGCTACAGAAAACAGGCCCTCGGGAAGCCCCTCTCTGTGATTTTCCTACATAAACAACATAAAACAAAACCCCTGGTCTTGTCTTTTGTACAAACAAGTGGTGCAAAACTTGTCTTCGCGTGCATGTTTTGTAATAGTTTGCTGTTTTGTCTTTAGGTTTTACTGCTATATAAAGGTGTTTTTGTCCAGATATGTAAAGGTGCCTAGAAGGTAAACACCTGATAGGGAAGCGCCCTTCTCCTTCTAAGGAAAAATAACTAATATTATTGAGTGTCTGTTACCATCCAGGGACTCTGCACCCCTAATCTCATCACTTTCTCACCAAACACTATTCCAAGTGAGTTACCCAAAATCACACTGCTGGCTCCCTACCCAGAGGTTATGCTGCTGTTTTCATTCTACCACAATGAGAGAGAGAAAGTCACAAATGTCTCACTGTCTTCTCACCCTATTAATCCCCTCCACCCCAGGCCTTTCCAGTTCTGGGACTGAATGTCTCTGATCCTGTCAGCCAGACCCACACCTAACATCTGTGGGGTTCAGACAAGAGTGCAACTGGACGCCCACACCCTATATGTCTAAATATTAAAAAGTTGTAATATGCTTCTAAACACAGGCACCCCATGCCTGCAGCTATGTACACCAAGATTTATGCATAATAATTAGTTAAATAGCATAAATTGGAAACAATCTAAATGATCAACAATGGGGCATTTTGATTAATTATAGTATCCATCCATATAAAGAATAACTGAGGGCCATTAAAAATTGTTAATGATATAGAAAAATGTGAATTACTGTTAAGTGAATAAAGATTATTAAAGTGTCTTTGTAATTACTCTTTCATTTAAAGTATACCTATACATGAAAATAAAAATATCCAACAAAACTGTAATTGTTACTATCTCTGTGTAGCGAGCCTATTAAAAATTATATTTATTTTCCTCTATGTATTTTTAGTATTTTTGAAAAATTTTATAATGAGGGAAAATGGAATAACTTTATAACAAAAAATATTCATATGTTTTCATCTAATCCTACTTTCAGGACTCTCTTTTAAGGAAAATCAAAGATGTGGTTAAAGATCACAAGGGAATTCATCAAAAAGTTATTTAAAATAATAAAATTGTGAAAAACTAAGATTCCAAGAACAGGGTAATAGTTAGTTAAAATAATAAAATGAAATATTATAAAGACTTAAGGTCATATTTTCAAAATCTAAGAAAACAATGCTTACAATGAAATGTTACCAAAAAAAGCAAAAATGAACTTATTTTAGCAACATAAGTTGCTTCAGTATTTAAATAAAATCAAAGTAATGTTATAGGGGGAAAACTTTCTTTTGATTGTGTGCATCTTTCAAATATCTTCAAAGGAGAAATAATTCTACAAGATTATTTAACCTCGGAAACTTCCTCATGTTTGTTATTTTTTATTATTCTCTCTATGTGGCAAGGAATACAAGGGTGTTTGAGAAAGTGGGTGGACCACCAAGGCCAGAACTGAGGAGGAGAAAATGCCCAAAGAATAAAGAAGGTATTTACTGAGTCAAGCAGAGAAGAAGGAAAAAACAGAACTCTCTGTTTAAGCTCTAATGAAGAAAGAAAAAACAGATATGGCCATAGCCGGAAGGGAAAATCTCCAAGGTTTAATAAGGGAAGGAAACTTGTAGTTTCTCCAGCTCCAGAAAATAGCCAACAGACCTCTATTCCCAACTCAGTATCTCTTATACCTATCCTGGGATCTTCCACTCATCTAGAAAAATCTTTCATTTACCAAGCAAGTATTTATTGGGTGATGTGATAGACATAGAGAGGAGAGGGAAGGATGGAATCTATTTCAGGTAGGTCTGTGAGCTATTTGTCTCCTCCTTTAGAGAAACTACTCCTTCTCTCCCTCCTTCCAATAGCTGTTCTGTTTTTTTCCCGTGACCCTACATCCTTGTCCACCATGATTGGCTGAGCAGTGGCCAACTTACTCAAGCTTAGTGAAAGTTTTTTATCCTCTTGGCCACTGCAATTGGTCAAAGGGTGTTCACGTGATCCAAAACAGGTCAATCAGACTTCTTCTCTGGCTTTTTTCAAAACCTAGCAGGGAAAAGAGAGCTTCCTCCCTCAATTAGGGAGCTGTGAATATATAAGCTTGAAAGCTGCAAAGAGCTAGTTAAGAAGCAGAGGAGAAAATGAGGCAATAAGCAAAGATACTCAGAGACACAGGATGGAAAATCCTGGCATTCAGATCTCCCTGAGTTGACTACTTCTTCTGTTCCACTAGCTGTTTGGTTACATGAGCCATTACCTTCCAGTTCTTCTGAAGCCAGCTGTGTTTCTGCTATATGAAACAAAAGAGTCCTCCCCAGTGCAGGGGCCTAGCATGGAAAAGCTTTGTGTTAAGTGGTAAGGATACAAAGATGGAATCAGAAAGCCTCCCGGGTCTAGTAAAGCAGGCAGATATAAGTTCAAATTCTTTAGCAAGACAATGAAGAAGCCCGAGTGCTCCAACTGGAGGGATCTGATTACACTCTCTCTTAGCATTTGACACAACTCTCCCTTCACTCAACATGAATTCAACCAGTATTTACTGAACACCTAACATGTATTCTCTTTTCCAGTCTGTGGCCTTTTAAACTGAATTGATGCATACTCATTCCTTTTTCCTGTTTAATTTCTTGCAGCCTAAAGGCAAAATTAACAGAGGATCCCACTTATGCCCATAGTTGTGAAAATGCAACGTATCTTTTGTGAAAAGTTTACAAATAACCATAAGATGGGGCTGTTAAGCAAAGAAAGTAAAATTTTATGGACCACAAGGAGAGTGTTCCCCAATATCCAAAACAGAGTACTTAAATATTTTCTCACTAAAAAGTAAGAAAATAAAATATTTTATGAATAAATAGTCTTCTGAACATTTTTATGATATCAAAGCACTGCTTGTAATAAATTTAGGGAATCCTCCTTTTGAAAACCTAGTGGTTCTTTTTGGGGAAAAAATACACGATTATTGAGTTAGAATAATTCTTCAGAAATTCTGCCCACATCAAAGTTGCTTGCTTTTTGTTTCTCGCTGGTCCTTTCATCTTCATTCTTCTGTCTCTTTCAGTGAAAGGACATAATATAAAACAGAAATACATTGATTGATTGATGACTGATTGATTGATTTGTTGTTACAGACTTCTATGTCCTCTGTATTAAATTCCAAAACAAATGAATGGCATTGGACATTTTCCATCAATGTGCTCTTGTTTCCTGGTCTCTTCCACCTCACTCTAAATTAGATCACTTTGCCCTCACTACTTTTCCTTTCAAGTTTACAGTATGAAGATCCAGACAACTCTTGATTAATAATGATAATATAAAGTCTCCACTCTTTCAAAAAAAGAGAGAAAGAAAAAGAAAGACAACAGACAGGAGAGCCTCAAGTGTGTCTTTGCCCTGTCAGAGACCACCGTGCTTAAAGGGGTAGATGACCATGGAGGGAGGGAGTGGCCAGCTGGAGAATGTCAACCACCCATGAGCTGCACAAAGCAGGGAATCTACGAACAGAAGTAGGGGATCCCATAGAGAAGAGGCTCCTTTCACAGTACAAAGCAGTCTGTGTTTCTCTAACTCAAAAGTGGGAGTGTCCTGTTGAGAAATGGATAACCTAAAAACAGACCTGTAGAAAGTACTTTGACCTTGGCTGAAAGTCAGTCCAGTGCTATGACAAGAAAGACCTTTTCCATGAAGATTATGTTCTTAAAAGCCATATTTCATCTGCATGCAGACTCTCAGTAAAACCAGAAAATGTGCATCTTGGCTATCTTTCAACTGTAAAATTATTATATTTGGCTCTGGTTATTCTGGACATTAGATGTCTGTGTAAGGGTTTCTTTCCAAAATTCTTCGTACAAAATGTTAGAGGTTATAAACTGGATTAATAGTGACATTTAAGCAAATCTGCTATTACTGTATGTATGCAATATTTAATGATTGTTGAAAAGAATTCAAGGACAAGGCAGGAAAAATGTTGCATTCAAGTAACACAGAATGCACAAGCTGTAGAATTGACTACAATAAACTAATAACTTTTCTTGAAGAAGTCTAAACAGAGTACCAAGAGATTTTTCTTTAAGTTTTAGTAATTAAATCTAAAATTAAAAGGTACTGCCCTATAATTACTTTCCTATATTAGTGTTATAATATTTGAGAATTTCAGTATCAAAGAACTTCAGGGGACCTTCATATGTATTTCGTATATATTTCAAGGATAACTCTTAAACTGTGATTTAAAAAAAAAAGAAGCTATTAAACAGTAGGAAAAAAATCACTTTAATATACTTAGGTAACTTTCTAAGTAACAGCTGCCACCAATTAAACAACACATACTTTTTAAAGACTCTTGGGGGTTCAATGTTTCTTCTGTGGACTGAAAAATCTGGAAAAATGGACTTCATTAGTTACTACAAAAGTATTGAAAGGATATTTGAAATGGCATTTAATACCTGCAAAGACAGGAACAATCAGTGGTTTAAAGTTTCACTGTAAAGATTAGTAAATAACACTGATTACTTGTCGTATTCAAACAGAAAATAATGAATATGTGATGAAAGGAGAATAATGACCCAAATCGCTCTTAATCTTGGAATTGTGCCTATTGATTGGCCTGGAAATAATGGTGCTAATCGTATGGTAAGAAAGCCAAATGCTTGAGAAAGTCATTAACTTTGGGGAACAGAATACCCACTTCATTGTGCTAGTGCAGTATTTTATTGCATAAAGCCTTCAAACAACTCTGTGTTTAGGAAAAATTCCAGTGTTAACCCAAGTCAAATAACATTCCTCTCCACCCCTCTGCAACTTGTAAAAGCTACTTAGGTGCTCTTTATAATTTATCAAACATTTACTGAATACCTACTGTATGCTTGGCACACAACAGAATCAAACAAGTAATTTAGCATTCCAAAAGATAATAACTAATCTCACATTGGTTTATTTCTAATACGCTGAAGAAACAATGACCTTCTCAAAATCATAAATTTACTTTTGAAACCAGCATTCCTGAAACACTCTTGCAAAGTTTCATGAACAAGCATATGTATAAGCAAGAAATCATGCTAAAGAGACAGAAACCCTTTTTTAAAATCATAACTTCTCATCTCTAGAAAAAGCTTTAAGGGATTTTGAATTTGAAATGTCCTTTTTTCCCATTAACTTTTCTTGAAGACCCATGTCTTCAATTACAAGTTAAATGTGCATTCTTTGTATTTCATTTTTGAGACTTTAAATGCATTCTTAGATCCTGATCTTGACAATTGATCACTCTTATTTTAATTTAAGTAGTAACACATAAGCATCTGATTAATAGAAATACAAGTATGAAAAAGTCATGATTCTCAGCAAATGTGTTGACCAAGAAAGTAGCCAGTGTTCAGACTTGCCAGGTGGGGGCGGCAGAGAGCACTTTGCAAAGTCCCTAGTTAGCTGAGGACCTCAGGACCCGTTCGTTAGTTGCCAGGGAACCCTCAGGGCACCCGAGAACTGGGCAAGATCAATCTGTTCCGGAAATTAGCTGAATAGAAAGACTAATAAGAGGCATGAGCCAGAAGAAACAAGGAAAGGTAACAAAAAAGGGCTGAATGCAAAGAGAAAAGAGTTTGGGCTTTGAAGTCACAAAATCCTGACTTCTGACACGTCCCCAAAAAGACTTAATCTCTCATGCATGGTGCATTTTGTGTGTAAAATGAGTATAATGATATTATATTACCACCTCACAGAATTATTACATGGTTATAAGACTATTAATGGAAAGTGTGTGGCACACTGTCCACCAGGATGCAGAAAGGGCTTAACAAATGTTGCAAGCTATTATTATTATTTGCTGCTGTTGCTGCTGCTGCCAGAGAGGCTGGCAAAACGGAGCTGAGTGCCATCTTCAGGGAAGGAAATGAATGAGTACCTCACAGATGTCCAAGTCAGAGCAGTGAAGGAGGCAAGGCCAAGGGAACCCAGATGGGCAGGATTCCCTCAACTATACCTTGAGGTGAGCTGATAGCTTATTTGGTCACTAAAATCTTGTACATTTAAGTCTTCCCTCTAAGGATGTCCACCTATCCCCACCCTGTCTTAAAAATACCTTCTGACTCCAGTCATTTGTAGTAGCTGTTCTGAAATGCAAACCTGGTGTCACTTCAAGACCCAGTTATCTCACAAGTGCTTTATTTAATAAGAATGGGAATGAGAAGCTGGTTCCATAGAAAGGCGTCCTCAGGCAAACAGGGCAGGGCATCCACTGGAGACTGTGTGTTAGCTTGTTTGCCCTAGCATCTGATTCTTGGAAGTTGCTTTTAGTTTTTATTTATATGAATGGCCCCTTTATTTGCAAAAATGTGAAGCGAGTACCTCTGTCTTATTCTTGCAGAAGACGGTGAGGTTTCCATGCATCTCAGATGCCCCAGTACATGAGATGTGAAGTGTTCTGCTTTGTAATGAGAATTGTGGACAATTCTAACCGGACTTTGCTTTTGAAGAATTCAAAACATCTTTTTCTGGCCATAAAACATTTGTAAACTGGAGTGTCGCACACTTACTTTACGTATTTTAAAACTGAAGAGCCCAGATTTTGGGGAAATGTACTTTAGAGTGTTTTGCTCACCTTGGGTGTGCAGTGAAGGTGAGGCCATCCCCTGTGTGGAGGATGATTTTCCCCATCCTTAACCATCCTGAGGTGGAAGATGAGCATACCTCAGCATAAAAGGGGAGAGAAATAGCTTTGCTCCGCGGGGACTGATATTTTCGGCATGGGACTGTGTCTTGCAGAGGACTGGGCATTTTGCAGGGGGGTTTGCACTGGTCCTGGCAGATGCCTCTATGGGCTAGGCTGGGACCCTGAGGTTTGTTTAAGGCCAGCTGTGGACCCCGAGAGTACCTGTTGGTCTCTGCAGTGTCAAGCACTCCACTTGAGGGTCCTTTAGCACTTAGTAACAATTTTATTCAACACCATGGATTTTTTTGTCCATTTTTAATAAATGGCACAGCCATATAAATAAATGTACTCCAACGTTCAAATGAAAAACTTTCCTATTCCTTCCCACTCCTGCATGGAATCCATCAGCCGTACTATCAATTCTGCCTCCATATAGACTAAATCTCAAACCCGTGCAGTCCCACTTTGCTCTCTACTGCCCTATCCAGCTTCACTGTGTTCTCCCTGGGTTACAGCAGAGCCCCACTCTCCCTGCTTCTTCTCTTGACTCTTCTACTCTATTCTTTGAAGAGTGACCAGGTTCTTTTACAAATGTAAGTAAAGTCATTCCTTTCTTAAACCTTTCTGTTTTCTCAGTGTTTTCCGGATAAGGACCCAAAATTCAGCATATTCTGCAAGGCCAAGTTTAGACTTAGTGTGCTTTGGAGAGTTTAGCATGAGCTGTGGCCTCGGAGAAAAGCCACTTGGAAAACCCAGCTATGGGAAGTGGAAATGACCATTCAAAGTGTGGGCTGCTGGGTGGGTAACAAAAGAGCGTGACAAATTTCCTGGGATTCTTCTGGAAGGCAAACCAATAGAAGAATGGAGTTCCTATTCCTTCAGGTGAGAGGTGTGATGGGACAGTAAAAGAAATGTGACCAATCATGATGACACAGGTTAGTAAGGTCCGGGGACGTCAGTGACACATCCAGCCTGGGGAAGGAAACAGCTTCATTGTAAATCCAAGCAATCCCCTTTATCTTAGTCACACAAAGGAGAACCCCCAAAAATGGAAAACTTACGTACGTACAGTAATGGCTCTGTTTATCAAGTCCCGGCTAAGGGGCTGGCTTTCTGACAGGCATTTGACATACTTGATTACAACAACCTTATAAGATAATTATTATCATCTCCATTTTTGATATATGGAAACCAAGGCTCAAAAGGTTACTAAAAATCACATGATTAGTAAAGCACAAACTTTAAAAAATTCCCCAATTACCTTTCTTCATGACAGCTACTTTAATTCCTGCTACCCATTCCAGAGCTTTCCAAAAATAGGAAAAATTACTATGGATATCCATGTGTCCATAAATTTGACATTGTATGTTCTGCAGTATTACATGTTTTTCTCATTCTCTCCACTAAGGAACTGCTATTAAAATACTACTGTGCCTTGTGCAACCAGAGGTTTCCATTAGCAACAGGAATTAATGAAATTATGAGTCATTGGCAGATGACATACAAAGGCAGATTATCCCCCCACAATTATTATTTTTGTTTTTCTAATTATACAAGTAATATAGTAAAGAACGCAAACTAGATTTATTAATTTTACAAAAACAAAGTATATACCATTATGAAAAGATTTCCAAGATACATTTGCAGTGGAAAAAAAAACAAGATGCAGTATAATGTCTGGGATATGCTTTTAACCTGTAGGATAATAATAATAACAGTTACTGAGAGCTTACTATGTGCCAGGTATTATATTTCCATTGTAGTTAGTACTATCATCCTATGTTAACAATTTTTTTTGTTTTTATTTTTAAATAATCCAAACATGAGAAAGGTTGCAGCATACAAAGTACACACAAACACATACATGTACATTTTACATCTTTATTTACTTCTATAGCTCCATATATTGAAAACCATGAGAGCATACTAATATCTATAATTCAATTCATATATCACAGTGTTTTAATTTTCTCCCTTTTTTGTATGTGTATTTCTCTTCTCCAATAATGAGAAGCTTGACTCCAATTGTCCTTAATATATTTTTTATTGAATTGACCCCCCCTGCAAATAACCAATCTCCTGTCACCTTTACCATCCCCATCCTTGGCAGGGATGTTTTTCTCATTCCACCAATCCCCAAAACTCCACACCAGCCCGTCCTTCATCCCCTCCCCCCATCATGGGACAACCTCCTCCCCCCACTTAGGTTCCAACACCTCCTGCCAGCACAGAGACCTTCTTCCTCTGTGCCAGGCTCTCCCTACTTCACTTGAGATTTGAAATTCCATCCCCCAGCTGACCCCAACACCACAGGGACAGCTCCCTTACCCATTCGGGGACAGCCATAAGAGACAGACTCCTGAGGGTCCAAAGTTTTGAAACTGGGTCAAGCTAACTAAGGATATTCGCATCTTTCGTAGCTCATTCTTGAAATACCAGCAGCATGGATGGCCATTTAGCCACTCATTTGCATGAAAATTAAACATGAAAGGTGAAAAAAGAAAAAGAAAAAAAGAAAGCAGAAAGAAAAAATAATTGCACCAAGGAGGAAACTATTTCATGAGCTGAATCCCAAGCAGCCAAGTCACCACTGATGTCACAACAGTGTTGCCAGCTAATAATGGGCTGCTTCTTAGCTGTCGGAAAATGCAAACAACACAACATTAAAATGTTTCTATTTTTTTCCATTCTTACAATAGCAACACAGCAACAGAGTGCTGATCTCTAAAAGACAAAGGCTGTGAAAACAAGTGTGTACTTAAGCCAGGGGGCACATGAATTGTGCGTTTCCTTTTGAGATATTAGGTAATGCAGTATATCCAAAATACTCCAACCACCACTGGGACATCTCTTGAGGTTCCAGTCTGAAACCCTCTGCCAGTTTCAAATAGCTCAGCAAAACTCTTGCCTATTTCAGGCCTGCCGGACCACCAGGCTTTCTCTTTTCCTCACTTGTCTTGGCTGAGTTGCTTCCAAGGTGTTTCAGAAAGCAGAATGCCGGACTCCAAATAAAGAGCAGACACGCAGGCAGGCCTGCGTTTTCCTCTAACTGAGTTAATCAGCATCTGCTTGGCCCCTGGGCAATCTGCCACAGCCAAAGCTGAACTAAGGCCTGTTTTTTTCTAATTGCAGGATTGCCTGTGGTGCTTGAGTTGAAAGTTTATCTTTAGTACTTCTCACTTTCCATTTTGTTATTTCACTCATTCCCTTGACTTCACTTTTATCTGTGTCTTTTCCAGCAACCTGTTTTTACTTCGTTTCCCTCTTTCTTATTATTGTTAATTTTTTATTCCCTTTGCCCTATACCCATGGCTTCCTCTCTAAAGACTGAAAAAAATAAGGTGAATCTCATGCCCTTGGAAGATGCTGAGAGATAGTCTTTAAAGCCAACCCCAGTGCTCCCACCCGAGTCCACCTAAGGTAACAGTTTTCCTTTCCCAGATGCAAATTCTCTCCAGTCAACCAAAAATGGCTTGATTTAGTTCACAACTAAAGAACAAAACCTCCTGTTACAAGGCTGCATTATTCCCAGGCACTTGCAACTGGCATTTTACTTTCTTAAACACCAGACTGTGGCTAGCAATATTTTCCCCATCCCAGGTTATAGATAGAAGCTCCAAATACCCCGGCCTCAGGACCAGAGAAATCCTAAACATACAAAGATTTTGTGGACATGACCAGCATTAGATTATTCTGAGAATAGGGACAAAACTGTGACTCCAAAGAGAGTGAGAGCTCAATCCATGGGATTGAGATAGGTGTGATATACCCAGGGGAAAGTGTCTAAACTAAATCCAAGATCTAGGTAGGATATGCTGGATGTCTTCCATGTGTTTCTCTGTCTACTCTTTCCCTTTGCCACCCTTCTCTGTGCCAGGCAGGAGGCTGGCCTCTTGGACTGTAACAACAGGCTCCTTTGCCCTCTGGCTTCCTGTTGAATTCACCTTGTGGGGAGCGCTACAGACCAAAAAGAGGTAGAAGTCAGGTGTTTATTCACTGGCTCCCTCTCCGTGGGGTCCTTACAGGCTGGCTAAATATCCCAGCTCTTTCAGGTGCCCTCTCTCTCCAGTTCTAGTCACTTTCTGTCCTTTGTCCCTTTAGGCTTTGGAGAATAGCAGTACTCTTCTACTCGCCAAGCTCCAGCACTACCCCTCGTGATTTCCTTATAACCTGCCAACACCTTTGTTAATAACCCCTTTATTAAAGTCTCTTTAAATTACCCAGTTTGAGTGGACCATCTGTTTCCTGCTGTTAATTTGACGCTTACACAAGATCTCTGTTTAGGCAAAGAAGAAACAGGTATATTTGAAAAATTGCAATGGGAAATGATCAGGAACCCAGCTACCTGGAAACCGAGGCCCACAGGTAGAAATTAAGTCACTCTTGACACAAAGCCAAAGGAGAAACTTCTTTACTGAGGATTAGAGAAGTGAATAAATTTACTGACACCTGGAGATACCAAGATCAAAGTATTGATAATCACATAAGATTTACTGTGCCTTTATTATAGGCCAGGCACCATGCTAAGTCCTTAATGAGGAAACTAGGTGCATTGATCATTGCTGGTTTGTCCATCTAACACACCTCCCTCAACACCTTCCAGTAACAAAACTGTTCTTTCCTGCAAGGAACTCATTTTACATGTGTAAAGGAAGGCCTTGCCAGTCAGAGCAATCTACCTCTTATGTACTATATTTGGTTCGATGATGGACATGTAACCCAAACAGACCAAGAAGTCTTCTTTGAGAGTTGATATACGGATTTAGGGAAAGACCTAGAAGAATGATTGTAAGATGCCACTGCTTGGGGCTACCTATCCTTCTGCTTTTAGAAAGCTATCTCCAATCATACAGTACCACACAAAGTGAACCAGAGACAAGAGATACATAGAGAAGGAGCAAGAGGGAAGATAAGAGCGATGACCTCATTTGCTTCTGAATCCACACCCTCAGGTACAGTCTATCCTTTGATTTTATTTTTTCACTTAATTTAAATTGGGTTTCTGTCATTGATCATAAAAAAATACTCTGTATTTTGAGGCTTACTTAGGGATCCTTCAGCTGGTCAGTGAGCAGCACATGTGGGTGAGGAGAGACACTCAAATAGAGCAGGGGAGCCGTTCTCACAGCTCATGGAGATCCAGAAATACTTGGTGATCATGCAAGTCAGAATGAAAAATCCTTGTCATACATGGGACCCTAGGTAGCATACTCAGAAATACATTGCCTGAATAGTAGGGGGGGAAAAACATCAGTCCTAGACTTTATTAGCCCTGCATAACTTTAGAAGCAAGCCTTAAAAGGATCAAACTCTTTCCAAGTAAATGAACTATATCCTAGAACAAAGCTCAAGAACATGTATATAAATACAACAATGTGTAGCACCTAAAAATGTAAAGGTTACAGTTGTTTCCTGATCAAAAATTACCAGGCATGCAAAGAAGTAGGAAAATATGACTCCTAATAATGAAGAAAAATCAATCAATTAAAACTGACCTAGAATGACACAGATAATAGAACTAAGTGATCCAAGCATCATAACTAATAGTGTACATGTTAAAGACAGTAGAGAAAACCATAAGCATGTTAGGGAAAGAAATAAATGATGGTTTGAAGAAGATTCAAATCAAACTCCTAGAGTTGAAAACTACAATGTCTGAGGAGAAAACATATCGAGTGGGATTAAGAGCAGATTAGGTACTACAGAATAAAACATTAGTGAATTCAAACTAATTCAAAATAGAAATTTAACATCAAACACAAAGAGAGAAATGACTATTGAAAAAAAATCAACAGAGCACCAATTACCTGTGGGACAACATCAGTTGTAGTTATAGTCCCCAAAGGAAAAGAGAGACTAGGGGATAAAATAAATATTTAAAGAAACAATGGCTGAAAATTTTCCAAATTTGATGAAAAACATAAACATCCAGATCCAAGAGACTCAATCAACCCTAATAAAAAGAAACATGAAGAAACCATACCAAGGCACATGATAATCAAATCAGGGAGCCCATTTCAATGGCAGCATCCCCGACAGTCATACATGGCCTTCTAATGAGAGCAACCACAGAGTGTTTCGAAGATGCAAATATTCCCTTCACTAATGTATTTCTCAGTGGCTCAATGAAAGGAATGCATCCTGGGTCTACTAGTGGAACATAAATGTGGGGATGGATATGGAAGTTGCATATGATAAATGTACTACAATGTTTCTTATCTCCCCAAGCCTGTGGATTCCATCCTCCACATCATGCCAGGAAAGCTCTGGCATGTCATCTTATTAAATGTAGGCTACCACTGAGTCCAAGATTTAGTCAATCATCAAATGTTAGAGCTACCTCCAGCTGCACAAACTGACACATTAAATACGGAATCTCTAGGAAGGGGACCCATATCAATGAGTACAACCCTTTTACTGTTCAATCTTTTTTGAACAAATGCCCTCAGAATGCACCCCTAGACAGGTTCCCCTAGGTTTCTGTCTATATATATTATTAGCATTATCTTGAAATTCTTTTGGGTTGTAAATTATTTTTCCTGGAATTTGATGTAATCCACAGTCCAGTGGTAAGAGAGGGTGGTTGTGGTAAGTCTTATGGAGAACGGACATCCCTTTCAAGGCATCTGCCCCAGGTGAGCTTATCAGAGAGGTTTCCCAGAAAAGGAAGTACAACAATGGCTAAATGCTCATGTAATCATGTGGTCTGACCATAGACCCATTTCTCAGAGATGGATGGGCTATTTAAAAGCTGGAACAACTTACTGAAGACTCAGTTAACGTGGCAATTGAGAGACAATAATCTGAAGAGCTGGAATGCTGTCTTATTAGTTGCAGTATATGCTTTGACTCAGAGACCATTATATGGTGGCAACACCTGCAGAGCCCGTACACATAGATCTAGAAATTAAGGATGCAAGTAAAGCAGCAATCTTCCCTGAAAATGGAATTCAAATTTTTAACTCTAAAGAAACCAGGATTTGCAAACAATTAAAAAGTAGCTATTTTCCATCCCTAGTCCTGCCTTCTCCCCATTACTACTAAGCAACAGAGTTCTAAAAAATTATATTAAAATCCAATTTTAGCTACCAAAAAATGTGGGGGTCTTTAAGCATGTTCAGTAGTACATTATAAAATAACCTTACAATAAATAATAAAATGAGCAAAGATTCCCAAAATGAGCAATAGAATGCCTGGCAGCAAAATAATAATAATAATAATAAAAAAAAAAATAGGCAAGGCAGAAACAAAATATTATGTGGTGTCCCAAAATATGTTTTCGTGATTCCTTGCAAAGCTCTCTAGTTTGTTCCCCTATTTGATCTAATAATCAAACAGAAGCAATTCTCTGACGGTACAGGCAGACAAATTACCCTTAGACCTTAGGGCACTATTCAAAAGACTTGTTAGGAGAAAACAAAGGGAAGGATTTTTGCATGCAGCCCTTCCTTCATCCCTCAGCGCTCTACTACTTCAGTCATGTGAGGACACATTCTTGAGGCTAAAATTTAAAGGTCAAGTAGATGTTATTATTCTCTTGGTCCTTTAGTTGACTAAAAAATATTAGTTGAGATGAAAGCAATTAATGAAATTATGGTTACTTTATTAGTATGACTGAATGAATATCTCTTCAGAATGCAGTTTATCACTCAAGGCATGTCATATTGTCCTAAAATTACTTACACGATTTCTGACCAGAGATGGTTTATTTATTACAATTTCTTATTAAACTTCACATTGATATGGGCTCAACATGGCCTCCAGTAAAACAAACCTAAGACGTGGAAAAATATCTGAACCCTTGTGACTAATATCTGACTTATCCAAAAGGTTGGTTTTCAGGCTGCTTCTACTCTGTTGAAGTCTAGAAAGCTTTAGAAGGATTTGATAACCATGCAAATCCTCAAAGAATACAGCTCAAATATAACAATGGCTATCAAAAGTTTACAATTAATTGGAAGAATTATTTTCTTTAGGATCTAATTCTTATTTACAAATCATTTTTAGGGGCTTGAAATTAGGCAACAATGTACAACAAACATTATGAGTAACTCGGTTTCCAGATTGAAACCATCCACTTATTTGATAAGGGGTAAACCAGTTCAGGGCAATACATGAGAGAATAAATTAACCATAAAATCATTTAGCAAGAAAAGAAGAGCTCAGAGAAAATTAGACAATAGCTTAAAAAAAAAAGAGTATGTTTAGGGAATATATATATCTCCTAACCAGAGCTATGGAAAATAAAGATACAACCAAAACCTCTTCTCTCCAAAGTAGAGAGAATTTGTCTCTACAATCACATGGGCCCAGTGGGTGTGGTGTAGTAACGAGGCATCTTCACAGTGTGAACCTTGGTTTGACAAGCAACTAGGAGAAAACTGAATAGATTTAGATACAAACTTTAAAAAAGGCCTATGCAAAAAAGCATTCTCACTCTAAACTACGACTACATATTATTAAAACCAATCTGTATAGGCAATTTAGCAAGCTATATCACCGGCCTTAAATAGGTACATGTCCTTTGAATAGGATCGTTCACTTTAGGCTAAGAAAATAATCAGATTTTTTTACAATGGCCTTAAGAGAGAAAAAAAATGAAAAGAAAAGAAAGGGAAAAAAAAGAATTAAAATGCCCAACACAACTATTCAAGTATTTTTTCCTCAAAATTATTAATGCCATGTACATTAAGTAGAAAGAAAAATACAGGTTACAAATTGTGCGCTCATTATTTTCCATTTTGCAATTCTTTGTATGTGTGTATGTGTGTGTGTATATATATATATATATATATATATATATATATATATATATATATGGAAAACTATGAAAAGATTTAGAATAATTTTTCTGGGTTATTTTTTGTGTTTTTAAAATTTTCTCTAAAGATAAAGGTTTTTCTTAAAAAAGATATTAAGAGTAGCCAACTACCACAGCCAGTAACCATAATTTCAAGAGTATCAGGACTTGATGATTAAATAAAGTATTATAAATAAAGCACCAGTGCAATGCTGCTCACGTAGCATGTTCTTCTAAAATACCCTTCTTCATTTTCTATAATAGCTGCCTGACTTTCTGTAGAGCTATAGCCTCAAAAAAGTTGTGAAATTGTGCCAATATGTGTTTCACCATGTCTTAATTATTTGTGGCAACTGATGGGAGCTGAAATATGGAAAACATCAAAAAGATAATCCTAAATTGATTTGGACTTGGACTTGGAATATGACCAGACACATGTGCTTAGACATGAATGTATTTACCCCCCACTAAAACTCAGAGTTTGTCCTCATCACTTCTTGGCCTGGCTCCCACTTGCTCCTCCTCCTGAGGAGGTCCTCAGGAAACAAAGAAAATCTGAGAAAGTATTGTTTGCTGATGGAGATTTGGCTCTAACCTGTGGATATTTATATGTATAAATGTAAAAACATCCATTTATAGTCATCTACACATTTATATTTCACCTATAGTATAATAGCTAAATTTCCATATTTCTTTAATTAAAAGGGGAATTCTATTTGTGTAGAATCCTTCAGATTTGGTGAAAGTGGTGACTGAGGTAATGGGTAGAAAAGCTGTGTCAGTAGGACTGGCTATATAATTTAAGGGACCACCAAGTGCAAAATGAAAATGTGGGTCTTCTTATTCTAAAATTATGAAGAATTTCAAGATGGCAACAGCAAAGCTATAAACCAAGAACAGGGCCCTTGGGCTGGCCGGGTGGCTCAGGCGGTTAGAGCTCCGTGCTCCTAACTCCAAAGGCTGCCGGTTCGATTCCCACATGGGCCAGTGGGCTCTCAACTACAAGGTTGCCAGTTCGATACCTCAAGTCCTCTTAGGGATGGTGGGCAGCACCCCCTGCAACTAAGATTGAACACGGCAGCTTGAGCTGAGCTGCCTCCCGAATGGCTCAGTTGGTTGGAGCGCATCCTCTCAACAACAAGGTTTCCAGTTCAATTCCTCGAGTCCCGCAAGGAATGGTGGGCTATGCCCCCTGCAACTAGCAATGGCAATTGGACCTGGAGCTGAGCTGCGCCCTCCACAACTAAGACTGAAAGGACAACAACTTGACTTGGAAAAAAGTCCTGGAAGTACACACTGTTCCCCAATAAAGTCCTGTTCCTCTCCCCCAATAAAATCTTTAAAAAAAAAAGAAAAAAAAGAATAGGGCCCTTGTAAGCCTATTGCGCATGCACAGGTCATGTGCTCAGAAAGCCAGTCCTGAGTCCTGGAGTTAGGTAGACATGAAATCGAATCCTAGGCTTTTCATGTATAAGCTGAGTATCTTGAGAAAGTTACTTAAACTTTTAAAGCTTCAGTTTTCTCATTTGTAAATTCAGAGTAGTGAGAGAGCACAGTGTCATTCTCGAGATTGTTGTGACAGTTAAGAGAGAACATTATACGAAGTGCCTGGCTTCTGGGGACTGTCTTTGTCTTCTCCATCCTGCATACTACAGTTAGAGTTCACATTCTTAAATGTAAACTTAAGGGTCTCTCCCCCACTTAAAATTATTTTTGGTTACCCATTGTCTACAGAACAAAATGAAAATGCATATTATGCAATATTAAGACCTTTATTGCTCAGGTTTTAGCCACTTCTCTAGACTTACCACCTATC
The DNA here is from genome assembly GCF_964194185.1 of Rhinolophus hipposideros. Taxonomy (NCBI): domain Eukaryota; kingdom Metazoa; phylum Chordata; class Mammalia; order Chiroptera; family Rhinolophidae; genus Rhinolophus; species Rhinolophus hipposideros. The sequence continues at coordinate 36,954,475 of NC_138052.1, read as the reverse complement.
ACTCTCCTACATGTATCAACATCCAAAATATAATTTGTGAGTATTTTCCCTTTTCCTCAATGGTCTGTAATTATAATAGTCATAGTAATTAGAATAGGCATATGTTAAAAACAAGACAACAGGACCAAAATAAAGTCACATATGCTAAGTCCAATGCCACCGAATCAAAACTTAAATACAGTTTTGTTTCAGTTCTGCCAGAAATGGGATCTTAAACCAGTCAATTAGGCATCGCCTGATCAATATTAGTTAGGTAATCTGCCTGATAGACCCTTACCATTCCCTAAAGGAAAGTAATCTTGTAAAAACCAGCCCTCTTTTTTTTTGTCTAGTATAATCTCCTTGGTTCTGTTCCCTTTTGCCTATAAAAGTCTTTCATTTTGTATAGCTTCTTGGCGCTCCTTTGTATCTGTAAGATAGGATGCCGCCCAATTCGAATCCATTTTTGCACAACTAAACTTTTAAAGTTTTTAATATGCTTCAGTTTATCCTTTAATACATGTAATTAATGTTTCTTTGTGCCAGGCACTGGGCTAAACATTCTATTGGAGGGAACACTTGTTCTCCGCTCCTGATGTTTCCTCCCATAAGAGGGAGCTCCAAGAGCTGTAATACTCCTGGACAACTTCCACCTCCCCCGGGGGAGGGGGAGGGGAGTGATTTATCTCATTGGTGAGCTTGGAAGAGACTAGTTATCTATAACCCAGCCTCTTCCTCTCTCTGTAGCAAATCTCACAGGGAGAGTGTGTCCTCGATTGATCTCAGGCATGCTGTTAGCTTAGTAGCAAAGACTTTTGCCCAGTGGGAGACTTGTTGGTCGGACTACTTGTGACCAGGTAGTCTATTTCTGGTGTTCAGCATCGGGAAGCTCATGCTCTCCAATGTTAGTATTTTCAATGATAGTGTCTCCTGTCTGTCTTACTCGTGTCAATTTCTTAGTTGGTTCAGAACTTGGGTGAGGAGGATGGGCATTTTCTATCAAAGCTATGCAAACACAGACATACTTCATTTTCTTGTGCCTCGTCTCATTGCACCTCACAGATGTTGTGTGTTTTACAAATTGAAGGCAAGACTCCACCAGCAAAAAGATTATGACTCGCTTTAGTGTGAGACTCGCTTTATTGAGGTCGTCTGGAACCAAACCCGCAATATCTCTAAATGTTTCTACTCTAATACAATCTACATCCATTAGCTCCTTCAAACCTCACAACTAGCATATGAGATAAGCATTTTGTCACCCAATTTTTACACATGAGGATTAGGGATCAAGTAAATGCCATAGTCAAGATCTCAACCAGGTCTATCTGATGCCAAAGATCATGCCCTGAAAATTTCCCATTTTGCTTTTGCATAAAAGTTTAATGAACAGTAAGAACATTCAAATTTGGGGTTGATGTTGAAAAGAAAAGCTAAAATACAGTAGTATATCCATATACTTATATTCTATTTGGCAGAAAAGTAAGCCAAGCTAAACTTAAATTCAGCAAATGCTGGATTTTATTTTAAGAAAAGCCAGAACTGTATTTAAAGCTAACAGCAATACCCATGTTACTCTATAGGTCTTACACTATAATCTGAAACTAGTTTTATGATTTATAAGATCTGAGATATAAACAGTAAAAGGTATGTTTTTGGAGATTTCTCATTAACAACCATAAAACTAGCAATTTTGTGGGGAATTGTTTTGTCTCTCCTTTCTCAAAACATGTGCAAGACGTCTCTTTGATGATGAACCCATTCTGATTTGAACATCTGACTATTTTCAACATTCTGGGAACACACACACATACACACACACACACACACACATACACACACACACTCTTCCAATCTCTGGGAAGTTTTGATTCCCTATCCACTCAGTAAAAAGAAGGCAATTTAGAACATTTGAGGTAGCAGACACACACACACACACACACACACACACACACACACACCACCCTCCAATCTCTGGGAAGGTTTGACTCCCTGTCCACTCAGTAAAAAGAAGGCAATTTAGAACATTTGAGGTAGCCCACTGCCAACTTTTGACCACCTGAAGAATGAGCTCTGCCTACCCCCTTTCCTTCAGGCAGGTACATGAATGAGTCATCAAAATTTCCCTAATGGGGTGACCAGTTAGCCCAGTTGGTTAGTGTGGTGCTAATAACACCAAGGTTGCTGGTTCGACCCCTGTATGGGCCACTGAGAGCTGCTCCCTCCTTAGGAAAAAAAAAAGTATTTTTTAAAGATTTCACTAATACTTTAAATATTTATGCTGATTGCAGTTGTGTTAATAAAAGAAACAACAAAAGGGTGCAGTAGTTCTAGGTCTGGCAAATTTAAATGCATTGACTTATATCCATAACTCAACCCCTTCTCTATATGGTTCTAGTTATTGTGTTTCATAAGAATTCCTACTAAGACTCCACCCCAGTGCACCCCTCTCATGGTCATAAGCATGTCAACACTTCGCAGTATTTTCTTCTTTCTTACGTCTGTGTCTTTCAATATTTTGCTCACCAAGATGCAGTTTTTTCTCTGTCATTTATCTAATCCTACTGATTTAATGTATTATATTTCTACCAAGAAAGCAATATATACAAAATACTCCCAAGCAAATCACTACTTTTTAAACATAGATCGTCCTACATTTCCCATATATATATATATTGCCTGACCTGACATTTCTCCCTTTTTAAATACAATGATTGCCACTCATAATTGTCTCTAACAATCTATCCAAAATTGCATCTGAAAGGCAAAGAAAACAGAAGGTGAAAGAATGTAATTTGCACTCCTCATAACCTTCATTATTTATCAAATATACTTTTTTTTTTTATAACCACCTTTGCAGCACTTCAAGACATGCCTAATAGCCAGTGTTCACTCTTTTACAGGCCCAGTGAATAATGGAAAGCCTAGAGAATCCTGGCTTGGAAAAGACAATCAATAAGGTTATGTGACACTTCTCTCTCTTTTCTTTGAGAGAGAAGGTTGACTGATGGCAATGCAGAAGTGGGTCTAGAGAACAGCTGTAAATGTAAAACATGGATTTTACTATGCATGGATATAGCACCTTGTTTACAAAAAGGCTTCACTTTTATTGCCTCACTGATATTCATATAACCTGGTGATATAGGGAGTATTTTGCCCATTTCTTTCAGTTTTTTATATTCAATTTATTGAGGTAGCATTGGTTAATAACATGTAAATTTCAGGTGTACAACATTATAATCCAATATCTGTGCACTCTGATGCATGCTCACCACCAAAAGCCTAGTTTCCTTTCATTACCATATATTTGACCACCCTTTCCCAAATCATCCTCCCCTCAGCCCCTTTCCCATTTTTTAAATTGGTAACTTGAGGCACAGAGAGGTAAATGACTGGCTCAGGAACATATAAAGAGTGATTAAGTAGTTTCAAGTTATAAATTTTTAATCCAACTTCCCTCAGTAATCTGATGGTGAAAGGGACTTCCAATTCCAAAACTTCCTAAGTGGCATGATGTAGAGAATTCAGGAATATGGCACCAGCTTACTTTGTCTTATTGCATAAAAGGATAGCCAACTTGAGGTTGAGAATTTCACATCAGAATCTACAAGACTTTTATTCTGCCCAGTAATCTTTAGTTGCCTACCTTCAATCTTCTCCTGTCAACAGCAACCTTTACCTCTCTAGTTTAAGCAGGCAGTTCTGAGTAGTTGCTGGTGGTTACTGTGGTAACAGACATTTAGGTTTCAGCTTGAAATACCCCTTTTAATGAGGCAATTTCAAGAATATTTGTGATAAATTACCAGACCACAGACTTAACTGTGGGAAGTTTTGCTTTGGAAAATCTAATAAAAAGAAAGCAGAAAGAATGAGCAGCAAATGCAATCGAGAAAATGGGGCCAGATTTAGAGGGGTAAATGGAAGGGATGCCAGGTCTGACTACCAAAAGCCAAATCAAAATCAATTCAAACCAGAGCTTTAAATTATAAATGGTCCCTGAAGGGATACCCGCCAGATTGAGCCAAGATTCCTCGGGAGGAAGAATGGTAGAGAGGTGGAGAAGGCAAGAATTGAGTATGTCCTACAGAAGACTGTGTATTTTAAAGAACTTCCCTTTTCTATTTTATTGCTGACTGAGGGGGCTGAATATCACCAACAATCTTTCTTTTCTTTCTCCATTTCTCCTTTTATAAAACCAAGAGACTGCAACCTGGAGAGGACACAATTAACTAACGTGAAATGTGGAATTTAGCATAAGTGAATTTCGTAGCAACCTAGGTTATTCACAAATCCCAAAGACATAGAAGTCCTGATAATGTTCCAGGATTCTCTTATGAATCTCTTACTTATTATACTCATTAAAAATTCTGTAGAAAGATAAAAGGACTTTAATACACTACTACACTATTACATGCAACGAACATATAATTACCTAAAGGAAGACATGTCAATAATCCTTATTATGTTTTAATATAAAAGCATGCCTCATCTATATATAGTGTGTGTGTGTGTGTGTGTGTGTATATATATATATATATATATATACACATATATATATAAACATATATATATATTTAAATTGGTATATGTGTGTGTGTGTGTGTGTGTGTGTGTGTGTGTGTTTGGAGACGTGTGTGTGTGTAAATTTATACTTGATTGAAAGCAAGAGGATAGCCTAAAAGAGCTTTCACTGACACTTTGAAGTTTCTGGCTGGGCTCCTTAGGTCCCTAGGGGAACATCTTCCTCTTGCTGTTCACGGAAAGCACCAGAGAACAGATGCATTACAGTTTGTGACAGGAGAACAGCCTGCATATTCCACCCACACCCTCCAGTCCATCTGGGAGGTGGGCGAGACAGGGAGCCCACAGAGAGGGGGCCTCTTCTGGGAATCCCTCGGGCAACAGTAGCTATTGGTGCTTTATTTTCAGTAGATGGCACTGTGTCTATTGAGATAAGTCAAAGGAGAGTCTAGATGGGAAATCTAATTGTTTCTTGAGAAAGTCCACTGCACGTAAGAATGCATGGTATTTTTTTGACTTAGTAACATGATAACACAAATACTATTCAGTATTCATGTTAGCACCCTCTTTGGAGCTCAAGGAATTTTATGATTTATTATTCTGGCTCAGACGCAGGGCTGTGGTGGAGCCTAGGGCCATTCTGTGAGGGATATAGTTAGGATAAGAATAAATCACTCTGAATGTTCACCCACTTTATCACTCAAACACATATATCAGCACCTGTACTCCATCTGTGCCCTGGATTCCTGCCCTATGTACTGCCTCCTTTACCCCAGAGAGGGAATTCTGATATCTCAGTTCCTACCCAGCACACAGAAATCCCCACACCCCCAGAGTCACAGCAACCAGAAGAGCTACTTGCACGTTGAAGGCCCTGTGTAGCAAGACTTAGTTGCCCATTCACCCTTTGTCCTTTCTAATAAACATCCCCTTATTTCTTCTCTCTTCTGAGTCCTTTCAGAAAAGTAGACCACAGTACCAGAAGACAAATCAAGCTTATTTTAAGCTGACTGTGGTCTTTTAAGTGGGAGAAGAGCCTCAAGTTTGCTTCTTAGGAAATAATCTCTGAACAGCGTTAAAGATAGATGAGCTAAGCACCGTGCTATGCACTTGCTAGGATACTCTTTTATTCCTTACAGTAATCTTGAGATAGGTACTATGCTACTCATTTTACAAATCAGAAAACTGAAGCTCAGAACATTTAAAAACCTACCTAAAATCACCCTTGCTATGGATTGGCCATAGGATGAGATTCTCATCATTAGAGGAGAATTCTGCTGTGGGACTTTGGGAAGAGAGACGTGCACAGGGAAACCTCTCATTTCTATCCCTCGACATTGCCTTCTGGATATGATCCCTGGGACTGCAGCAGTCATCTTGAGACAATTACAGGAGTCAACCTAAGACAACAAGGCAAAAGTCTCAGAATGACAAAGTGGAATTAGGGAAAGAACCTGGGATCTTGGTGATGCTGTTGAGTTGCTGAATTAACTAACCCTCAAACTTTAGATTAATGTTTCAGCCACTTTGAAATATATTTTCTGTTACTCGTAACCCAACATATCCTAACCAATACAACGTAAGACCCTAGTCATAGATTATTAGAAAAAGGATTAGTGCTGAGTCAAAAGCAGCTATTCACAGGTGCCTGCCAAGCACGCAGGATATGTGAGTCCAATCAGGGTCTGTACATTGGATCACATCTAATGAAACCAGTCAGATCCTTTCTGGGAGACTGAAGAAGATAACATTTTCACCCATCTCCACAGGAAACTCTTTTCCATCAATGAACCCATCTCTCTTCTGCATCTTCAGTGTTTCCTGCTTGTACTAGCACCTTCTTTAATACCATTTAAATGTTTCTATATTAAAAACTAACATAACACCTTTGCCAAATACAGATCTTCTTACATATACCACTCTAAATAGCATCTTTCTCAGTACACTTGCCTTCACTTCCTGTCCTCCAACCCATGACAATTTACACCTGCAATAACCTAACAGGACACGGTCTCTCAGAGCTGTTACAAAATAGTAATAACGTAAGTTATCAACTGCTGGGTAAAAAACTGCCACAAAACATAGTCATTTCCCACTGTTTATTATCTATCATGATTATGTGGGCTGACTAGGCTTGAGTGGATAATTCTGTTCTGTATGGCACTGGCTGGAGCTGTGGCCATCTAAAGGCCCGGCTGGCCTGGAATGTCCACTACAGCTCATTCACATGACTGGAAGGTAGTACTGGCTCTTGGCTGGAAGCATAGCTAGACGTAAGTCCTTTTCACAGCCTCCTCCACTGTGGGCTTCCCACAGCATGAAGCACAAAGTCACAAAATTAAAAGGGAAAATCGGCAACTCAACGATAATAGTTGAAAATTTCAATATCTCACTTTCAATAATAGAACAACTAGACAGAAAATCAAGGAAATAAAAGACTTAAACAACACTATAATTCAATGAACACAAGCCTATAGAAAATTCTATTCAACAGCTACAGAATGCATATTCTTCTCAAGTACATGTGGAATACTTACAGGATAGAACATATTAGGCCATAAAACACGTGTCAATAAATTTTAAAAGACTGAAGTCGTATGTAGTATGCTCTCCAACCACAGTGGAATAAAATTAGGAGGTAGTAAAACAAAAAGGAAATTTGGCAAATTCACAAATACGTGGAAATTAAATACAATAAAAAAAATCAAATGTTCAAAAGAAAATCACAAAAGAAATTAGAAAATACTTTGAAATGAATGAAGATGAAAACAACATACAAATCTTTTTTTTAATCTAAAGTTTATTGGGGTGACAATGGTTAGTCAAGTTACATAGGTTTCAGGTGTATAATTCTGTAATACATCTTCAATATATCACATTGTGTTGACATACAAATCTTATGGGATGCAATGAAAATAGTGCTTATAAGGAAATGTATAGCTATAAATGCCTATATTAAAAATGAAAGATCTCAAATCAATAACCTAACATTCTGCCTTAAGCAACTATAAAAACAAAATGAAACTAAACCCAAAGCAAATAAAAGAAAGGAAATATCATAGGTTAGAGTGGAAATAATTAAAATAATGAATAGAAAATCAATAGAAAAAATAAACAAAACCAAAGAGTTTGTTGAAAAGATGGACAAAATTGACAAATTTTCAGTCTAATCAAGCATGAGTGAGAGAAAGAAAGACTAAAATTATTAAAATCAGCAATGAAAAAGGAGACATTACTACTAACCTTACAGATATAAAAGAGATTATAAGGTGCTATAGACTGAATGTTTGTGTCCCTCCTGCCCCCCATTCAAATGTTGAAGCCCTAACACAAAATGTGATGGTATTTGGAGGTGGGGTATTTGTGAGGTAATTAGGGCTAGATGAAGTAATGAGGGTGGGACTCTCATGATGGGATTAGAGGCCTTAGAGGAAGAGAAAGATCTCTGTCTCTCTCTCTCTTTCTCCCTGCACCTTACCCACCACCACCCCCTTCCTGTCCCAAATGGGTGAACCAAGGACCAGCCATGTGAGGACGTAGTGAGAAGCTGACTCTCAGCAAACCAGGAAGAGACCTCTCACTGGGAACCAAATTGACATTCGAGTTCCCAGCCTCCAGAACTGTAAAAAATAAATTTCTGTTGTTTAAGCCACCCAGTCTATGGTATTTTGTTACGGCAGCCTCGGCTAAGATGGATGGAGTACTGCGATAACAAATACCTGAAATGTGGAAGCAGCTTTGGAACTAGGTAATGGATAGAGGCTGAACGAGTTTTGAGGCACACGTTAGAAATACAGACATTTAGGGCAATTCTGGTGAGAGCTCAGAAAGAAAAGAGGACAGCAGACGAGAAAGCTTCCATCTTCTTAGATGGCAGCAGTCACGAACTCAGCTTTGGGAAGTGGGAACCCGTGCTGCTAGGCTCATGAGAGCATCCGTCTCTCCCTCCATGGCCACCACATTCACATACCCATCGAGCCAGCACTGGAGTAGCTGATGCCAGAGTCTAGTGGAGTAATCTCGTCAGCCTGACGTTTAGATCTTCCTCCGTGGTGAATGCTCTCTGGTGGACATTAACATATGGTACAAAGATTTTCACACTTTGTTCCCACTCCCATATGTTCACCTACCTCCTTGTTTCGTTCTTTAAATCTTACTGATTCATGGGCACCTGCCCAGGAGTCTGGATATTTTGTCATCTCGGGTCACTTCTTTCACACAAAATGGATAAACAGGTGCATCACCCAACGCTCTGCCCAGTAGGAGAATTTTTCCTCATTGCTGTCTTTCGAAGCCACTGCAGTGTAGCTGCTTCCATTTTTAAGCACCCAAATACTAACTTGTTCTACTTGTAAACCAAGCTTGGAGTTTTTGCTCTTCCATCAGCTGGTAATAAGTGTTTCCCGACATGGTCAGAGTGAGGTGAACAAGAGGGTGGGTGCACAGTGATGACGGTCACGGGAGTCGGGGTTCAGACGTCTGCGGGTTGTTTTTGCTCTCTAGTCCTTCTCATGCTTGAAAGCCCATGCTTATCTTACAACACACGGCAGCAAGGCTCAAGCAACCTTATGACCTGAGGGCTCTATGCAGACCTGGCTCTTGATAGGCAGTTCTGGAGGCGTGGTTATTTGATGTCTTGTGGTCAAGCATTTCATCTCTACCAATACCCAATATTATGCCGGAAATTGGTGTGTTTTTTTTTTTAAGTACATAATTCTCCTTGTGCCAGAATCTCGAGTCTGCACTGTTATTTTCCCATTGCGGTTTGCATAAGCCCTGCCATCACACTATCTTTTCCTGCCACTGGTATCTCTAATACCATAGGGCCTGTGGGGTCTTAGGGCCCAAACAGCAAGGCTGCTTGCATGGCAGCTTGGATTTGCTACAGAACTGTCTTTTGCCCTGGGACCTACTGAAATCTGGCAACAATTCTTGTCACCTGGTATATGGGCTGGAAAAGTATTCTCTAGTGTGGAATGTGGTCTCTCTAGAACTAAGAGCAGTATATTAGGCATAGGACTTCTTTCTTTGTAGTCAGAGGTGCAAGATATAATGTCTTTTACTTTGGAAGGTATGCCTTGGCATACCCCGATACAAGACTATAAAATTTTACTTATATGTCAGGGCTCTGATTGTTTAGTGTTTATCTCAGATGGAACATGTGTGTCTTACTAAGTCTTCCAGTGTATTAGCCACTTCTTATTCATTAACCCCAATTAGCATAATATCATTGATATAATGAGTCAATGTGAAGTTCTATGGGATGTCCAGATGGTCCAGATCTCTTTGGACTATAGTCTTATAAGAAGCAAAGAATTAACATAGCTTTGGGACAAAACTATAAATTGTCTTATTACCCACTCTGTAAATGCAAATTGTTCCTGATGTTATTTTTATTAGAATATAAAATAATGCATTTTCTAAGTCAATGACCATGTATCATGTACTGGAACCATGTTACCCTGCTATAGTATTAATCATATCTAGTACTGTGGCTCTAATTAGGGGAACAGTTTAAGTTTACAGGAAACTATCATTTTCCAATATCCATTTGGTTTCTTCTGGGCAAATTGGCAAATTTAATTGAGATGTGATAGAGTCCACCATCCCTGCATCCTTTGTATTCTTAAAGGTGGCATTAATTTTTGCCATCTCCCTACCCTGGGGTTGTGATAATAGTTTTTTTGGTTCTTGGATGGGATTGGGTGGATGATGGAGCTTCTATTTGGCTTCTATTTATTATAGAAGGCTTCTATTATCAGAGGCTTCTATTTGGACTTCCTTAATATGAGATCCTCTACCCCATAGGCCAAGAACCCGATGTTGGAGTTGTGTCAACTACTGTATAGGCCAATCGCAATTATACATTTGGAAATTATGAAAATGACTGCTGGGTAGATCAACAGATCTAGTAAGTTTGCTGCAAGAAGGACCTTGGTCAGGACTCCATAAGCCTCCATTCTAACAGGGAGACCATGATGATACTTTGGATCTCTGAATATCAATATCAACTAAGACTTTTGTTTCCCACAATCTCCAAAGTGTTTGGGATACCTAACTATAAGAGACTTTTCAGCCCATGGATTCTGCAGCTGAAAACTAATTCTGACTAGGTCTGATAGTTGAACAAGTGATCATGATATTTAATTTCCCTCGATCTAGTGGCCATCCATTTTTTGCTTCTTCTGATAATACAAGCTGAGTTGTACCCTTGTTGGGTGCCCATCTATTCAGCCCCGGGAGATACTGTGTTCCATTAACCATATCCATGACACCCTGCAGGTCATACCCCTTTGGCTGTCCTATGACCCTGTCACTCATTAAGAAAATTGCACCCACCTTGCTTCTGGCAATTAAGTGCTAGTACCTACACCCTATTGTTTGGGAATCCCAACATCCCCGTTGCTATCATTGAGCCTAATTCTGTAATGGCCTCTCCTACTGTTAACCCTATCTTATAAAGGAGATCCATCACTAATCTTTTTAGTGATGCTGGTACCCTATCACCAGTTCATTACTTATGGTCTTGGCAATGACCATAGTACATAATCATCTGGTGTATCTTCCAGCCTTCTATATACAGGCATACCTTATTTTATTGTACTTCACTTTATTGTGCTTCACAGATGTTGCATATTTTACAAATTGAATGCAAGACCTTCCATTAGCAAAAGAATAACTCACTTTAGTGCTATATTCTGTTTATTGCTGTGGTCTGACACTGAATCTGCAGTATATCCAAGTTATGCCTGTATACCCACTTTGGGCATGCCCATTTCCCTGACCCTCTTAATCACGTTCTCCACTGTCTACCACAGCAATTCTGGCGCTTCAATTTCATTTAGCATGAGCCACCATTTTTTCCACGCTTCTAGGACCTATACTAGTGGTGAGTTTATACCATCTCCTTGGACCCCTGACAGGACCTTATATTTTGAGAGAGTGTTCACAAGTCAATAAACTCTCCCTATCCAATGTATTGTTCCAGCCTGCTTGATGGAGCAGCCTCCAAATCCAGTCCGATAATGCTCCCCCAGCTCTTCCCAATACATTCTAATTAGGTCTTGTGAATCCTTTGGGTAGAGTCTATTCTCTTTTTTATCGGACCCAGCATGTCCCCAGCTGTATTGCATTGGAACTTAACCCTAGTTATAGGCCTAATGCCCAGGAAGGGAAATAGGGACAGGTCATGAGGAAGGTATGTGTTGCCCTGCAGGGAAAGGCTCTGTATTGTCTTCAAGCAAGGAAAGAGTGCTAGCATTTTATGTGGAGGGATGATGATTTCCACAGGAGAGGAGGGTTCAGAGAAGTCTGGAGTTCAAAGTCTTAGATAGTATCCACCCAAATGTCCCAAGTTCGAGTGTCAGTGTTCTATTTTTTCCTAACCATGATCCTGGTCTTGTCATAACAGAGTTGTTTTGATTCAACATTTAACCCTTTCCCCTTATTGTTATCAGTTTAAAACAAATAACAGAAAGCCTCTGTCTGTATGTGTACAAGTACACACACAGGCATTTCCATGCCAATGGAGTACAACCAGCATTTAAGGAATTTTATGGAAGGAAACATCAACAATGATTAAATATATGGAAGGAAGTAAAATGGGAAGATGTGGAGAGAGGAACTTGAACTATTTGCTGTACATTCTTCCATGTTGTCTGCATTTTTTTCTTTACAAACATTTGTACAATGTTTTAAAACATTAGAAAAATTAAAATGATTCTTGCCTTAGGGGGAGAGATCTGAAAGAAGGAAGAAGACTTTAGCATTGTTCTTGATTTTCCCCCAAGAGGTTTGACCTCACTTGACCCCATCCCAAAAGGAGAAAAGGAATGGATGAAGGCCATTGTGTCATGAACCAGTCTCCTGCCTCTGGAGAAGGTAGAAATGAGGGGAAAGGGGTATATTTTCTGCGGTCAGCCTCCTTCAGAAAAGGCCTAAGGGCTTTGAGATTGCAACTCAGATCCAGGGGCAATGGAAACTGCATCTGAAGTAGATCAACCTGTGTGTCTGTCACAGAAGGGTGATTCAAATGGGGACGGTCTGTGAGTGATGCCATAGGGGCTGCTGAATCTATGCATTACCAACTCCTCAGTTTTGGTTTTTTGACAAATTAGCAGGATAGAAAAAGGTCAGCTAATTTATATAAATTGAATAAAGTTTCTATCTTTTACAGCTTTGCACTAGATAGATTTTTCAATACATTTGACAAATGTATTAAGAATGGTGCATTAGCTTTCTGCAGCTGCTGTAACAAATTATTACAAACTTGGTGGCTTCAAACAACAGAAATGGGTTCTCTCACAGTTCTGCAGGCCAGAAATCCAAAATCAGTTTCACTAGACAGAAATCAAGGCATCAGCAGGTCCACACTCCCTTTGGAGCATCTAGGGGAGAATGAATGCTTTCCTTGACTCTCCCAATTTCTGGTGGCTGTCGTTATTCTTGGCTTGTAGCCACATCACTCTAATTCTGCCTCAGAATTCATCTTCATATGGCCTCCTCCTCTATGTGTGTAGAAAATCCCTCTGCTTCTCTTTTATACAGACACCTCTGGTGGCATTTAGGGCCCACTCAGATAGTCTCTTCATCTCCTGGGATAATCTCTCCATCTCATGGTCCTTAACTAAATCACAAAGATAAACAGCAGCGAAGATCCTTTTGCCTTATAAGTTAACATTTATAGGCTCTAGTGATGAGGGCCTGACATCGTTGGGGCCGTTATTCAGCCTACTTACAGATGGACTGATTTAAAACATGTAATATATGTGAAACCAAGTTGGGGGCTCTGGCTTTTCAAAGAGCAATCTGCTTCTAGACCCCAAAATTGAGAAACAATGGGAGTTTCATGTATCTGTCAATCAGAAGAGAGACACCGTAGATAGAGGAATTAATTGGTAGTTTCAAATTTGAGCTGTAGGCACCCCTTCTCCGCCCTGACCTACTGAATCAGAATCTCCCCATCTGACTTTTATCTTCATTAAAGACATGAGAATAGATAGGTTCCAGTTCACAGTCAAGCTGCTTTTCACATGGGCAACTGTGTATAGATGACTTCCGGGTAATAAACAGGGATTTGTTTGTTTGACCATGTAGGATCCACCAAGTAGGAAGTCAAATTGGAGTGATAATACTAGCTAACATTTATTGAGCATTTATTATGTCCCTAGTACTGAGCAAATTACCTGACCTGTATCGTCTTGTTTAATTCTCAAAGCTAACTTTTGCAGTGGATTGGTTCATTACGACTCATTGGTTGTATCCTACATAAAAACAAAAGATTTATTGGAAGGCCTCTGCACTGGCTCGTGAATCAGCAGAACTGCACAAACAGGGTTAGGAAAGACAGACAGACTAGCTCTGCAGCTCTCAGTGCTTGGTTCTTTTCTGTCTTTGGCACTGTAATGGGTTGACTCTGTCTAAACTGCCTTCCACCTCTTTGGGTTTTAGCTCACAGTTTGAATTCCAAGCAGAGTTCATCTGACTCTGCTGGGACAAAGACACTGTCACTGGCCCTGTATGGGACAAATGACCACCTTGGGCCAGCGAAGCAGGTTCAGTTATGAAAAAAAGAATGAGGAAGAGGAATGGAGCAGACCAACGTGATAATAGCTTCATAAATAATGTTACCCTCATTTTACAGATGCAAAAATACTGAGCCTCAGAGAGTTTATAACTCAATGGCAGCTTGTTAAGCCATCATTTGAACCTAATTCTGCCCAACCCAGAGCCAAGATTCTCAACCACTATTCTCAACCCAGTGTCTGCCATAGTCCAGGAATCCGCTCCCCCCCAAAAAAATAGATTCAAGCAGTTTCCTCCCGTAGTTACCAGGAAGAATTGTAGTATTTTAGCCCATTTTGAGACCCAGAAAAGTAATTGTACAGTGAGAACTCTGTCCATTCATTTGTTATTTTGCGAGTGGGTATTGATCGTTAAGCATTGGGGGATATCATGTTGAACAGCTGGATATGTCTCAGAGTTTAAATCCGGTTGCAAGAAGCAAAACCTCAACTCAAACAAGTTTAAGCCAAACTGTGTTTATTGATTGAAGGAAATGGGCCCTCTATGGGAGAAATGGACCAGCAAATCTAGATGCAGTGCCATGAAGACTTGTCCTATTCGCTCTTCATCTTCTGGTTCAATTTTCCTTTGTGTTAGCTTTACCCCCAGATAGGCTCCCTCCGTGTGAGGGCAAGGATGACCACCAGCATCACCAGCAGCAGCCACGGCGAGGCTGCTTCTCTTTCAGCGTTTATGGTAATCCTGAGAAAGGGTTCTGACTGGCCATTCATGGGTCATGTGCTGAACAATAAGCTGGACCAGTTACCGAGTCCAGGGAAATGATGTATGCATTCCGACCTGCTCTTCTCACTCCTGTGTCCATTCCTATGGTGGAATACATGGCAACGCATGATTGACAGATCCAGCAGGATCACACACAGTATGCTGAAACCACTTCCTAAAAATAAAAGAGAAGTGCTGTTCCAGAAAAGAGGGCCTTTCTGCATCCATGATCTAAAGATTCTATCTTCTCCAAGCTTTTTCTGTCTGCGCCAATCATAATCATAGGTACTGGAAGTGCAAGCTGATCTTCCCTCCAGAATAGAAAGTAAAAAGGCACATGAAACCCTCTCTATAGTTCAGCTACTTAGAAAGCCTGAAGAGCTAATCTATGATGTTGGACAATTAAGTTCGTGAACTCATCCTAGAAAAAGTGCTACACACCTCATTGCTGAATATCACTACAGTCACCTTTGAAGTACTCCCCTAAGGAAGCTATGCACCCATACCAGTGCCTAGTCCACCCTTCAAAGCAATTTTGGAACTCTTTTCTTGGAATGGCCATCAGAGCTGTTGTATTACCTTTGATGTTCTGAATATCATCAAAATGTCTTCCTTTCAATATTTCCTTTATCTTCGGGTAAAGAAAGAAGTCATTGGGGGTCAGGTCAGGTGAGTAGGGAGGGTGTTCCAAAACATTTATTTATTTACTGGCTAAAAACTCCTTCACAGACAGTGCTGTGTGAGCTGGTGCATTGTCGTGATGCAAGAGCCATGAATTGTTGGCAAAAAGTTCAGGTCATCTAACTTTTTCATGCAGCCTTTTCAGCACTTCCAAACAGTAAACTTGGTAAACTGTTTGTCCAGTTGGTACCAATTCATAATGAATAATCACTCTGACATAATAAAAGGTTAGCAACTGTGTTGCAACAAGTTCCCGAACTTAATTGTCAAACTTATACTCGTGTACTAGTACATTCAAAGTGCAATCTGCCAACCAGCAGCAATATTGTCACCTGAGAGTTCATTTGAAATGCAAATCCTTGGGCCCCACCTCACCCAGTGAATCAGAATATTTTTGTATGATTCTTACATATGCTAAAGTTTGGTCTGTACTAGTCTGTAAAATGAAAGGAATTCCAGAAAAGGCTCTGGTGAAAAAACAAGAGTATGAGGTGATGGAAGCAAATCAAAGCTAAGATGAAGAGTAGATAGTAAAAGAATGAAATAAAAGGGAGAAAGGGAGAGAAAGAGAACCAAAAACATAAATAGTAGCAGGAGCAGCATTTGGATAGACAAGGCATGTTCTCAGAAATCAGACACGGGTTTCAAGCCTACAAGGCAACTTTTACGTCAAATATTGAGCGTTTTTTGTGAGGATTACTTCTACAGCCTGATACTGGAAAGTGCACGGGTTTAGGAAGCAGAAAGTTTGGATTTGAATTCTCTAAATGCTGTATGCATTTAGGCAGATGACTCATCCTCTCTGACATCACTCTTCTGATCTGTAAATTGAGGGTAATGATACCTTCCTCACAGTATTCTCCTGAAGCCTGAGAAGTACAGTGTATGCAAAATACCTAGCAAAATAATTGTTCTTGTGTTGGTTGCTTCCCATTTCTCTTAACTCTTTCTGCAGAATTGAGACTAAAAAGTAGAAACAATTTAGGAAGAGGAAGGTTTGGGCTTAAGATGAAGGAGAGCTTTGTAACAGTTTGAGGCACTTTACAGCCTCCTTGTTATGGACTAAATGTGTATCCCCCAAAATTCATGTTAAAAATCCCAACTCCCAAAGTGACTGTATTTGCAGATAGGGCCTTTATAGAGGAAATTAAGGTTAAATGAGGTTATAAGGGTGAAGTTCTGATCCAACAAGATTCATGACCTTACAAGGGATTTGCTCCCTCTCTGCCGTAGGAGGACACAGTAAAGAGGTGGACGTCTGCAAGTCAGAAAGAGAGCTCTTACCAGGGATGGTTCCCTGCTGGCACCTTGACTATGGACTTTTCAGCTTCCAGCTTTAAGAAAATACATTTCTGTTGTTTAAGCCACATAGCCTATCATGTTTTGTTATCATAGCCTGAGCAAACTAAGATACTCCCCTTACTGGAATCATTAAAACAAGCTGAACAGCCACCTCTCAAAGATGCAGAGGGACTTTCTGAAGGAGGTTGGTGAAATGAGAGTGAACTATCCCTCTAAGCCCATCCCAGGGCCTCTCAGCTATGGCTGCACATTAGAATCACCTGGGGAAACTTTAAAAAGAAATACTAATGTCCAAGCTCTCCCTCCCAAGACCAATTAAATCAGAGTATCTGGGTGTGTGCATTTTTAAATAGTATCCCAAGTGATTTTAACATGCAGCCAAGGCAAGGTTGAGAATCACTCAATCACTCTAAGAGATCCGAGACTCTTTCCAGCTCAGAGTTACTATTAATTTATCAAGGTTTATACTTGGTGACATAAAAAAGGAGTATGTGTCATAAACCACATTTTGCAGTATAGAAGAGGGAAGAGAGAGAATTGTGAGGTTAAACTTCCCAAGACACTAAGCAATCTAAGAGTGAAACTATAATATCATACCTTTCCACCTGTGACCTTTGGAACTTTAAAAAGACGCAAACTACCCTTAGCTGTATAATAGAAATCTGTTGGTTTTTCTAGACCAGCATCCTTTCCCTTGTATTAGAGAAGCTCATCTTTTGGGAGACTGCTTCTTCCCAATTCTAGGTTGTCTTAATAGGACTATCAATCACAGGTTCTCCCTCCCACATAACCCAAATGAAGCTTCTCAGACTCTCTTCAGGGAGAATTACAGAGGGGACTCTACCCAGATGGAGCTGGATTATTCCCATGGCATGACCTAAGGAAAGCAGATATATTCCTTAGTAATATTCTGTAGCTTCCTGCTTTTCTTTCTTCCCAAGACCTGGCTCTCAGCATTTCCTTTCATTATGTGAGCTATAGAGGATGCTTGAAATAAATGCCTTTTTCACCTAGGTGAGTAAAAGCTTCTTTCAGTTGCTTGCAGAACTGGTTCAAAAGTTGGTATGCGAAAGTGAATACTGTAAGCAACAGACTCTCAGCTGTAGAAACAGCATAAGTAGGTAGGTGCAAGTGCAGTGAAAATCCCCTAATTCAGTTGAGAAAGTTGAAGCCAGTTCTTTTTCTTGAAATTCCCAATTTTCACATGCACCAACAAATTTCCCTTTTGGCTCAATCTTGTCTTTATTAAATAAACTACTCATGCAAAATGCAAGGACTTACACTAGTAAGGTGTTCCTCTCTTTGTGGTTATTTAGGGGATTAAGTGGGTTGCGGATGCCATCGTGTGTGCCTTGGAGCACTTTTTAAAAAACCCAGTAGAGTTGCCTCAGTGCACATTGAGACCTGGCCCAAACCAAGCCTTTTGCTTTTACAGCCCTCAAACCAATAAACAAGAATTGAAAATCGATGTGCAGAGAGAAGTACCCAACCAAACTCCCCATCTTTCTAAGATTGTTGTACTAGAAAGAGCCTATGGAAAGCAAAAAGGCAGAGTACAGCAGGTAGTCATAATAATAATGATGATGACCACCATTTGTTAAGCCCTTACTATGTGCCAGATCCTAAGCTATTATGTCATTTAATCCTAGGAGAGCTATACTATTATGTTTTGTTTTATTTTGTTTCTAAGTTTGAGCTGTAGATGCACAGAATTGAATTGATTCAATCAGTCATTCTTATCCATTACCGGCATGATATAATCATCTGTCTAGACATGACCCCTATTTTTTCTTATCTTCTTTATCCCTCATCCCCAAGTATATCTAATGTATGTCCTTCCAATCTATTTTCCATAGACACAGGTCCACAAAAATATGCAGTGTAGTGTCTGCTTTTAATCCATGTATAAATGTGTCATACTCCATGTCCCACTCTGCAATTTGCTTTTTTAATTCTGCTTTATGTTTCTGAGATCCATCCATGTTAATATACAGAGAGAGTTAGTTCATTTGTTTGTTTAAATTGCTCCATTATATACTATCATATTGATATACTATAGCTTATCTATATATTTTCCCCTAATGGATATCTAGACTGTTGCTGATTTCTTCTTATTACAAAAAATGTTTCAATGGATAATCATGTGTGTCTCTCAATGCATTGAGTAAAAGTCTCTCTAAGATTTACCTAGATGTGGAACTGCTGTGCTTTAGTCTTCATGCAGTTTTAGTTTTAGTAAATCCTGTAAAATTACAAAGTAGCTTTACTAATTTATACTCCCACCAACAGTATATGAGAACTCTTGGAAGAGATACTATTATTATCTCTATTTTGCAGATGAGGAACCACACAAAATGTCCAAACTTAAACACTATGTCTATCTGAACCATGTCTAACTCCAGATCTACACTCCACAATGTCACTAATACAATATACACTAATTAACAGTTGGAAATACATTCAGCTGCAAGTGACAGAATCCCCTAAGAGTGGCTTAAGCAATTATGGGCATTTATCATGTCACTTAATAAAAACCCTAGGATCTGATTCCAGAGCAGCTCAGTGGTTTAGCTGTGTTGCCAGCAACACGGACACTTTCAGTTTTTAATTTCACCACCCTTAGCTGTAGAGTTTGTGGACAAAAAGGGGGCCACATTCTAAATCTGACAAGCTTAGGGGAGGCTAGCATGGTGGGCCCTGAAAACTCAAGAGATCAAAAGTAACCACATAGGATGGTCTGAACATAAAGTTTCCTAACTACAAGCAGGTTGTGGTGGTAGTATCGGCCCAGGCCTGTAACTTCCTTGATGAAGGTCAAGCTTTACCTTAAATCTACTGTCGTTTTACACTTAAGATAGCTGTCATTCTCCAGAGCATTTTCTCAGGCTGTTTGAGATTTTGCTTCATGGCAATTGTTGTCAGTTTGGCTCAAATAAACTTTGAAATGTCAGAGTAATATCCTTTTACAAACCCCTGATGGCACACCCACAGTACAAGAGCACCGACAGAACACCTCATTGTTATCTTGTTCCCCCAATACCATCTCTGTGCTGTAAATGTTAATTATTAACTACCTGGTATCCACCAATGTAAAAGAAGTATATGTATCTCCGTTTTACTTTTTATCCAATCCCAGAGATTGTCCAGCTTTGCTTTCTCCCACCCCCTTAATCTACCGACAATGGATTTCATGTAACCCTCCTTACATCTCCTCTTTTGGTTCTAATGTATAAAATAAGCTGCAAGCTGCCATTTTCTGGAGCATTTTCTCAGTTTGTTGAGATTTTGATTCTTGGCAATTGTCATCAGTTTGGATCAAATAAACTCATGAAAAACTCTCTACAGATTTGGATATTTCCTATGTAGAAAAGTTTTTATCTTTATTTCATCTTCTCTCAGCCCTAGGATGGCTGACATTGCTCTGACATCATGTTTGAGTTCAGGGCAGAAAAACAGTAGACAGCAGTGATACCATGAAAATCTTTTCTTGTTCTTGTCCTTTTTTTGAGGACACAGCTCACAGTGGCCCATGCAGGGATTGAACTGTCAACCTTGGTGTTATTAGCACCAAGCTCTAGCCAACTGAGATAACCGGCCACCCCTCTTGTCCTTTTTATGGGAAAGAAAAATACCTCTCTTGAATACCCACCCACCCCAATCTATGACCTTTTTGTCTCATTGGTCCCAGCCCACTATTGGCCCAATCTTCAGGCAGAGTGGAATGAGATTATTATGTCCAGTTTAGATCAACCATGACTCAGCCACCGGACTACAGGCAGGGGTTACCTTCCTTTCTCTCAAGCCATCTCTATGTCTAAAACCTGTTCTGTCAGCAAGAAAGAAAGGCAATAACGATTGGATAGCAACTTGATGTTTCTTCCATCTCTCTCATCTTTTCTTCTCAGATTTGTTTGCTGGCTTCTCCTCCCCACTCAGTTGTGACATACTTGGGCCTCTTCTCGTCCCAAAATACTTAAGAGAAGACCCACGGGTCACATTTGAATTTGTGACTCTTGCTATATACTCTCTCCCTAGGCTGATAGCATCCATTTTCATAGCTTCAATTACACTTTACACGTTGGTAACTCCTACATTTTTACTTCCAGCTTCCTCCTCTTTCTTGAGCTTCACATCTATATGTACCAAAGCCGACACAGAGATTCCTAAGACACAGCAAACTCAACGTGTCCAACACTGAGCTTTTCACCTCCCACCCAAACTTGCTCTTCTTTTCTGTTGTATCCTGTCACCGTGAATACCAGCCTCTTCCACCAAGTTGCCCACATCAGAGAGCTGTGAGACGTCCCACACAATAGCTCTCAAATTTGCCTGCATTTATTCATCTCCATGGCAAACACCTTGGTTTAAATCTCTGTTACTAAAGTGTTTGTGGTGTGAACCAGCAGTGTGGGCACGAGGGTTATAAATGTGCAGATCTCTGGCCCTACCCCAGACCTCCTCAGTCAGAATCTGCATTATAACATGATCCTCAGGCAATTCACTAAAATCTGAGAACTTCTCATCTTCACTTTTGATGTAGCTTATTAACTGGTCTCCCTGCATCAGTCTCTTGCTCCCTACAACTTTGTCTCTACATGGCAAACCTCCTAAGACACTTCCCTTATTAAATTCCCATAAGTAGCTCCCCACTGCTTTAGAGAAGGTGGCAAAAGCCTAGAAAATACAAAGTCTTGCAGAAGTTCCCCACCTGCGTAGCTCCCAGCCCCATTCTGGCTTACCCTCTGGGCTCCAGCCGCATTAGTCTTCTTCCAGTTCTTGTACCAGGTCATATTTTTCCCAAGTCAGGGGCTTTTTGCCTGTTGCCACCTATACACAGTGTGATCTCCACTGCCCTGGCACATAGCTAACTCCTACTCCTTCACTTCCTCCAAGAAGCCCCCTTTCTTACAACCCATGTGAGGTCAGCCACTCTCATGTTATGCTCTCTTAGAACACTGAGCTCCTTCACAGTTGTAGTTGAATAATGGAGTGTGTGTTTCATTGTTTAAACGTCATTCTTTCCCCATTGAACTGAGGCTCTAAGACAACAGTGGCAGCTCTTGCTTTGTCACATCCTTCAGGACCTAGCGCTGTGCTTGATACATGTTATGCCTTTAAGGAGTAGCTGTGGGCTTGCTGAATATGAATGAATAATGATCTGCAGAGAGTTGTCCTGACTCAGGGTAGCCCTGCTATCCTAGTTCAACTGGAATCAAGAATCTGAAAAAGACTGAGGAGGGCCAAGGAAGTATAATTTGACCACCAGCAAGCTAATCGGGGATGGAAATGTCCAATTCAGACAGATGTACCCCATGCACATGCTGAAAGGAAAACAGAAGCAGCTCGCCTGAGAGTGATAGTAAACATTTTGTTCTCAGGGCCAGTGCCCTCCTCCTCAATACACTGCCAAGCTGACCTTTTGAAGGACTTTTGTATAGTGGGAGGTCTCTTTTAACCTCCAGTGAATAAGGGTGTGAAGTGGTGTTTGCTTTTTTCCTTTGTTCTCTGGCTGAGAAAAGTCTGGAGGCGGTTGAGTGAGGCTTAGTAATACAATTGCCTTCTCTTTCAAATGCTAAAGAGGGTTTTTGCTCCTGGTTTAGTATAATCTGAGAGTTGTAGAGGTCTGGAAAGGATCCACTCTCCCTTTCTCTTGCATCTCATTTCCTGCTGGCTAGGGGCAACTTTACAATCAATAGGAAAACCAAAGTTGTTAAAATGTTGTCAGCTTTGCCCTGTAAGCATCTCTGCTTGGTGAGCTGGTGTAAGAGAGTTAAATGCTAAATTTACAGGGAGGGCCTCCAGGAGAAATGCAGGATGTATAAATCCCCAGTCCTGGAGCTGGTGAGGGATCCTAGCATTTGTGGCATTCTCTTCAGGTGGAGAGAGCTGGATTCAGAGGTTGACTTCATCAAGATGGTTGTTATTTATGCTTTTTGACTCCCTTAAAGACAAGGATCCAGGTTAGGGGAAGAACATGACATGTATACAATTTGGAGGGCTTTCTATAAGAAAGAAAGCATGAAACTGTGAGTAAAGTCAGATTGGGGGCTTTTAAAAGAACTGAGGCTCTTTGGCTTTATACTACATCCACCCTTGACCCCCAGTCGAGTGTACTGTAAAAGTGGAGGCTTTCAAGGCCTTGGACAAAGTTATTTTCAAGGCCTTGGACAAGAGCCTTAATTGGATAACCTGTAAAATGGAATCCTCTATCCCTCTTCAGAAACAGTGTAAGGTAAAGAAAGATACGTGAGACAAGAGAAAGTACCTAGTATAGTTTGCTCTTGGTATTCACAGGTTCCACATCTGAGGATTCAACCAAGTGCAGATGGAAATGATTTGGAAAAATGTTACGTAGTTACTGATATGTACTGTAGACCTATGATGGGTGTGACTGTACTGAACATGTACAGACGTTTTCCCTGTCATTATTCCCTAAGCAATGCAGTGTAACAACTATTTGCATAGCCTTTCCATTGTAATCTAGAGATGACTTAAAGTATAAGGGAGGCTATGCATTGTAGGTTATATGCAAATAGTATGCCATTTTATATAAGGAACTTGAGCACCTATGGATGTTGGTATCTGCTATGGCAGCAGAGGGTTGGTCTCCCACTAGATACTGAGAGACAACTGTATTTGATTGGAGGTGCTCAATATAAACATCATGTTGGAGACCTCCTATTGTGTATTGTTATAATATGATTTCAATTCTACCTGTTTATGATTCAAAGGAAGTTGTTTCCACCTATATTATTTATGACAACGACAAAATAAGTTGTCTTTAGAAGTATTGATAAAAGAATGAAGTTGTGTCATCATATGTTGTCGCTGATAAGTACTCAGTGGCTCAGCTGCTTCAGGGTCCAGCTCAGAGCTTATTGACAAGAACACGTGGAGAAACAATGATGGCAACGGGACATTTAGACTATAAATTCTGAGAGTTTGTGATGATTATTCGAGACTTTCGATCTTGGCAAGGCACACTTTGCTGACCTAGCTCTCTGAAAACCCTGGGGGCATTAGCTCCAATCTACAAGCCTCCTTGTAGACAGTGACGATAAGCTGAGCAGTGGCCCCTTGAATGAGTCAGGCTGCCTGCCAACACTGGCGCTTACAATCCCTAGCAACAGGCTGTAACAACAAGGAACTTTGGTTTTTGTGTTGGTGGCTGAAAGCCAGCTCCTGGTTGGTTAAACCAACTTCCCAAGAAACCAAATTTATATAAAAGATACATGTCTAAATTTGGACTTTATTTCTTTACCTTCCCTTGCCTAGAACAATAGTGTAATTAATCTACCATTGCTATGGAGTATAATTTTTATATGGCTTATTAAAAGATACTATCCTGTACACTATATGTATGAAATTATTATAATTCACTGAAATTATTATGATTATAAATCGCTGGCAAAATCAGTTTCTGAGTATACCTTTGCCACGTCCTCCCCAAATAAAACTAAACACCTCTTCTCTAGGAAGTTATAGATCCATTCTGGCTACCTTCTCTTCCTTTTCAGGATCTCCTTTAGCTTTATTGAAGTTTTTGCAGGTATTGCTTTAATACATCTGGGATATATATTATTACTTGTAGACTTAACAGAAGTTTCCAAAACTGGTAGCTGAAGTCAACACATTTTTTTGGACATGACAAGGATTTCTTTCCTTCTCTTCCTTCCTTTCTTCCTTCTTTCCTTCCTTCCTTCCTTCCTTCCTTCCTTCCTTCCTTCCTTCCTTCCTTCCTTCCTTCCTTCCTTCCTTTCTTTCTTTCTTTCTTCCTTTATTTCTTTTTTTTTTAAGAGTGAGCAGCTCAGTGGCCCAGGTGAGGGATCAAACCTGTAACCCTGGTGCTACGAGCACCGCACTCCAACCAACTGAGCTAACCAGCCACCCCATGACAAGGATTTCTAATAAAATTGAATTTGCTTTCCTTTTTAAAGAGCCAGTACAAGGTTGTTGGATTTCTTTTTCCTTTTTTGGTTTGTTTAATGTGATGTGTTGTTTAATATTTTTGCCACGGTGCAAAAGGTAATCCAAAGGTCAGTCTGGTGTAGTGTGGTATGGGGGGTTTGTGTGCACGCGCGCACAGGCTGAGAATCATATTGTTTACCATCCCTAATGTTTAACATCCATCACTAGCTCCCCATTTATAATCCTAAAGGCATCTGAGTTTACAATAAATCAAAATCAGCTCATAAACTGTAAAGAAATAGAAAAGGAAGAAGGAAAAGAAAAGAAGATATGAGATCATAGATAGTAAGTAGGTCAACAGTATTGGGGTTAGTTGGGAAGCTTCTGGCCTTGTACTACCTTGTTTAACTCCCAGCTTTGCCATTACCAGTTTTTAACTTACAGCTATTTTCATTTGAGCTTTCTAAATCTGACTTTGCTCATCTATAAAACTGGGATATTTATAGGGCTTTCCTAAGAGGTTCACTGTGAGGATTAAATAAGAAAATCCTCTCAATGTGCTAAGAACAGTAAATGGAACTGGGTAAACCCTCAATAAATGTTAGTTATTATTAACAGCAACTCCTGTGTAGCCTGTAATGAACTTTATGTATTTCACCTCATGTTCACAACACTGGGAGGTTAAGTGACCTGCCCAAGGTGGGGAAATGTAAGAGTTATTCAAGAATCTTGTTTTAATGAGTCCTCATTTACTGCTCTTGGCCAAATCAAAGACCCATGAATTTGTAAGATGAATGCCTATTTCCAGGTATTAAAATGTGGGGGAGAATGTGTTTCTCAGAAATGAAATATATACCCTTTTTCCCCGAAAATAAGACCTAGCTGGACAATCAGCTCTAATGCGTCTTTTGGAGCAAAAATTAATATAAGACTCGGTGTGTTATGTTATGTTATGTTATGTTATGTTATGTTATGTTATGTTATGTTATGTTATGTTATGTTATGTTAAAGGCAAGGTCTTATATAGTAAAATAAGAACACATCTTGCTTCCTGCATCTCTCCCCCTAATTTCCCTCTATTAAAACTGTCACAAGATGAACTGAGGCACATTAAAAATTTTAAGACTTCATTTGAGCAAAAATCAATTTAAATCTGACAGCATTCAATCTAGCAGATAGAAAGGAGTTCCAAAGAGTTGTACAAAGTGAAAAGGGAGCTGGCCTTTTTATTAGGAAAAAAAAAAATTAGTTATTTATTGCAAGATTGCTTTCTTTAGGGGATGTCAGGGGCCTATCGGGCAGGTTGCCTAACTGCTGATGAGGGGATTCCTGATTGACTGGTTTAATATGCCATTTCTAGGTGAGCCTAAACTGTAATTAAGTCTCAGTTTCATGATATGGGACTTAGCATAAGCAACTCCATTTTGGGCCCGTTGTCTTGATTTTTTTTTTTAATAACATGTTGTCCTATAATGAATGTTCCCATTGCCATCATTGCTTATTAGCTGGATTACATATAAAGACATCACTGTGAGGTCCAGTAGAGAATTTTTTGAAATTTCCATGGTTATCACTTCAAAATGTGATCCAAATACTTGGCAGATCAAACTGGGAAGGCCACCTTTGTCTCATCTAAAGAAAACTACTAGGCAACTGCATTGCATGGTGATAGTCAAAATTGTATCCTAACTTAAGTTTTGAGCTAACATATTCTGTGGGATACTTTAGCTGAGGCTGGGGAGACTTGGGTATGGAAACCCCCTTTTGGAAACAGTGAGATACAGGAAATAAACTTGTAGTTTGGCATGGAGGACCCGAGTCCAGTTGCAACTTCTTCAGCACAAGTACCTTGTTTCCCTGAAAAGAAGACCTAGCCGGACAATCAGCTCTAATGCGTCTTTTGGAGCAAAAGTTAATATAAGACCCGGTCTTATATAAGACCCGATATTATATTATATTATATTATATTATATTATATTATATTATATTATATTATATTATATTCCCCCTATTACATTATAGTATAGAATACCCAGTCTTACATTAAAATAAGACCGGGTCTTATATTAATTTTTGCTACAAAAGATGTATTAGAGCTGATTGTCCAGCTAGGTCTTCTTTTCAGGGAAACACAGTAGCTTTGAGACTTTGGACAAATGACATGATCTACAAAATTACACCAATAATCCCACCCTGCCTGCTTCTGAACATCAGAGGATCCAGGATATAATCCATGTTACTGGTTTTGGTTAGATATCCTCATATAAGAATGGAATACCTCTTTTGAGAGAGCAATGGGAGATTGTCACACTGCTAATTATCAAGATTCACAATCAAAAGGGACCTAAACTGAGCGGAGAATCAACAGTTTCCTCAAGTCAAAAGCATAACATCTCAGAAATTGGAAGTGCCCACAGAAGTTTGAAGCAAAAAAAAAAAAAAAAAGAAAAAAAGAAAGAAACTTTTAGGAAAACTGAAATCAAGGTACTTTCACCTTGATGGCCAGTTTTTGGTTCTTTTGCTAATCAGACTTCCTCCTCTCATCGTAGAAATTGATAGCATGTTTATAGTTCTATGCTCAGACTAACCTTCTCTCTAACAGCCTCTTCTCTGGAGATCTCCTCTATTTTTCTAATCTCCATGCATCTGGTATCACCATTTGCATGTAATTTCCAAATATATTTCTCTAGCCCCAACTACCCTTTTAATTTCTGCAAGGCTTTTCGGTTATCAGCTTAATTTTGATTCATTGCTGGTATCTCAACCTAAATGTTCTCAAAGCCAAATTAATGTGTTTTTTTTTTTCTTTTTTGTACAATGTGATTCTCCCCAGTCAAGTAGGGCTGGCCAAGACTCATTTTATCTTTAACTTCCTCTTCTCTGTGTACCTCTTCCCCACAATCCTTCGCCTAGGTTTTTATCACGTCCTTTGCTTCTGCCCATGTCTACTTCCACCTCCCTCGTTCAGGCTCTTGCTTTCAAAAAAAGCAACATTGAGTGGGAGAGAGACAAACAATAGGAGGTCAGAGAATCCCTCACAATGGGACTATCACATGAATGATGTTCTCCTTAAGTGGAAAAAGTTATTCCAAAATAATGGAGCAGCATCAATAGCGGCATCTCAAGCATAGAAAGGCAAGGAAGCTAGTGGGGCTCTCAGGTTGGTATGTACAGATAATCTCAGCGATTAGGCTGGACAGGTATGTTCATTCCTGGAAGACTTTGAACTTCATTCTGTAAGCAGTAGAAAAATGCAGACCTACGTGGCAAGAAAACCTGTTATAACACTGGGTGATAGATAAGGGAATAAATCATACAAGCATTAACTATGGCAATAGAAATTGATACACAAAATATTTTGTTCTTAGAATCGATCGTGTTGGTGACCAGTTGCTTGTGGGAAAGGTAGGAGACCTTTGTCTCTGAGTGTCTCTGAGGTGACTCTGAATTTGGGAACCTGGGTGTTTAAAAACAAATTACCCAGAGCTTATTCTGTGTTTGTGAGTGACAGTTGGGTTCAGTCTTAGGAATGTGGAGTGTGATGTGTATTCAGTGGGATATACAGATGGAAATGTCAAAAACACACCATTACTTCTGTAAGGATGGTCTCCTAGGAAATCTATCCTTAGCTCCCTGTTGGATATATGGCATTTCTTTATATATTCTATCAACATAAAGACAATCTATCTCAGCCTGAATCCATTATGATCCCTTACGACAAACTACCTTAACTTCCCCCCTGCCCCATTTTGATAAATGACATTTTCATTTCCCAAACTCCTTGTCTATTACCTATGGGTTGTTTTCAGTTCGTCTGTCTCCTTTGAGGCTCAGATTTACGTAGATTTGCGTAGGCACCAAATCTTATTGACTTTTCCTGTACAGTGTCTCTCACTTCCACATCTTCTGCCTCTTCTAACTCTACTGCCTAAGTCTTGTCCTCATTGTTTATAAGCTTAATAACCTCCTTCTAACAGGACCATTGCCTCCAGTCTGTTCTCTAACAACCTAGAGAGTTACTCTTCTGAAGACCCTACATTGATCCTGTCACTCCCTTTCTCACGAACTTTCACTGGCTTTCTGTCATCAACAAGAGAAAGCTAAAATTCCATAATCTAATAAAATGTTTAATATATCTACTCTATGTGGAAATAGCATATATCTATCTCCAGCCAAACTAGTACCTGGGAACCTATTTTCTCTCTCCCAGCCTTGCTTCATTGCCT
Organism: Rhinolophus hipposideros; assembly: GCF_964194185.1. Taxonomy (NCBI): domain Eukaryota; kingdom Metazoa; phylum Chordata; class Mammalia; order Chiroptera; family Rhinolophidae; genus Rhinolophus; species Rhinolophus hipposideros. Next base: position 36,925,574 of record NC_138052.1, on the reverse strand, counting down.
GCAATTTCATTGGAGTATATAAAGGGTGAACGATAAGTTTATAGAAATACCTTGAAATGCGTCACATCTTCTATCAACAAAAGAGTGGGACTTAGTATCCTGGCAAATGCTCAAATGGGACTCCACTGAATACACCTAGCTAAATGGTCATGCTAATGGATTCTAATCTCAGACCTAAAGTCCAGAGAAGGGAAGATAAAGGAAAAAGAGGAATGAGGGAAGAAGGGAAGGAAGAGGAGGTAGAAGACAGAGATGCAGAGGAGTTAGCCAGGAACGACACATATGTCAGAGTTCTAAATGACTAAAAGTGATTATTCTGCTGTCTCTGAGCTTTAAGGGCAGAAATCTGGTCCTGATTCTCTTTATCTCCTATGTAGCACCCAGTACAAAAGCTGGAACATAGATGCTGTTCAGTAAACAATTGAGTAAATTGTCAGCGATTGACTTGTTTTCTTCAATTCAAAGATCTCAGTTCCTTCACTATCCACTCAAGTTGTATTTTGCAACTGTAAAGATTTCTTTTGCTTACCATGTGCCTTTTCCAAGATGTCCAGAACAATAATGAGAAAAACACATCACTCATAAAAGAGTTTTTAAAATACGATAAATAATGGACAAATTGATTTACTCTAGTCTTATTTTTTTTAGAGCACGTCCAGAATCATACTTGATTCTCTGTCTTATTTCCAGCTTACGAGCGACTTTTACCATTAACTGTTTCCAGCAACAGTCAGTCGTTGTTAGTCACTGCCCTTGCTAACAAACGTATTACTCTGTGCTAGTTACTAATGAAGTTCATTCTTCTTGCCTCCACCTCTTCTCCATCTTGCCAGGCCATTTGGAATTCTAATCCTGGCCTGGATGCCAGCCTTCCTCACTGACGAAGGGTGTCATCTGCTAACAGCATGCATCATCTGTCAGCTTTAGAAGCTTATTTTCTGTTCTATCCATGTAAATCATTGATGAAATATTAAAGAATAAGTTCCAGACTGGAGTCCTGTGGGAACGATCTCTAATATCCCTGAGCCTGACATTAGTGCGATGGATAAACTCATTGTGAGGCTACCTACCACGGAGCCACATTTCCCTGGTGTGTTGATTGAATGCAGGTCTTGGGGACGATCATCAAAATATCTTTCTGAGACCAAATAGCTATGGGAAAGTGTAAGGAGAAGTCTAACATACTGACTACCCACTTTTCTGCTCGCTACTTCACGTATGTTAATTTAATCAATCCTTTCCCAACTCTGTGAGGCAGTGTAGTACAGTGGTTAGCACCATGGATTTTTTTTTTTTTCTTTTTCTTTTCTTTTTTTTTTTTTTTTAAGGTCCGACTGCCTGACGTTGATTTACTCCATCACTTACTTTTTCTAGCTGTCTGACCTTGGCAAGATATTGCAACTCTCGGTGCTTTAGTTTTATCATCTGAAAAATAAGGAGAATAGAATTCATCTCATGGGATTGATTTGAGGATTTCATTGCATGGGAAGCACTTAGTGCCTGGCACGTAGTGAATCTTCTACAAATTTCAGCTATTATTATTATTCCATGTTCAAGCAGAGGAAACTAAGGATGGTATGTAGTAGAGCCAAAATTTGAGATCCGGGGTGTCTGATTCCACTTCTGAAGCTCTTTCTATTCTACTGGGCTGACTTTTAAATTCATATCCCACATATTTCCAAAAGAGTCTTTGGATGAAAATGGCCATAACAATAAAAAATGCATTAGATTATACTAAAACCTCATAATTTAAGCCAATATTTTTTTTGGTGGGGAGGTATTTATATTTGATTAAAATCTTTTTAAAAAGCAGACCATTTTATAAGAGAAAAAATCAACCTAAATTTAAAATAAAATAGAATCTTAGGTTTGAAAATATATAGGATCATCTAGTTTAAACTATTAATTAATAAGAGACTCTTTTGGAGTTTCTTTTCTTTTTACTTTTTTTTTCTAATTACATAGTAGTAAGTGCTCAAAGTAGAAAATTTGGAAAACCTTGAAAAGCCCAGAGGAAGAAAATCACCCATAATTCAAACACTAATGACAATCACAATTAATGTTTTCATATACCTACCGTGTTTCCCCGAAAATAAGACCGGGTCTTATATTAATTTTTGTTCCAAAAGATGCATTAGGGCTTATGTTCAGGGGATGTCATCCTGAAAAATCATGCCAGGTCTTATTTTCGGGGAAACACGGTGTGTACTCTGTAGTGTTATTTTTGCATACATAAATTTTCTTTACAAAGTGGTATCACAGTATACAGGCTATTTTAGTAGCCTGCTTTTTTAAACTTAGTAAAAGATTATAAGCATTTCCCATGTCATTATTTTATTGATGTTTAGCATCTATAAAATCTATAAAAAAAATAAATCATATGAGAGTACCATAAATAATCTATCTAATGTCCTATTGTTGGACATTTAGCTTGATTCTATTTTCTTTCCTACTATTATAAATAAAACTGTCGTGAAGATTCCTGTATTATGTTATCGCATAATTCTCTCATTATGCACAAATCCTTTTTATCCTTAACAGATGGTTAGCCAGCCTCTGTTTGATCACTTCCAGTAACAGGGAGCTCACTTCTTTGCCAGACAGCTCATTCCATTTATGGACAACTCTAATTGTTAGAAAGTTTTTTATTTTTAACCAAAATCTGTTCCTCTTAACTTACACTCAATTCTAGTTTTGTGGTCTGGAATTACCCAAAGCAATCTTTCCCTTTTATACTTGGCAGCTCATCAAATACTTGAAGAATGCCATAATAAAACTTCCTAAGTATTCTCTTCCTGAAGATAAATATCCATGCTTATGAGTCTTATGATAAAAAAGGATGAGGAATTGGTAGCAGTCGGGGGTTCCTCGTGAAAGATATATATTTGGTGACATCATATTTCCCTTTTTACTTTGGCCTCCTGGAAGCTCAGAGCCTAATTGGTTGCATCATCTTTGTAACAATATAACCTTAGCAGCTGCGTACATGTGTACTGTCTTTTCCCTTAGGTCAGATCATTCTATTTTGCCTATATGTTTCCTGGCTAATATTTTCTCCTAAGAAAAAATTTTACTGAAGTACATCCCTGTAAGCTCTATTCCTCTATGGTTCAAGGTGTGTCATAAGTTTCTCTATTTCCTTTAGCCAGTTTTGTATGAAATTAGTTCGTCTTTGTTTTCTCTCACCATTTCAGTATACATGCATGTCTTTTACTCCCCAAAGCTACCAGAACAATGAATAGTTTTAATTCCCTGCCCCTTTTCTCTGGTGGCGAAGCTTAATGGAATGGGAGGCTAGAAAGCATAATCTCAATCCTCCTGAATCATTAACCATTTCTATCAAATTGTCAATATCTTCTCTGTCATCCAGCAACACCATTTTCTACTCTTGAAAATAATGAGAGCACATAGCTCACCAGCCCTTAGATCAACGATTAATATGCGCATGACACTGCAGGGTTACAAGCCGTTCCATACCCACATGAGGATGGAATCCTCCCTGCAGCACCTGAGAGGATTCTGAGAGGAAATCCTGAAGGGAAAAGAGGTTCTGAGAGGTGATACTTGAACCCAGGTCCTTTAACTCTGAATCTGAGAACCCATCCCTGCCCCTCAAGCACCCTGACTTCAGAAGAGCTCTTGACTGACCCAGGCCACAAGGATTCCACTACCGTTGGACAGGAGGCAGGCAACTCTGCATGTTTCTCCTTTCATTCGGGAATCCAGCTCTGATTATCCTCTTCCCACAGAGAGAAGTGCGGTGGCTGCCAGTTGCATATGGCTTGACGAAGATAGGAGAGGACATAAAGACAGCCCCCCTCCTTCTTGTGCTCCCAGATGGGAATCAAGCAGATTGTTTCCTATTTGGAGGAAGTGGATGAGAGAAACCTAAGGCAGCAGGCAAACCTCAGATGGCTTAGAATAAAAACCACTCTCCTGACCCCCTTGTGAGCTTCTGCGTAGAAAAGCCAGGTCTGAAGGCACCAGGGCTGTCTGTGGGCCAGAGAGCTAGAATGGTTCTGCCCCAGGAGCTTCCTTCCTGAACGGCCCCTCCTGAAGAGAGGCTGAGATTGCCCTCGGCCTCCCTGGAAGACCTCTGCTGCTGGCAGGCTGGCCTGCTATAACAGCTCAGAGTTGAAGCCCTCTTAAAAATAGCTGTTCCTTCCTGGGTTTAGCAACTAACACTTGAAAAGCTCTTTATTCTTTATAATGAAAAGAGAGCAGGGACTTTTCATTGGAAAAGAAGAGCTATAACACAAAATAAAGGTAGATATTCTTTTGAAGCGGTGGACAGAGAGGGCTTCAGCACTCAGCTTTCACAGGTGTCAACCCTCTCCGTGGATTATTCCTGGAATAGAGGCGTAGAGAGGCTTTTGAGTAGCTCTTGCTGTCAAAAGTGTGTGTGTGGCGGGCTGTATTTCAGGCGACAGAACTAGCTAGAGACCACCAGTGCAGCCTGGAGTTGAAATTTCAATCTAGTTAATTGACTGAAAAAGCAAAAGACCTGAAAGAAAGGCGTACTCTTTGCTATCCAGACCTCTAAGACCCATATCCAGGGAGGTCCCAGAAGGACAGAAAGCAACAGGATGAGAGTGGAAGGTCAGGAAGCTGATACCTACCTACCTCAATGGGAAAAACCACTGCTCATGTGTGCTGGAAAATCTTGTATGTCAGAGAAGCCAGATTCCTCAATTTATATCTATTCCAGAAAGAAAAAGGAGTTCAGGTAGAAAAAAGAGGTAAAACTCTTAGTTTACAATGTCAAATCTTGTTTCAAAGTAACGTGGTTTTTTGTTTTTTGTTTTTTTAATTGAATGAAAAGCAACTCTCAGGATCCCGATAAGCTGTCAGGAAATCATTCATTGTCAGCTATCATTTGGGTCTCTTTCTCTACTCCAGATATCCAGATATAAGCATCGAGAGGCATATGTGTTGCATGGGAAAGCAGAGTAAGACATATGAATTAGACAGGGTAACTAAAGGTAGTTATTAAACACAATATTCCAAATGACAGTGTCTTAAGATAAGAAGTTTATTTCTTACTCTCACTAAATCCAGCGTGGATGATCCTGGTCAGGAAGCCACCCTGGGCAGCTCTGCTTGAGCATTAACTCAGGGATCCAGATTCTTTCCAGCAAGGGCTCTTCCAGTCATCCTCTGGGCTTTGCAGTCCTTTGCTTCCTGCCATTCAGCCCAGTAAGGGATTGGAGGTGGCAATGGAGAGATCGTGAGGACCTCTTTAAGAGCCAGGCCTAGAAATAATGTACATTACTTCGCCTACCTTTCATCTTGGCTCCACTTAGATTTAGGGGGCTGGCAGAGAAATAGAATTGACCTGTGTTCCCCAGGAAGGAGAAGTAAAATAGATATTGATGAAACTGAACAATTTCTATCACATATCTCATTTTCAGGCCACATGGTTTTTTCAGTTATTCTCTCTGTTCCCTCCAAATGGTCCATAGAAGCCTGGTGCTCTCTTGCTGAGGAATTCAGTAAGGCTGGAAGCCATACTTTCTGTGGAGTTGTCACTTCTCCTGTGAAGGGTCATCATGGAAGAATGAAATTCTAACCCTTTTCTGTCTGGGAAAAAATCTTTCTCCTTCTCTTTGATCTTCCTCTAGAACTCCTAGTATAAGCTTTTCAACACGCTCAGCTTTTTGCAGAAGATAAGAAGCAGAGTTAGCCTGAAACACCTTCAGCTTCACCAACCAATGGCCCAACCACCTTCTTGTAATGAAGGGAGGAGTAAAATACAGACAGCACAATACAAACCAATGTTTCCATAAATCATCATGCACGAGCCCCGAGCATTTATGAGACATTTGATTCAAGACCTTCACAAACGTTCAAATTCAAGAATGTCCTCTTTTTTTATAAGATCCTTTTTACTTCCAGCACCACAACAGGAAATAGCCTTTTTTCACAACATCACTTTCATAAACATGTAGACGTCAAAATCACCATGATGAGACAAAGAGTAAGACGACAGAATACAGAGTTGAAACAGGGATGTTGGGCAGTTGCCTGGGCTGTCTGTCACGAGCTAGGCCAGCTGATGCCACTTACCATTATAAGAGTGGGCCAGAGCCAAAGCCTCAGCAAAATAACAAATTGTTACTGACCAGGGATCTCTGAATATCTCATAGATAGTTAACAACTTGGAGTGATAATTGCTATTGTTTTTATTTTCCCAGGAGATGAGACTTGGTGGTTTTAATGAGTTCAAGTCCCTGGACTTTGCAAATTCCATGCCATGGAGCTGAAGACAGGAAATTCAAGTGCCATTCAATAGCCACAGAAATCTCAGAGGAATTGTGGCTCATGGGAATGGCTTCAAAAGACAATGTATGGAGAAGTAGTCTGATTTTCAGAAAGGGAGAAGTTGGGTATCATGAAAACTATTAAGTGTCTAACTTGGAGGCTGCTTCATTTTGATTCTCATCTAGATTTTACTACTAGACAGGTAATTTGTAACTTTTAAAAAGAACATAATAATTGGTATGGACTGAATGCTTGTGTTCCCCTCCAAAATTCATATGTTGAAACCCTAATTCCTAATGTGATAGAATTTGGAGATTGGGTCTTTGAGTGGTAATTGTGTCGTGAGAGTGTAGCCATTATGAGGGATTAGTGTCCTTATAGGAAGAGACACCAAACCATTTCTCTCTCCCTCTCCCCCCTCCATCCCTCCTTCTCTCTCTCTCTCTTTTTCTCCTTCTCCCCGCATCTCCATGTGAGGACATAGTGAGAAGATGGAAAACCAGAAACAGAGCTCACCAGAACCTGGCCATGCTTGTACCATGATCTCAGACTTCCCAGTCTCCAGAACTGTGCAAAATAAATGCATGTTGTTTAAGCTACCCAATCTATGATAATTTGTTATAGCAGCTTGAATTAAGACAATAATCACTTCAAATTATAATCATTTTGCTCAAAATATGTCATACCAAACTCATGTCTTTTCCCTTTTTAGTTGCACTATTAAGTTGTCAGATTAGGGGAATATCATAGACCTGCTTTAATGTTGATATGTTGAAGGCCTCAATAGTAATATATTTTTATGCATTTGAACGCATTAAACAATCAAACCTAGAGTGTTCTTTAAGATTCAGCTGTCTGAATTTCTACGACAATGGGTAAATAAGCTCAGATGTTAACCTAATGGAGAAAAGAAACCTCAGTGTTATTTTTGGTAAAACTGATGGGAAAACATGGCTGGCTATGTACCCACAGTCTGTTCCTTACTGGTTCTTTTTTTTTTTTTTTTTTAATGAATGGTTAAAGTTTATTAGGGTGACAATGGTTAATGAAATTACACAGGCTTCAAGTGTACAATTCTGTAATCCATCATCTATATATCACATTGTGTGTGCCCTACTAGTTCTTAATATTCCAGCCTTTACATAGTTAAATTTCCCCCATCCAGTCAGGGACACCGCTGGACTCCTGTAGGCCTCCCCCTAGAGGGCAGCTCGGTGCTTAGAGGAAGACAGTCTTGAGCAACCACAACTTCAAAGAACTCAGGACTTGGTCAGACATTTTTAGTGCCTTCTCCAAAATTCATCAATCTCCAAACTTGGTTGGAGGTAGAGGGAGTGGAATAGAAGTGGTAGAAGTTATGATCCTGACATTTCTGAAATGGCCAAAGTTCTTATTTTACTGGCCAAGTTAGGGATACGTGGAGAAAGATAGAGTGCTTAGTTCTAGCAAACAATGAGGGAACCTAGAGTCAGTCTTCTCTTCTTGCTGCTGTTTCAATATATTTTGCTATTCGATTTATATGAAGATACAGAAGGAATGTATATTGTTTTTGAAGTTAATATCAAAACAGGAAGAATAAATGACATGATAAATGATGGGACCATAATTAAAAATTATCTCAACTGAATACAACCTATGCAGAATCCCCTAGATACAGTTGAATAGCAATAAATATCTAGGCCTTTATTTAGGTTAAAATGTTTTGAAAAGAAAACTCCATACACAATGCAGTTGTTCAGATACAGGGCAGAAACAGACAGCTTTGACATCAATTTATATAAAAATGTTCTAGGGGCTTTAGTTCATCTAAACTTAATATCACAACCATTATGCTGTCTCCTAAAAATGTTAATTCAGTCTCTAGCTGCATTTATTCAATAAACGATTGGAGTATATTCCGTGGCGGGCACTGTGCTGGATCCTGGGAGTTGATGGTACAGTGTCTGGAGTAATCTCTCTAGTGAAGTGCACATGTGTTAGGAACATTAATTAAAATGGATTACTGGTGGATGGAGATTTTGTCCTATTTCTTCAGGTTTCCATGTGGCAGCTACTACTAACCCATGGGAACAATATTTGAGTACTTTATGGGTAAGAATTATTTTACCTGGAAATGACAGAAACACTGACAACTAGCTTAACCAATAAGAAAATCTAGCATATTTTATTTTTTTTAAATCCAAAGGTAGGGCAAACATGTTGTAATTGGAGTTGGGGGTCTATTTCTCTGCTCTTCTTTGAACTCTTTCAGCCTCTCAGTGGAGGCTTTTTGTTCAGACTGGTTCCTCTTACGATTAGAAAATGGCTACCATCAGTCCTGGGATAAAATGCTTCTTCATTAGAAAATCTTTCTTCCAACCATTGAACAAAAGTTCTCACCTTTAATCTAATGAGGCTAATTTGTATCACATGCCCATCATTGGTCCAACAGCAGGCTCTGATGTCATGCACTGATTGGCTTAAGTCTAAATTCTGGAACCAATCACTTGCAAGGAGATCAGAGACACCATGATTGGTTTGAGTTGAGAATAGGGTCAGCTTTCTGAGATATCTGGGCAACTTAAAAGAGGAGAACTTTTACAAATAACATCTGGATTCTGTTTGAAAGGAGGAAAATCATGGGAAAGGATGCTAAATTGGTGACCAGAGGAGAAGGAAGGTCTTATTGGATGGGTGGGTTGAGGGAAGAGAAGCTAGGCAGCTTTACTTTCTTGCAGGAAATCCTGTCTTCTCCTAGCTGTGGTGCCTTTCTTTATGTGGTAATAGTTGTTACTCTTACCCTCAAAATCTTGCACAGTGGTATAGATTCAGTTGTCCTGCTTCTCTGGATCTGACTGTCAGATAAATCCAATTAGGTGAGGGGTTAGTGGGAAAGCTGATTGTGGTGAAGGTCCAAGCCCTACGCTCTGATCTATGTTTACTGGAAATAAGGATGAGCTTTTGATCTTTACCTATTGGATCCCTCTGTCTATTTCTAATTAATTCATAACCAATAGGAGGCATTATTATCGCCCTAAAAATCTCAACAAATGTACCCTCAGGAGCAAGCCAGAATCTGGAGGATTCTGAGAACTCTGACATACAGAGGAAATGTAGCATTGAATATTGAGACATTTACCTGCCATCAGCTCTCTACAGATATAGCTAGATACATCAGGTATTCAGAAAGTTCAAAGGGCGCAAATTTTCACAGGCATAGCGATGGGGAAAGCGACTCTGCTAGTAATAAGAACCCTATCATTGGAAGTATTCACACGCATGCTGGATGACAGTCTTTCATGTCTGCTTTAAAATGAATTCTGCACATTCAGAAAGTTGAGCACAGTTGTTTCTATGTAATTTTTTTGTTATATGTAGTCCTGACTTGTAGATATTTTAGACCTGTGGTTTTCAAAGCGTGTCCCTGGAGCAGCTGTAGCGTCACCTGAGAAGTTGTCAGAAGTGCAAATTAGTGTCAAGTCCCACTCTCCACCTCTTCTCATGGATGGAATTATGTTCCTCAAAAAAGGGAAGTCAAAGGCTTAAATCTCAGTGCATGAGAATGTGAAAGAGGGTCATTGCAGATATAATTAGCTAATTAAGATGAGATCATACTGGAGTAGGCTGGGCCCTTTAATGCAATATAACTGGTGTCCTTATAAGAAAAAGAGACAGATACAGAGACACAGATGTACGAGCAGAAAACCCCATATGGTGATGGAGACAGAGATTGGAGTTATGCGGCTTCAAATCCACAATCACCAAAAGTCGCCAGCAAACCACCAGAAGCTAGGAAGAGGCAAGGGAGGATTCTTTCCTACCTAAGGAAGCTTTCAGAGGGAGCACGGCCCTGCTAACACCTTGGTTGCAGAATTCTAGCTTCTAGAACTAAGAGGGATAATCAATATCTCTTGTTAAAAACCACCCAGTTTGTGGAAATTTGTTATGGCAGCCTTAGGAAATGAATACACCTACTGAATCAGAAACTCTCATATTGATGCCCAGCAACCTGTGTTTGTTTTTTTTTTAAAGATTTTTTTTTATTGGGGATGGGGTACAGAACTTTATTGGGGAACAGTGTGTACATCCAGGACTTTTTTTCCAAGTCAAGTTGTTGTCCTTTCAGTCTGAGTTGCGGAGGGCGCAGCTCAGCTCCAGGTCCAGTTGCCGTTTTCTAGTTGCAGGGGGCACAGCCCACCATCCCTTGCGGGAGTCGAACCAGCAATCTTGTGGTTGAGAGGATGCGCTCCAACCAACTGAGCCATTCGGGAGGCAGCTCAGCTCAAGGTGCCGTGTTCAATCTTAGTTGCAGGGGGCGGAGCCCACCATACCTTGCGGGACTCGAGGAATTGAGCTGGCAACCTTGTGGCTGAGAGCCCACTGGCCCATGTGGGAATCGAACCGGCAGCCTTCGGAGTTAGGAGTATGGAGCTCTAACCGCCTGAGCCACCGGGCCGGCCAATCTCTGTTTTTTAATAAGCCCTCCAAATGATTCTGATGCATGCTAAAATTTGGGAACCACTGATTTCCATTCTAGATCTAAACCAATGCCTCTCACTCTGATGTGGGTATGAATGAATTGGAGATTCTGTTAAAACATAGATTCTGATGCAGTGGATCTATGCTAGAGCCTGAGATCTTGCATTTCCAATAAGCTCCCATGTGATGGCATACTGCTGGTCCAAGGAGCAGACTTTGAGTAGCAAGTATCTAGGTTAGTACTGTCCAATAAAACTTTCTATGATGATAGAAATGTTCCATATCTACGAGGTCGGACAATTAAGTTCGTGAACTCATCCTAGAAAAAGTACTATACACCTCATTGCTAAATATCACTACGGTCAACTTTGAAGTACTCCCCTTGGGAAGCTATGCACCGATGCCAGTGCCTATTACACCCTTCAAAGTAATTGTGGAACTCTTTTTCTGGAATGACCATCAGAGCTGTCGTAGGATTAAATTTGATGTCCTGAATGTAATCAAAGTGTGTTCCTTTCAATATTTCCTTTATCTTCAGGTAAAGAACGAAGTCACTGGGGGCCAGATCAGGTGAGTAGGGAGGGTGTTCCAATACAGTTATTTGTTTACTGGCTAAAAACTCCCTCACAGACAGTGCCCTGTCAGCTGGTGCATTGTCATGATTCAAGAGCCATGAATTGTTGGCAAAAAGTTCAGGTCGTCTAACTTTTTCACGCAGCCTTTTCAGCACTTCCAAATAGTAACCTTGGTTAACTGTTTGTCCAGTTGGTACAAATTCATAATGAATAATCCCTCTGATAGCAAAAAAAGGTTAGCAACATTGTTGCAACAAGTTTGTGAGCTTAATTGTCAGACCTCATGTGCTGCCCAACAAGGAGGTCCCTAGCCACAGGTAGCCATTAGACACTTGAAATGTGGCTATTCTGAGAACTGAATTTCAAAATTTTATGTAATTTAATTAACTTGAATTTACATGGCCACGTGTATTAGACAGTGCAGGTCATCTCTTCTTGCTCCTAGACTTAAACGCCATGTTTTGCAAAGCTTGCAGGGCTCACAACTTTTGTTCATCTGAATTATCTGTAATCTCATAGTCAGGACTGGTGGTCGTGCACCCTATGCAATAATATGTGTGCTCCTAGTATGTTAGGAGCCACTGGAGAATACAAAATAGATTACAGGGTCTTTGCCTTTAAAGAATTTCTTGTTTATAACCAACTCTTGTTGTATTTCTACCAGTTTCTGCCAAGCCTGAAAGTGTTAGTTCAATATTAAAGGGGGGGGGGGAGAATTAAGCAATGATTAGAAGAGATAATGCTTGGCAGGGGCTTTTTTATCTGAAGGCTACCAGATTTTGTTCACGGAATTTGAGAACTTGAGTGATTTGCATATGTTGCATAAATTTGCATCTTGTATTTAAGAGCCCTGACTCCAAGTCTATGAAGTACAATTTAATTAATTAGTGGAACCTACTAGTGTTGTATTCAGAACAGAATTCAGGGCATAACACACATGAAATAACTAGCTGTTGAAAACAATTCAGATTTCAGACCAGGTCAGGAGGCACAAAAAAGTAGCAGAAGAGGTTCACAGCAGAAGGAGAAGGATGTGTAAGGAGCTTTGTTATCCTCCTGACCCCTGCATTCTATGCACTGAAAGCCTTTGTATGTTAGGTGGTTCATGTTCTACCAACGGCAGTAGGCCAAATGAAGTTCCACTAGTGAATGGAATTATGCCTTTTGTGCCAGCTAGTGTCTGTTTCCTTGTCTTTGGCATACCCCATCCCTCTTGCCTTGCTTCTTTGGCTACCACTGAATTCTGCATGGGTGTTAGCAGACAGTGTTAAAGAGAAAAGATGGAACAAAAGAGACAACTCTAGGCCCTGATGATACGAAATTAAATAATATAGGATCCTTGTCATCAAGAAGCTCAACACCGCAGCTGGGGAGAGGGATAGATGAGCAATAACTATCATAATGTGTATAAAGAGAAATGGTGTTCTAGGAAGAGGACGGCCCAGAGGAGACAGATAAACCCTGCTCATGTGGAGGGGTAGGAGGAAAGTTTTCACACAGGAGGAGCTTAAAGAAAGAGAAGGACTGTGTGTGGGCTGGTGGATTCCAGGAAGAGAGAACAGCATGTGCAGACACAGCGTGGTGTGTTTAGCAAACTGTGAGTATCACTAACTGTGAAGGGGAGGAGGGAGGTCAGGAAGGGGTACAAAATCCAGACCAGCTTATAAATGCTTTATTAACTGGCTTTCAAGAGCAAGGGGAATGTCACTAAAATAGGGCACTCTAGTCCACCTCACTGAGGAATATGCCAGAAATCCAAACTGAAAGGCTAAAAGATCTTTCCCCTAGGAAAAAAGTCATTCCCTCCTAGCATCCCCTAACCTGGGTCTAATGTAAATATGCTTTTAACATTCCCCTTTTTAGGAGAACCTGAGTTCTTTTTTGACCCTAGTCGACTACAAACAAGCACCTATACAATATAAGCTCTGTTTCACTGCCCATAGCTAAATGTACCCCCTTACCTGCTGAGTGGCCTATAGAGGTCAATTAGACAGAGATGAAGGGTCATCTGAAAATGATCATGCTAACCATCTGGAAGATTCCCCTGAGATGACCTCCATTTCTTCACTGCATTAGTATTTACTCCCTCTTTCTTTTGGAACCTCAGAATCAAACATCACCTATGTGCAGCCCCAGAGATACTGCAGGTTCACATGGCCCTCCCAGTTGCCAAATCTGAGAGTCACAGATCTCCCCATGACTGACGCTGAATTTCAGGATAGAGACTTAGTGGTTTCCCCCTGCCTGATGCATGTCACTTGACTGTATGGGAGGATTGGTTTCCATTTCTCATTGATTTACTAACTATTTCAGGAAAACACAAAGTATAGAGTCCAAAATAAGTAAAACTCATGTACCTGCTCCTTTGTTTAAGAAATAAAACATTTCAAGACCAATAGAAGCCTTCATGTATCCCTCCACAATACCATTTCTTTCCTTCCTTTCAAGGAATCACTATCCTGAATGTGGTGCTTATCATACCAAAGACTAATCTTTATATGGTTACTGTGGTATATTGTGTTTTAAATATTTTAATATTTATAAAGACGTTATCCAATGGTATCCTTATAAATGTTCAAGCACTGGCTCTCCAAGGAGGGAGGAAAAAAACTGATTTAAAGCATGTGCCAATATCCATGGTGTAAATATTTCCACCATGGCCACTTTCAAGCTACTATATGACGCCAGTGAACAAGGAGTTGGGAAGAAATGAACCCAATACATGTGAGCTCCAGCACCTGCTGATTTGTTATACTGCTCTATATGCCCTGCAGTAACCTGACTTTTTTCTCAACATTATTATATTTGTGATTTATTCGTGTTCATACATGTACTTGTAGGATTTTTCACTTCTGCTGTATAGGATTGATTATGCTAAAATTCATTTTTCTTTTTGATGGACATTTCTGTTGCTCCCAATATTTTGACTCTTAAAATTAATACTGTAGAAATCATTTTTGAATGTGCTTCATGGTGCACTGGTGAAAAGACTCCAAATCTCAGAGTGGAACTACTGGGTCTTGGATATAGAATGTTTCAACATGACTAGATTTTGCTGGATTTTTCTCCTAAGTAGCTGTGACAATTTTTCCTCCCACTAGCAGTGTATAAGAGTCTCATTACCCTCATTTTCTCCTCTTACTTTTGACAGATGTTATTGACTGAATTGTGTCCCCCTAAAATTCACAGGTGAAGCCCCACCCCCCAATGTGACTATATTTGGAATTTTTAAGAAGGAAATTAAGGTAGAATGAGGTCATCAGGGTGAGGCCCTGATCTGACAGAACTGGTGTTCTTATGAGAAGAGGGAGAGACATCAACGCTCTCTATCTCCGCCCACATATAGAGGAAAGGCCTGTTGAGGACATAGTGAGAAGGTGGCCATCTACAAGCCAGAGAGCTCTCACCAGAGACCAAATTTGCTGGCACCATAATCATGGACATCTAGCTGACAAAACTGTGAGAAAATAAATGTCTGTAGTTTAAACCACCCAGTCTGTGGTTGTTTTGTTGTGGCAGCCCAAGCAGACTAATACAACAGACTTTAATTTTTGCCTTTAAACAGTTACGATTTTTCTGTTATTTTCAAAAATTCTTTTTTTCCTCCTCATGAAACCACAACTCTTGTCTAGTTTGAAGAATCTCTCAAACTTAATAATTCACCTGCTTACTTCTTCCCAACTTCCTTCCACAGCTCCACTCAGGCTGCGTTTTTCAGACTCTGCAAACATACCATGCTCATTCTCATCTCTGCATCTTGCCCAGAATACCCTGCCTTCTTCTCTGAGTGTATCCAAATCCTACCCATTCTTTTTAAAATGCACCATTCAAATCCCACTCTTTAAGAGTTATGACTCCTAGTTCAAATGGAAGAAAATCCAAACCAAACTTCTGTAGGCACAAAATGGAAATCTGGTTTCAGGAAGAACAGAAGAGCTTGTCTTGGGGATGCCAGGGACCCAAATCCCTCTTCTCATGTCCGTCTTTACCTCATCCTGCCTTGGACTTATTCTCTCCTTCTATAGACATCCTTCTTCTGGACTGAAGGGGCTGACACAGGGCCACCAAAAGCTCCAAACTTAATTATCTCCTCTGATGCATAATCCACAGGAAAGAGCGTTTATCTCCCCCCTGCTCCATTTATAATATGTTGGGGAGATTTTTCATTGGCCTGATTTGGATTGAATGCCATTCCTTTGTTCAATCGTTCTGGCTTGAAGGATATGACAAACCCGGGGCATATGCCCATATCTGGAACCAGGGAGTTGCTCCACAGGAGGCTTGCACTGTTGTTATAATCACATGATATGGTGACTGGAAAACCCGCTGAAACCACACGGAAGGTAGAAGGTCAAATCCCCTAAAGAAGGGATCTTGATAAACACAAACAATGTTATCTACCACATGCCTGGTTTATGATGCCATCCCGATTTCTCTAGCCCTCATCACTCCTCTTCACTTCTGAACTGATGCTGTATCTAGAGTATGTATCACTTATGAAGTATCTTGTGTTTCATGCTAAGTTATATTCTTCTTGAAGTTAGAGATCATGTCTTTACTTTCGGTGTGCCCTTTGCAGCCCCTAGCAGAGCACTGAGCATATACACGAGGCATTTGATAAATACTTACCAGGTCTCAGAACCTGTGATGTGCTATTTCTAAAAGGAACAGATCTTTTAAATCCATTCCTATTGACTTCAATGGCAATTTTAACTCAGATTAGAATTGTGAAGTTATAATGAGATTCTGGAGATAATAGCACTGCCAGAAATGTGTAAGATGCCTTGCAATTTAGGAAACATTTTCACACTCTGTGATCCTTACAACAGAGCAGAAGGCAGGTTCTATTCCCGTTTTACAGATAAAGAAATTGAGGCTCAGTGAGGTTAAGTGTCTTTCCTACAGTAGATCAGCTGTTAAGTGGCAGAAACAGATTTGCCACATTGTGATGGGCTTTAGGAACAACGCTTTCTGCCACAGCCCCTAGAGCAGGCTGAGTGTTGTGGGAGGTGTGATGAGAAACTCTTCTGGCGACAGCACTTTGGGGAGCTGCCCTCAAGAATCTCCGACCCCCTTCCCATCATGTGAAGGGTCTATGAATGGACCGGCCTATGGAAACTACCTACATTTGGGCACTTGCCACCTGGAATATGTGTTTGAAGCTTGGCATCAAAGCATCTTTGTGGCCCCGGACGTTACTGAGGAGAGATTCAGCCCACATTTAAATGCCAGATGATAGAAGCAAGTGGCCAAGCAGTTCGGGTATTTTTGCCAAGTTGGAATGGGAGCAAGTATGACTAAGCCAATAGGACTAGAGGTGGCAAACAATTCGTGTCTGGTTGGAACCAAGCACTATGTTGGCGATAACACTTCCAGAACAAGCAAGGGTGACCCTAAATCCATGTTCCGAGGAGCCCTGTAAAGGAATGAACGGCACACACTTCTGTTGTTTGATGGAAATTCCCCAACGGGGCCCATCTTTTAACCTCAGCAAGAACAGAGATGTGGGCAATGTCATCGCCTGGCCTGCTTGCCTGCTGCTAGCCCAGCAGAAGCTTGTAAAGGCAGAACTTCGGGGCCCAGACGTCTTGTTTCTGTTGCTTTTGCCAGAGAGTTGCTCCAGAGGAGGTTCGCATTGTGTTATAATCACATGGTTTGCAAAATGATAGTTAAGAGTCTGTTAGCATTTCCACCCCAAACCTCATATTTTCAGCTGCTCACAGTGACTCAAATATAAGAATTCTCTTTAGGCTGAAATTTGGCACACAGGGTCTCAGGCCCAGCTGGGGAGCAATTTCAACCTTTTTTTGGGACCGGATTTCAATAACATCCATTTGGCTGTTTTTGAATAACAGCAGAAGCACAACAGAAGAGAAGTTAGCATTTTTATAGCAATGTGTTGCCATTATGTGACTCAAAAACTGGTACTGGCGGGGGGAGGTGGGGGCAACCCACCCTAGCAAGTCTTAGTAAACCCTGGCAGGTGATTAGCCTTTGAGTGGACTAAGCATGTATACTGTTTTCTTAAATCTATATTTAAAAACCCAACTGCTAGTCTGTTGTTCAGAACCGAGGAAAGATTTTTGTTTAATAACATATTGTGTTTTTGAAAAGCAAAGTTGAGTCAGGAACAATGACACATACCAGTGGATATTGAATTTCGACTACACCCACTCCTTGGTGCAACTGGGACAGTGGCAAATTATAGGATTCAACTGAGTTCCCAAATGTTAAGGGAAAAAATTGCAAGGGGGCAAGTGACAGGAAGAGGAAGGCAGCATGGCCATGACTGCAGAGATATGAAGAATATTGCTGATGATCTAAGATCAGGGACCCAAGATCTGGTCCTTCCTTCCGGAAGGAAGAAGACCTTAGAAGTGAGGTTCTCTTTTCCCCGTCTCTGCTCACTAATGACAACTTATCAAATTACAAATCATATGTTCCAGAAAAGCAAAATGATACCAAACTTATTTTGTGATGAAATATTTCAGAAAAATAAAGGAAGGCATAGAGACTAGTACACCACGTACCCACGTACCCACCACTCGGTATATGAAATACAGCATTGCAAATACAACTGAAGTCTCCTCTGTGTATTTATCAGCTTTTTTGATGATTTTCTTGTCTCTTAATATGAAGGGTTATTATTGTTCTCTTTATATAGAATGTTAGGTCTCCAGTTTGTATTTCATGGAAGTAATTATCTGTGATTCTTCCTCCTCTTCTACATTATTAAAGTTTATCTAAATTCTGTTTAAATTGGTGCTTTTCTCTCCCGCAAGTTTCTGGGTTCTACCACTGAACAGTAGTCAACCTATATCAAGGTTGGGAACTTGAGATTCAAAATCACCTTCCTTGGTTCAAGTCAAATGAAGACAATTTTCCTCAACCTCTGTCAAAACAATGCCCACCATACCTTAAGAATGTTCTGGCTGTCCCATTACAGAGACTGATGCCCAGCCTTTGTATGCTTTGACGTCTCAACCTGCCCTTTCTGCAGTTTAGGAAAACTGCTTAATGACATGCCATCAACCTCACCCCTTCTGTGCTGATCAATACCTTTGCAAATAGAAAACTTGACTTACAAGCATCATGAGTCTGTGTGAGCTACCTCAGGTTTTCTCCTGATCTCCTAACCATGACCCCAGGGAGAGTTTCTAACCAGACTACAAAGTAATCGGTTCTAAGACTTTGAGAGACACGTGACCCAAGAAGTCCCAATGCAGCCGGCTGTAGGAAACCTGGTAGTTCCCTCACTAGAAGCCATCCCCCACCTATTCCTGGCTTTTGTTCAGGTATCAGGTAGCCTCTAGCTTCAGGGAGGCTGAGCCCTTCTCCAGCCCCAGGGCGAGAAGCAGCACTGCACACTGGATAAGAATCTGGGCTCATGATTCCTTTTCTTAGTAGTTGTGTGACTTTAACAAAATTTTAAAACTCCATGTCTCGCTTCAATTCCTCTTGTCAGAGATTGTTATGGCTGACATGCTGGGTTTAGCAGAGTAAGAAACAAAAAAACCTGGGAACTTGTTAATGTTGTTGAGTCACTGAATTAACCAACCATAGGACATAAGCTCCCTGAAGGCAGGGATTTTTCGTCTGCTTTATTCACTCAAACATCTCCAGCACCGAAAGCAGTGTCTGGCACAGAGTAGGTGACCAATAAGTATGGATTGAATTGAATTGACTTGAATCGCAGAGTCACCAAAGTTCAGAGACGATTTGTTATATGTGATAATAAATATCCTCTTAGTTGTAGCAAAAAGCATCCTGATACACAGATACCATTTGTCTAGACAATATCAGTCTTTTCTTGGCAATGTTCCCTCACACCGAAACAAACACGGTTGTGATGGGGGCTAAGTTAATATACCGTAACTCTAGGGCCACAGTTAATTCATTCAGAGGTACGTACCTGACTCAGACTGGGCCAGTCATAGTCCTTCCCCAGGAATTTGGAATCGAAATAAGAGATTCAAGCTTAGTCTTGCTGCTTTTTGAAATGGAAAAAATGTGAACTCATAACCTGGTGGCAGTTGTATTTCCTGTGTATACTCATGAGTACGACAAACAGGTTAGCAGTCAACAGGGGATAGAAGGAAGCAGATGGATGAAGAAACAAAGACAAAGGATAGACAGAGAATGCTTGTGGTATTTGGGCGCACTTCCAGTTGTTTTTGAGACCCACCTACATTCCAGTCCTTGGGATCTGAGAAACACATGATTTTTTTTTTTTTGATAATCAAGTTCCCCTTTTCCTTCGGCTGTTTTGACTTGGGCCCCTGCTACTTGCAGAGAAAAGATCCTAAGAGTTTTTTGTTTAATTATAGCTATGAATTCTGAGAAACTGCCCCTTACCTGATATAACTTATATATATCCTGAAGATAAAAACTGTTATACAAAATAGAAACACTGAGGGGCACGTATAACCCAAAACATAACCATAAACCCTTGGAAACTTACACCTGGAACAAGGGACATTAGGCCAGTCATCTTGAGTCCACCTCTAAGCTATCTTTTCCAACCTTTCCAATTTAACCCTCTTTGTTCATAGAAACATGGTGACCAATCTGCGATTCTTCAAGGTTTAAGATGCTGTGCCCCACCACCATCATCTGGCTTTTCCATGTGGCACACTCCATAACTGTAAACTCTTTCTATTTCTAGCTGTTCAGTATTTAACTCTCTTTTTTTGGATGAGCTTCAAATAACTTCATGATTTTGTTTTTATTTTTTCTGGGACTTCAGTGTATAATTCCAAGAACTAACTCTATCAACCTGAAACTGTCGCTGGTTCCATGTTGATATCTTGTCACTAGACTACATGGACCATCTGGTCTAAGGCCATCACGCTGTCGGCCATTTCTGCAGCTGCCTGCACATCTGTACGTGCTGGTGCACCCTTTTATTATTGTCTGCTTTCCTTTGCATGTTGGCAAAGGCCTGGGGAACTGCATCTGTTTGAATTTTGTTTGTAGGGCTCTGAGCAGTGTGTGGCTTAGAACACAGAAAACATTGCTTTCAGCAAACTGGATTCAGGGAATCATGATAAATAGAAACGATGAGAGAGATTTGAGCCCAGGAATAGGCACTCAATTCCATATTTAACTCCTAGCTAAGGATGAATATTTTAAATGTCCCCACACTGAAGTACCTTTCAATGCTTTGATCTCAGACCTACTCACATGATGGTTATTTCCTTGTGAGTACTTTTTATTAGTTAAGTTTGCTGTTTAAATACGTATTGAGTTTTTGTGTCGGCTTTTCAGAATTATTTACCACACATCCTTAGTCTTCAACATTTATTCTCCTATTCTCTCTCTTATTCTCTCTCTCTCTCTCTCTCTCTCTCTCCACACACACACACACACACCACACACACACACACACACACACACACACACATGTTCATTTGAAAAATCAGGCCTTAAGGCTGGATCTATACTTGGCCAACATCTTTAAGGTCACTGGTGTTACTTCTTGCCTCTGCTGTGTGGGAGCCAAAGTGAGTGAGTCATCAGGTTGAATAATGCCTCTGTAACACTACCAGATTGTGTTCGTCTCCACTTCAAAGCTTAGTTTTAAAAGAATAGTATTTCTCCATCACGCACACCCAAACAGCAGTCTGGATAGCTGAGAGGCAACGGTTAAATGAATAGTAGTATCATTTCTATAGGACAGACGGACTCTGCCCAACCCCACTACCACCACCCCCAAAAACGAACAAACAAACAACAAAACAAAACTAGCAGCACCCCTTATGGAAATTCTCAGGCCAAATTCTTTTCTTTCTTTTTCTTTAATTTATTTCCTTCCTTCCTCCCTTTCTTTCTATCCTTCCTTCCTTCCATTCCCTTATCTTCCCTTCCTTTCCCTTCTCTCCCTTTCCCTTTCCTTCCCTTCCCTTCCCTTCCCTTCTCTCCCCTTCCCTTCCTTCCTTCCTTCCTTCCTCCCTCCCTCCCTCCCTCCCTCCCTCCCTCCCTCCCTCCCTCCATCCATCCTTCTTTCTTTCTTTCTTTCTTTCTTTCTTTCTTTCTTTCTTTCTTTCTTTCTTTCTTTCTTTCTTTCTTTCTTTCTTTCTTTCTTTCTTTCTTTCTTCCTTTTTTTTTGCCTCACCTAGGATTATAGTTATGCCTTTCTTGATCAGTCTTCAGCAACTACTTGTCCCTTTAATACCTTCTTTTCTATCCAGAAAAAGAATTCGTGACTTTGAGTTTGTCAAAAAAATAGAAGAAAAAAAGGGAAATAAAAGAAGGAGGAAAGGAAAGAAGGAAGGAAGGAGAAAGAGAGAGAGAAAAGAAGGAGGAGAGGAGAGGAGAGGAGAAAGAATGAGGCGGGGAGGGGAAGGGAATGAAGAAAGCTTTATACCCTAGAATCTATTCCCATTTTCACAGCAGCCTCATAAAACCTCTTGCAAAGACTCTTTATTTTAAATATCATATGCCTTTGGTAGAACTCCAGCACAGAATGGCCATGATAAAAAGAATAATGGCAGGACTACCATTATTGAGCACCTAACTAAGGTGCCAGGTGCTTATACACATATTTCACTAAATTCTCACAACTGAAGTAAGCCTTAGTATCTTTTATTCACATGAGTAAAGTGAGGTTTAGAGATATCGAATAACTTGCCCCAGGTCACAGCCTATTAGCAGGAAGGGGAAAATATCTAACTCTATATGGTGCCAAGATCCATCCTTTTTTGCTCAGCTGCTTTGACGAGAGAGAAAGTATTAACCAGTCTCGAATTCCTAGTTTTTCCATGCCCTTCATTTCTGGAGGCCAATGTATGGAATAACTTGCAAGAGTACAATTTTCTTTGATCATTCCTATGTCACTTCAGCCCCAAACGCCTCCTTGTTGTTTCTGATGGTATTTAGGAATACCTTTCCCACACTGGGGAATGAGAGACCTTAGACATTTTGCCAGTCCTCATTCATGTCCTACATGTGCTCATCAAAGTCCCTGTACACATAAGGTAATGATATAATTAATCATCCAAACTGGGACATTTTTGATAACGAAAAGGAGTGCTGTTAACAACTCCCAGAGCTGGGCAAGCCAGCACTGCCCCAGGCCAAGTGGGATATATGGCCACCCTCTCAAGACAAACTATAACCAAGCTAATGCCTCCTATGAACAAAGAGAGTATGGACAGTCAGCCTTAGCTAAACACCATGCAAAACAAGAGAACAGAGGGTGTGGGGAGAGAAGCTAGAATCACCAGACACAAATGTCTATCCAACAAGCAATTGCTGCATTTCTGGGCCTGGCTGTGTGTGGTAAGAGAGAGGACAGCTGGAAATAGCTCAAAATTAGAATTATCGTTGTCCCTATTCCTTAAGGAAGTAGTTCTCAAACTTCAATGTGCTTAAGATTCACCATCATTTGTATTTAAATGGAGGATCCCTAACCTCCATACCTTAAAGATGTTGAAAATCCAGTCTGAGGTAGGCTGAGAAAACTGCATTTTAACAATCTCCTGCAGGGATTTTGACCTAGGTAATTTACAAAGTACCCTGGGAAAGAAAACAGTGTTGTATGATACAAGGGCTTTGCATACTTACTCTACAAAGACAGACACAATTTCAGAGGAAGTCCTTGCAGGCCTTAACAACACAACTGTTTACGACAGGATGGTTTGTTCCTAGATACCATCTTTATGACCTGAATCACCATTTGAATCAAATAATTTAAACCATGTCCACCTTATAATTATTTTCAACATAGGTTCTCAAGGCTTCTTACACACACACACACACACACACACACACACACACACACTCGATATCTTTCTACTGAATTCAAAGAAAAGAGAGAACATTTTCTATGTTTTCTGACAATCACAATAATAATAGCTGTCATGTACTGAGCAGTGCTCTTTTGTCAGGCATTTATATGCATTACCTTGAACACAAAAACCATCAGGAGTAAGTCATGCTAGCTCTGTTTTATACATGATGGAACGCAGGCGCAGAGAAGTTAGGTGACTTGCCTAAGGTCTCACAGTTAGTAGCTGGCAGACCTGTCATTTGAAACCAGGTCTGCTGCCTTGCCCTTGAAAAATTTAGTGAACTCAGATCACCCTGTAACTACTGAAAAATACTTGTTGGAAGGCCACATCATGCATGAAAGCTAGTGTGACCTTTCTAGAAGAATAATTCCTAGACAGAGAGAAGACCTGAACGGTGACTTTGAGAAATGCCAACACATTTCTTTGATATAAAAAGGCAGGGTAAAGCCAATAATCAGTTAACATTTGGGAAACTTGGGGGGACAGCTAACCATTTTCCAGGCTGGCCTTTGGATTGATCTCTTTTGTTGTCTGTGCCGCTGCTATGCTCTTTATTCATATTTTCAAGGAAACACAAGTAAAGCGACTGTTCTGTAACTGTGCCCCTTCCTGCAGTCTGCCTGCTTCCTTCTGAGTACCGCGGGCTGGTTCCACACGCAGCCCGTCGTGTGGAAGGACTGGTGGCAGCTGCAAGTTGGTGTGTGACACATTGAGTAGTCATATTTCTCTTCTTTGTGGCCCTCCAAAGCCCTTTCCAACATAACTTTTCCCCATCTGTTCTCGTTTGCACTGCATAATAGGGGACAGGTTTTGGAACTTGGGACTCAAAAAAACATTAAGAGAAAATAAAAATGAGATGGAATTTGAGTAGAAAGAAACTCACTGGCTTCCCCCACCCACTCAGTTACTGGGATCATTACCAGAGCATTAAACTGATCAAGTTTTTATCCAGTCTAGCTGATTCTCCGTATGTGGAGGTGGAGAAATAGGAGAGCATTTAAAAATCTCTTTAAACTGCCTGCAGAGCAATAAGATAGACAGCCTGCGTGAGTCATTGGCAGATACAGAGCTGCCCCAGCACCTGACTTAACATTTTTCCACATTTGCCTAGGGTCTCTAATAAGTTACATGAACTGCCTCATGCTCTGGTTTGTTCTCTATAAAGTATAATGTGTGATGTGAATTTTAGAATACTTAGAGACAGAGTTTGCCAAAGTGCCGTAAACCCACCTCTGTGTGTGTGCAGTGAATGATTTTGGAAATGATACAAACATCTTTAAATTTTTAAATAATAAATTTTGTCTAATGTATATTAGGACAAAAATCACTGCAAATGGCACCGTATACCGATGATTTCACAGATAGTTTTGCATGGGATAAGGCTAAACTTGGCGTATAAGTTTAAAAAGTAAATACATTTTAAAAAGAATATTCAGTAAATAAGAAAAGTGAAGAATATAGCAGAACGAACACTGAAGTACAAGAATGGTGGCTTAGAAAGCAACTACAACAGAGGAGCGGTTCTTCTTTCTTTCTTTTTTTGAAAAGCTGTGTTGTATGTGCCCTTGGTTCCCAATGTTGGATTGAATCATAATCCTCGGGTCACAGCACACTGTCATCATCAGTCTAGCAGGGGATTATAATCCTTTTGCCATCACAGACTTCTTTGAGAATCTGATGAAAGTTCTGGATTCCCCCAGAAAAATGTATATTCCCACGTACAAACAAACTTCTGCATACAACGTCTGGGTTTTCAGGACGACTGCAGAGTCTGTCTGTGGAGACTGCAGGCCCATAAATTCTAGGTTGTGTCCACTTGCTTGGCGACATCATTCTCTGTTTTCTGAAGTTCATAGGTCAGCTGCTGAGCCTTGAAGTCACATTATCTACATTTCTACAAGGAACACCGTCTTCTTTCACTGCCTGCCCAGGGCAAGACCACCCAGCCTGCTGCCTGCAGTCACATAGGTAGTAGTACAGAAAATATCCACCTTTCCTTCTCCCCCATCCCCATTTTTAAAAATCGGAAATACTGCATACAGGTCTGTAGGGGGCCCTGTTGTTGTTTGCCCAGCTGACTCCCTCTTCCCTTGGAATCTGTTCCTCCCCACTCAAAAAATATGGTACCTGTGAAAGCTTAGCATTTCTCCCTGGCCCGTTGCTGACCGGCTCAGATAGAGACACCTGCACCAAGTCAGACCAATCAGTGTCTTTCTCTTTTCCAATAGAACTTGGAAAGAGAGGGGCATGATATGAACCTCAGGAGAGGGTCCTAATTTGTTAATTCTGCAGATAAGTTTGCCAGGTGCAATCTTATCTATAAATGCTTTCGATGATATTGACTCCTTCAGCAGACACCTTTGGAGCTGAAAATGCTCTGGTTTGGTCATCACTTTCATAATTCCCACTGTCATTTTCCACCCTCTTCCCCAAATACCCAGTTATTTGTGAGAAAGTTGGTGGCAATATTAATAAGAAGAATAATGGGAACCACTAGCATTTACTAAACATAACCTCAAGCCCTGTACTCCACGCTCTCTGTGGGCCCTCATCTAATATCCTCCGCTCTCTCAAGCGGCAGGTAGTAGTATTATCTTCTCCACTTCAAAATAAGGAAAACAAGGTGGTAGAGGCAGAGAGTGCTAGAACAAGTACACAAAACCAGGACTGCCTCACTCCAGAACCAGCAATATTTTCTCTCAAACCTGGAACTTTTTCCTATTCAAAGTAGTAAAATATTTTATCCCTGTCTCTGACTTTCTGTTGTTTCCATCACCCACTTCCCTTCCCCACCACTTCAATAATTTTTGTTGAATTATCATAGCCCATATAGATGTATGCCATTTCTTCTTTTCTAACTCAAATGGTAACATATGACCCAGTTTCTCAAACTTTGCTTTTTATCCCCCAGTTATTATTATATTGAGGTACTCATGTCAAAACATTAAGAATTTCCTTATTATTAAAAAAAAAAAAGCTTTATAGTGTTCCATTGCAAGGATGTATCATAATTTAGAGACACAGTATCCTATTGATATATTTAGGTTGTTTTCAACCTATTACTTTTATATGTTGTGCTGGAATGAAAACTTTGTGCATTCACCTTTTTAAAATTGGGTGAGGATAAGAGCACGACACATTCCTAGAAGGAAATTGTAAGGTCAAAGAGTACGTCCATTTGTAATTTTGCAATATAATGTCAAACTGCTTTCCATATACTTTTACCAACTCAAATTTGACCATAATGTATGAGAGTAACTTGCAGTATTTTTGATGATTTCAAGTTCTTTTTCTACTCCCACATCTGAAAGCTTCACATTCTCTAAAATGTCTCAGATTGTTTAATTAAAAAGAAAAACATAAGGCTCACACTCAATTTCTGCCCCCTGGTCACGTACATACATATACAGATTTTTTTCTGTTGTGCATGTTCACCTACTTTGCTTAGAGCTCCCCCTAACTTCCAAAGGAAGCTGCGAGGATAAACAGTTTAAGGGCTGGGATACTCTCAGCAAGTCCTGCTTAACTACTCAACCAGCAGATGGTTGTCTGCCAGGCCATTTACAACTAAGTCTTTCCATGGGGTTTCAAATACCATCTTCTTCCACTGTCAGGCTTGCCCACCACAAAGACCCCTGCCTCCAGCCTTCCTAATAGTTTGCATCAATTACATCTTTGCTGCTTCACCACTCTATTTATTCTTCACATTCTTTGGGAGGTTAATGACTTTGTGGAAATCTAAAACAGCCCCTTTTCAGGAAGTGGTAAAAGTTTCTTGG
This sequence comes from Rhinolophus hipposideros, assembly GCF_964194185.1. NCBI lineage: Eukaryota > Metazoa > Chordata > Mammalia > Chiroptera > Rhinolophidae > Rhinolophus > Rhinolophus hipposideros. Next base: position 36,898,709 of record NC_138052.1, on the reverse strand, counting down.
AATAACAGAAACAAGTCTTGAAAGGGCTCTTGAATTCAACAGCATTTTTGATTAATTAAAACCCCCAAAGAAGTAATGATATGCATAAGGATTCAAGCTGATACAATAAACAGTGACCAAAATTTGGTGCATTAATATGGATACTGTCCTTTAAGTAGGAACAGTCAAAAAAATGTCTAAAGGGGGAACAGAATCACTCTCCCTCCAACTCCCTACTTCACAAATTCAACATCCCTTCTCCTTTAAGTCATTTTTAGATATTAATTATTTAGCAAAGCAGAAAAACCAGAAGCAGTATCTTCTTTGTAGCACCGTAAGAAGGCTTTGTCTTCTTAGGGATTCAAGTTCAGTCCAGAAACTTTCAAACATGGTTTTAAAGGCTTTTGTGAGTCAACTGTTAGTGAGTCACACAAAAGGGACCTTTATTAATAAGCATACTCTGTTCAGTATAGAGAAATGAAAGCCTCAGAATAATTCACCAAATGTTTAAAGAGAAAACAAAAAACATTGTGGTAAACATATCAGGACTTGATGAGCTGTCTAGGTAATTGGTTGTTTCTGTGCACCTGGTTCCAAAGACAATATTTAATGTGTAATCTGTTTCATTTTGCTTGGGGAAGTAAGTGTAACTCTACCCCCTGGATCACATCTGCATTAAAATTAGAGGCGGCAGAGTCTTGTTTTAGTGAGTGGAAATTTATGCACATGAGTTGTCTTTTACATGGAGACAGCAATTATACCCCTAGAAATGCGGGTCTGTGGGAGAAAATGACATATTCAGCGCTGGGGAACAAAAGCCTAATGCTAAGGGGACATTAACAAGGTTGGGAACCCCCTCCCAACAATTAACATGATCATTTACAAAATGTGCAATCCATAAAATTATTTTAAAACATGTTTTTCAAAACAAGTGGCTTTTTCTCCTTTCAAAAAAAAAAAAAAGATTCAGCAGCAACCATGCAAAATCTATTTCACTGTAATAAATAATATTTAAAAATCTCTTCAGATATATTAAGGACTGAAATAAACAAACTCCACAGAGTGGTAGGTGACCCCTGGTTTAACAACCTTATAAGGACTAAGAGGAAAATGCGGCCAAGAATTTTCTCATTTTTATGTGAGGAAGTTATGGTGTTTGAAAGCAACAATTTCTAATCAGAATTCTAGAACACCGGAAGATTGCATAGAGTGTATGCAAATAAAAGTCCCTATTAGCTAAAACTGGTTTTAAAAAAAAATGCTTTGTTGGTTGACTTGTTAAAAAGGACAAAGCTGGAGCCATTGAAATGGATTTAAGGTTTTTTTTTTTTTTCTCTCAATCTTCTCTGGAGACTGTTAGAAATGGATGAGGAAGGATGTGTTTTTCGCCCTCTTTCCCTCGTATCCTCTCCACTTCTGTGCTTCCTGGGAACATATACAGTACCAATGACCATATTTCATTTCAGGTACTATTTGTATCACCAGTTGAAAAATATAAGCCCTGCTTAACTAAAATAGGTTACAGTAAGTTGAGGTCTTCTAAGTTTCTAATACTTTGATACTAATTTTTGGTATATGTGTACGTACTTTTTTGTTGATTAGTTTTGCGTCAAATTCTGAGTGAAAGCCCTAGTACTTTGTATTGATCTGCTATGAGTTTCTTTGTTTAGTTTGTTTCTGTAAAACTTGAGTTTTTCAATTAATTTTTGTATGTTTTCAGAAAGTAACATATATAACTTCAATGGGCCTGTCATTGGGGAAAAGCAAACTGCCAATTCTAAATCCTGACTAACGTTGACCACACTAGGAATTTTAAATGTAAACATACATGGAAGAAGTACTGTATAAATGTTTCTAACATTTTCTGAACCACCAGATTGTTAAAATCATAGATATTGTAAAACTTTGGCATGGCAACATGACATATCGGAAGGGGTATGATAAAATGGGGTTAAGAGACTTGAATTCTACTGAAATTCTGTAAGCCTCTATTTCTTCAACAGTTAAGAAGTAAAATGGAGGTGGAGCCCACTGACCTGTTTTCATCAACAAATCAATAGTATCAGCATCACCATCAACACAACAACAACAAATAAAAGTGGATTGGGGGAGGAATGGAGGATTAACCGATCTCAAAACTAAAGGACACTTAATAAAAGGTCAAACAACCAAATGATATAAGTAGTCATTGTCTGGATCCTGATTTGATAATAGACCTTTTGGAGAAAATCTAGGCAATTAGAATCTGAACTGGGATTGGACATACAAAGATCATTACTTTTGTTAAGAATGATTAATTTTGTTAGGTGTGATAATGGCATTATGGTTGAGTAAACACATGTCTGTATGTTTTAGAGATGCTTGCTGAAATATGTAGAAACTGAATCATGTAGTGGCTGAAGTTTACTTTTAAAGAACTCCACACACCCAAAAAAAGGGAGCGTGAAAGGGGACCTGGGAAATAGATGAATCAAGTCCAGCCTAATCTTGACCATTATTCGACCTGGTGATAGGTATATGGGGTTCATTATACTATTTTATTTTGTTGTTATTGTTTATGTTTGAAACTTTTCATTAAAAGAAACCCACACATCATGAAATCCTCAAACAAAAAGGAAAAAGAACAAAAAAAGAAAAGGAGGCTGTGTTAAATTTTATTTCTAAAGTCTTTTCAAAAGAGAAAATCCCATCATTCTATTTCAAAGGCTGAATAGTGATGACTGTAAAAATATAAAGCAATTTCTGTTTTGATTTTAAAAATAAAGTAATATCTAATTAAGGCTGTATTCTTATTATTATTTTACCGATGCCTAATACATAACTAACTGAAAACCAAGTGGAAGCAGACAATTCATGATGGAAGAACTTCAGATGAACACTTGATTTGTCAACAAATCTACACTTAATTTGTCAACAGGAAATCCCAAATCTCTAGCAGCAATAAAGTAAGCTTTTCCAAACCAAAAGCTCACCTCAGCTCGATGAGAGGTTGTGTGCAACGGCCTTTGCTGCCCTTTCCCTTTATTTTTTCACCAAATAGGTTATGTGGCCATTTTCTATCCAGGAATAATCGCTGTCATCAACACTTTTTCCTTGCTGTTTGTGTATTTCTTTTCCCTTCCAACATCCTTTCCATTAGAGAGAAACTCAAATGTTTTTACATTTCACATTTTGAAATTCCAGTTTCTTAGATGTGATCAGTATAACATCTTTAGCTGTTAAAAAGTGAGCCGTTTACTTCCTTCATTCCAAATTGGGTCTCTGTGTTAGAAACTGGAGGTAACCTGTTGTACTCTGTGGGAGTGTACTGGGAGAATCTGAGTCACAGTTAAACTTCAGATTGTTCATTGGCTTAAACATCTATGTTTGTCAGAGAAAAGTGAAGGGAGACTTGTTGCATTTTATACACCCTCATACTATTTGGCCCAGTGTTGATATTACCATTTGTAGGGATGAATGAATATGGTGGAATACAACTTCTCTGGTTACTTAGGAAAATCGAAGCTTATTATGACGGTTTTTCTATTATTGGCAATAAATACAACATTATTTTGGGAGCTTTAGTGTGAAACTTGCAAACAACTGTTTTATCAAAATATAAGGAACTTCACAGACCACCACCCCATCTTTCATCCCTAGTGATTTCATCAGTACCACGGAAATGAAGAGTCCCCCTAAAGAAAGGCAGCCAGTTCCACTGCAAAGATGTAGGAAATAATAAGTGAAAACCAAGTTAATCTTTAAAAGTTGTTTATAGATTGGAATTTCTACCTTGTTAGAGCTCAGCAGGAAAGAAAAAAAGAAAAAGAAAGCTTGTTATACTCTTATCAATAAAAATAACACTAACATCCTAATGGAAAAGAGATAAAGGTCATTAACTGAAAAGAAAATTAGAAAAATACAAGAGTTGATATATTTAGGATTAAGGTACAACCTCAGCAATCAAATAAATATAAATTAAAACAGAATTTTTTACATTTCCACATTGGCAAGGATAATAGAGAGCAGGTGACAAAGATAGTAAAGCGTGTGGTGAGATAGACAAGCCACTGGAAAAAAGTTTAAATTACCTAGTAATTGGAAATATGATATAGATTAGAACTTTTAGGAATCTATCCCAAGGAAATATAATAAGATGCTGTTCAAAGTTGTGGTATATCCATAGGTTTAAATCAGTCAAAAAATCATACTCTCACAGACTCTCTAATGCTCTGAAAATGCTCACAATATAATTAAGAAGAGTAAGGGAAAACTGTGGATTTATATATATGAAAATGCATAGAAAAGACAAGAGAACGTTATCCAAAATATGCCTACTTACACTGGAAATAGTAAAATTGTGATTTTATCTTCTTTGAAATACCTTTCTCTATTTCCTCTATGTATTTATTTTATAGTGAATATTGGTTTATTTTGATTCCAATTTATTTATATTTTTTTTAATGAAAGTAACAATTACTGCAACACTTTAAAAAAATACAACCTAAGAATACAAAGTATAAATATGGTGAGAGACTGCTAATGTGTGCAGGGTATTTTTGAGGGAGTGATGAAAATGTTTTAAAATTGATTGTAGTGTTAGTTGCACATCTCTGAATATACTAAATACCACTGAATTGTACACTTTAAATGAGTGAATTGTATGCTATGTGAATTATATCTCAATAAAGTTCCTATAAAAAAGAAGAGTGTAACGATCATAGCATTGCCCCCGTCCCAAGATTACCACTGTCAGTATCATGGTGTGTAGCCTTCCAAACTCATTTCTGTACATCATACATACTTGTTTAAAGAATAAAAATCAGATCATACCATGCATATTGTTTAAAAATGTTTTTAATTACACCGTGTATAAGTTTATAATCAGAAAATATAATGGAGGATGATTAGGAGAACCAGATCCAGCCTCATCTTAACCAGCTCGGAGACCTTGAGAAATGACGCGGTCTTTCAAGGACAAAGTTTTTCACATGTAAAAGGCAGGGCTGGGACGACATGAGATTTTGGTGCCTTCCAAATTTAGAGTTCTGTGAGTTTATGCTTCCCTGAGTGAGGACTCAATAACAGTAGTAAAACTTTGGATATGATAACTTTGTTGTAATAACAAAGACTATCCATAAGAAGTGGTAATCTTCAAGATCGTGCTGATTTTTGATTTCTGATGTTGATTTTTTTTTAAAAAAGCAAAGGATAGAGTGTGTATAGCCTGCTACTATCTGTGCTAAAGCAAAAGCAAATCCACATGTATTTTCATATGTTTGCAATATTTCTGTAAGGATACATAGCAGCTGGCATTAAGGAGAGGGAACTGGGTGGCTGGGAAACTGGTGGTTCTGGAACTTCGGTTTCACTACACAGTATATCCTTTTGTTCTTGTATTTTTTTTTTTAAACAAAATAATTATAGGGAAAAATCTTGTTAACAAAGGGATATATAGATGTCTTGGGTGTAATGATAAGTGATGTTAAGCAAACTTTTCACTCACTACCTGCCTTCTTGCTTAAACACTTTTAATTACTTCCCTTGTGAGACCTGCACGATTGGGCCAGGCCACCTCCGTCCTCCTCTATGGACATTTTGCCACATGCTACATTTTCTCCAGTCATGCTGGCCTACCGTCAGTTCCTAGATATCTTAAGCTCCTTCTTTGTCTGCAGAAATGTCAAGCATAGTGTAGGCAACTTCAGACAATAGGCTTTTGAGGAATTGCAACTCAAGTCACGGAATTTCAAAACTGAGAGACCTCTGAAATGCAGCTCACCCCTCACTTTACACCTGAGGAGAACCTAGGCTCTATAACCTGAAGTTACCTGCTGAAGGTTACACAGCTAAGTTTTGTGCTACATGTAATTAACCTTAGCAGCTAGCTCTCTGGAGTTTCATTAAACAAAAGTAGGTTAATAAAGAGGCAGCCTTTGGATTTTAGATATTGGTAGAGTGGGGCTACGCAAGGACTTGGGAAATTAATTTGATTTCTTATCCATGAACATGTCTTCATGATGCCAGTGTTCAGAGGGACCAATCAGGCAAAACAATGTTCCCTAAAAATGAAAAGCCACGGAGATACTGGATTCTACCAAGATTATATCTGAAGTATATTTGTTTAATTTGAGGAAGAAATTAATTTGATCAGCTGAGGGCATTCATCCAGGGACTAGCTTTTAAAAATCCACATCTCCAGAGTGTAGCTAAATCAGCTTTAGTTAAGTAAATTAGAAACTTAAGCAGCTTCAGAACATGAGCAAGACCACGGACAGGCCTGATGAGCGTCTAGCCCTCGAGGTTACAAGGAAATGGTCACCAAAGGTCACAAAGATGCAGTCAAAGAATGAGAGAAGGCACTAAGTCTGATCTACCAGCAGAGCAAGAAAACACGAGATTCGAATTACGTTCTCTACATCCTACCTCCCACTTCACAATATAAATCCACATACATTCCTCACCAGTTAGGTGTTGCTCCATGATTATCAGACCCTTTTGAAATATGTGCATTTCTTTTTTATAAATGCATTTCATTTTTATAATTTTTATTATTTCTGCTTATACCAGTAATACGTTATAGAAAAGTTGGAACACACAGACATGTGTACAGAAGAAAATAAAAGTCAACCATATCTATGATCCAAAGATAACACTGCACATCCTGGAATATTTTCTTCTAGTCTTTTATCTTTGTGTACATGTGAGTGTGAGGGATTCGTGTGCTTATAAGGGTTCTGGAATTGGAATACTACCTTTGTATTTTATTTTTTCAACTTATGCTTTATTGTTGGCATTTCCAAAATTATTAGATGATGATTACCCTTTCATACAAATCTTTGTGCCATTGATGATTATTTTCACAGCATAAATTCCTGAAATGGGATTAAAGTGTCAAAAGGTATAAATATTTTAAGGCATTTGATATATATTACCTAATTTTCTTCAAGAAATCATTTCCCAGTTTACATTCTCTATGGTAACTGTCATTTATAAAGTCATTCTTACCAGTAGAGACTATGCTCAGTTGCTAACAAATTGTGTGAAATATTTTATCTGTTTGGTTTGCATTAACTTTTCTTCAATTTTTAGAGTAAAATTTTTTCCTGATGGTCATGGTAATTTTTGTCTTTGTCCATTCATGACATCTGCCCACCTTGCTATTAAAGGGTGCACTTGGTTGATTTGTAAGAATTTTTTTTTTTAATCTATGAAAGACTTGAACATTTTGAGTGTATGTTGTAAATAGCTTCACTACTCTGCTTTTTCCTCCTTCTGATTACTTAAAAAAAATTTTAGGGAAAAGTTTTTCCATGGTTAAGCCTACCAATCTTTTTTATTTATTATATAGCTTTAATTTAGAAAGTCCTTTTCAATCCAAACATACTATCTGCCTATATTTGCTTTAATTTATCATTTAAAACAAGGTTAACTCTTTATTCCTTCTGGAAATACTTTCAGGAATGGTATGAGAGGAAGCACTAACAGGATTTTCCCCAAGTGCTTCAACATCATTTGAATGAAAAATCTTTCCTTTCTGTAATGGTTTTGTGATGTCTCTTTTATCACATGGTTGGCGCATAGCCACACACTGGTTTGCATGTAACCTGCTGTGCCAGGAGGTGACTGTATTAACTTTCCCAAGTGGGAAATAACTGTAGGGCCGTTTGAGGACTCCCCATATAGCTCCTACAGTTCCTTGAATATGGTAGACAGCCAATAAAGTCTTGTATGAAATGAACAATTAATGAGTCATTCATACACTTGGGAAAGTTTAACTGGAAGATTAATAAGTGTCTGTCCTGACTAGTTAAATGTTTACCTTTTGGGGAAAAGGGAGCCAGGCCTGATAGGATTTTTAGTGATCCTTTCAGGTTGATTTTTCTCTTCCACCCCCTAGTATTCTGATCCATTCACTTAAATCTTTGGAACACAGTAATGGTTTTTTTATGGGCTTCAGGATTACAACTAAATTTCAGATGTCAAGGACATTGAATTCATCATTCTCCAAGACTAGTTATGATGCAACTGGGACAGTATTTCTCATGCTTGAGTAATGTATAGACAGCTTTAAAAGGAAAAACAGAATCTTCATGGATGTTGATACCTTAGATTATTTTTATTGCAATTATCATTTGAATAAGCTGTATGTTCTTATAGGTACATAGCCAAAAAGGATAGCGAAATCATGTTTGCATGGTAGACATTTAGATGATCTAGAATATGTATCATAGTTAATTAATTTGTTTAAAAAATACTGTAACTGACGCTAAAGCACAAAAAAATTTCATGGATTTCATAAAGAACTTGGAGATCCCCTAAGAGTATGTGTCCTAGTTCCATTCCAGTCTAACATAATAGAAATAGGAGAATCACTTTGCCATAAGCCACATCCAACCCTCAAACTTTGTCCTTTTTCTAAGCAGTTTCTAGTCTTCAATGTTCAACTTCAATGTGAAAAATCACTAAACCAGATGTAAACCAGTCTCTATATGCTTATAACCATTACAAAACTATAGAAAAACTGAATATGAACAAAACTATAAACCTAGTGCTTCAAATAACTTTATTTAATGAGACAGATATTGTTTTGCTGAACACCGGTGTCTGCTCACGTCAGAAACTTGGTACTGTTGCCTGAAAGGAGCAGGGTTTATTTTTGGTTCTATGTGCCAATACTAAATGAACACACTTATTAGCATTTGCTGATTACTTTAACCATTATTATTTTTCTTCAAGAAATCTTTAGAAATTGAACTGCAGCACATTAATCCGTCAGGAGTCTCATCAATACCACCAGCTCTCAAACACCCCAATATTCTTCTAAAGAATTTGCTGCTGGAAATTAATATGTATAACTTAGCTGATTTTCGCTTTATAGGTTTTTAATAAACCATGTTCCCTTATAACACTATAAAAGAAAAGCTCTCTCTAGAACCAAAATAATGGCTTCAAGATAAAAGAAGTCACTCACTGTAGTTACGTACTTAAATTATTTTAAATGAAATCAGTTCTAAAAATTACAATTTATATTCTGTATCACATCTGAGTGCAGAGAGGCTGTGGTTATTGTTTAAGTCTAAGAGCTTAACCGTAATGAGAAAGCTTGCTGCAAAATTTTATGAAATTAATTCCCCAAATTTTATAGGAAAATATTATACAGGACTCTTAGGTTGCTCAAGACCCTGTTTCCTAATAGTTTTTGAAAGCTGTTGACTTTTAGAAATGAACATGTTGATCTGGGCGTAAAGGAGGACGATATGGAGAAATCAGAAGAGATGCCAATTCACAATGCAGCAGGCAGTTAATTAACTAGAGTCGTGCTCCTTGAAACATACGATGGAGAAGAGCTGAGAATCTTAGAATAACAGAAGATGTATTTCGTCCAAGTTACTTTACTGGTCTGTTTTCCACCAGAGTTAAATCAATGGATTAGATGTGGGTTGTAAGGCAGTGGTTCTCAACAGGGGGCGATTCTGCCCTCTAGGAAACATTTGGCAATGTCTAGAGACCGTTTTAGTGGTCACAACTGTAGAAGGAATGCGTCCTACTTGCATCTATTGGATAGAGGTCAAGGATGATACAAAGATATTTACAATGTACCAGAAAGCACCCCAACACAATTATTCTGCCATATAAAGATGTCAATAGTACATAGGTTGAGAAACCCTGGATTAAGGTGTCTAAGCCAAAGGACTGCATTTGGGATGTATCCTTGGGTGGACAGGGTTTGTGTGGAGGGCTGTATCCTTGTGTATCCTCCTGCTCTACACACACACACACACACACACACACACAGAGAAAATCAACCGATCAATGTTACAAGTCTACAAGAACTACCCAGAATCCTCCCAGATAGTCTCCTGAGATACAAATTAGTCACAGGAAAATTAGGTTTTTTGCATTGAACCAGTCACACAAGAAGGAACCACTACTGAAGGAACAGCTAAAAGAACAGTTAAAAAGACAATAGGATTCATTAGTTCATTTATTCACTTATTCAGCAAACCTTTATTGAGTACCCACATGTGCTACTCTGCTAGGTATGATACATGGTGAACACAACCAAACCTGGTCCCTGCCCTCATGGGGCTTACAGGCTAGAAGAGAAGGTTACCAACAAAGGGCCAGTAAAATGAGGACTCGGTAAATGTACAGGATTGAGGAACATTTACACAGCAGCTTGAAAGGCATCCACATGTATGTAATCTCATTTGAACTGCACAACAAACTTCATTAGACAGGCTCTATTCCCTTCTTCTAGAGGTTAAAAATGGGCTCAAGGTCACACAGTTTCTAAGTGGCCACGGCTGACACTTCAACCAAATCACACTGAAATCCCTGTTATATTGTTCTAAAGAGCAAGAATACATATAGGCACTCTTGCTTTATCTGACCTGGAATTTCCTCTCCTGATCTCCACCAAACATATAGGAACAAAGCCCTTCCCCTTTAAAAAATAATAAAGCACCCAGTCTTCTCCATCTTCTTGCTTCTGTAATACCTGGGGATTATTTTCTAGCTGTTTCATGTATGTATGTCTTGTGTTCCTCATTAGATTGTAAATTCCTGACCTGCAGGGCCCAGATCTTCCATTTCCTTTGCAATCTTTTGCAGTACTGCAGTCACCCAATAAACGCTTGCTGCATAAATGAACCTGTAGAGATAAAAATACTTTATGGTATTCCCATTTATGGCTTTCGTGCTTTTCTTTTGCTTTGTGATAGGACTGTGCATAAGCTTCTAGAGGGCAGAGAAAATGGTTTGGTGCTTTCCTTACACTCAGCAGGCACCATGCAAAATTTGATCCTTGCATGCCTTTTTGATGCTCTGTTAATATTAGCACACTGGAGTGTTTTCGTGTATCTAAGGACCGAGGCTGTCAGCCTCTCTGTGGCGTGGAATGTTTCTTCCTTTCCACGGTAAGCTCCCATGGCGCCTAGGACCGGGCTAGATTACTGCAGAAGCCCCCTCCCCTCACCAACCCGCATATTTTTATTACTAAAGGGGGCCGACTGCGAAATGGCAAGCTCTGGCATAATCCCAGACCTTGCGAAGAAATGAGTCAAGTGGAAGGGGATTTGAAGGCAGGTCAGAAATGGCCTGGATGTGAATGCCGAGGCTTCTCTCTGAGAATCCAGCCTAAGTCTAACAAGCAGGACTCCAGCTGCGCGCCTCCCGCAGTCCCGGGGCCCGGAGGCCGCCAGAACCTCCCGCCCGCTCACCCCGGGAGCTGTCCAGACGGCCCCGCCCGCGCCTACCTGGGCACTCACCCGCGCCGCGCCGCCTCTCCTCCTCCCACCCCGGTCGCGGGAGCCCGGCTCGGGCCTGCCCCGCCGCCTCCGAGCAGACCCGCGGGCGGCGCGCTCGCCGCCTCCTCCGGCCCCGCCACACAGCGCGGGGCGCGCCGGGGGCGCCGAGGTCAGGCTCGGCGGGACTCCGCGCGCTCGCCCCCGGCCGGGCGCCTGCAGGGGGCGCGGGGACCGCCCCGCCCCGCCGCCTTCCCCTTCCCTCCCGGCTCCCTGGATCTGCGCCGGGAGGAAATGATGTGTTGCTGCCTGGTTAATCACAGCTCCAGACACTCATTGGCCGATCGCTCCGCAGCCACTTCCTTCTCCTCCTCCTCCCGCTCCTCCCGCTCCGGCTCCTGCTTTTTGCAGCCGCCGCCGCCGCCGCAGCAACCTCCCCCTCCGCGCCGGGGGAACTTTTCCACTCTCTGTGCTCGTCTCCCCCGGCGCCCCCAGGGCGAGCCCCCCCCCGCCGCCCCGCCCCGCCCGCGGCCGTCCTCCCAGCCCGTGCCGCGGCGCTTCGGGAAGTTTATTCCGCCCGCCCTCCACCCCTTCCTTCTCCTCCTCCGCCTCTTCACCCCGCCTCCCCTCCCTCCCTCGGCTCTTTCCCCGGGGTGGCTGCCGCTGCTGCCGCTGCCGGGCTGCTCCTCGGCCAGCCGTGCCGGCCCGCGGACTGGAGAGCCCCTGGCCCCGCGCACCGCTCCGCTCCGCTCCGCTCCGCTGCAGCCTCCTCTCGGGCCGGCCGCCGGCCCTTGGCCCCGCAGAGTTCCGGGCTCCCCCGCCGGCTGCAGCGCCCCGCCCCGCGCCCGCCGGGGCCGCCCGCCCGGTGCCGCGCCGACCTGCAGCGCCCGGCTGGCTCGCACTCCGCCTCCCCCGGCTCAGCCCCCGACCGCGGCGGGACCAGAGGTGAGGGCAGGTCGCCGGCCGCGCCTGCGGGAGCCGGGTGGATCGAGGGAGGAGGGAGCCTAACGGGAGAAGAAGCTGGGATTGGGGGTGGGAGGGTGGGCGTCTGCGGTGCCTCCCCTTCGCTTTCATTCCTTTCTCCCCCAAGCTCGATCCACCGTCGGCGGGGGAAGCAGCCGCGGAACAAAACTGTCTTGCGTCGGGCCTGAACTGCTGGTGGGCTATGGGAGAGGGCAGAGGCATGGAGTGGGGGGGTGGGTGGGGGTCTCTGGTTTGCTCTGTGTGTGTGCGTGTGTGTGTGCGTGTGTGTATGTGTGTGTCTGTAGTGAACTCCTTCAGTCTGTGCGCCTCTGACTTGTAAATCGATCTGGCCGCCCGACCACGGGTCTCACCTTCCTAGCTGAGCTTGGTAGGGAGTAAAGAGATGGGCGAAACACCCCCACCCTCAAAATATCCGTCGCTTCCAAAAGGAATTTTCTGCTGGAGAGACAGCCAATAAACTCTGCTCAACTCCCTCCCTCCCTCTCCGTTCTTCCTAGCTGCAGTTTCAAAAAGCTTCAAAGCCAGGAATGTGGGATTCATCTTCCGATCCCCAGAAGGCAAATGTGGTTACAGATGTTGCACGGTACTTTGCCAAGTTTAAAACCCTTCCTTCAACACTGTAACAAAAACAGTGAGGCTAGAACCCTGGGCGCGCTGGGGAGAGATGTGGGTCTCTGGGGCCGCCCTATTCACCACCTTCTGTTCGGTTCTAGACGGGCTCAGCTCTGTCCACTTTGTGCAATATATGTCTCCCCCCTGCCTTTTCCCTGGAGTTCTGAATACTTCTTGCATAGGAGAGAAGCTATAGAGGAAGCTACTTAGGGAAGATAACATTCCACTTAGTAGCAGAAGAAAAGCCTTGGGTTAAAAAGTTGTGCTTAATTTAGCTTTTGGAGAGAGGTAGCAAAGTAATACAATGGATTTATTATTTTTGGGGGGGCTTTTTTTTGAGGTGTGTGTGATGGGAGTTAGATGATGAGAAAAATGATTGACCTCATACATATTTTGTATATTTTTGAAAAGAGACCTCCAATTGAGACATAGACACAATCCAGTGGTATTAAAGAACCCTGTCCCTGTTCACTGCTCTGACAGCCCATGGAAGGCGGTGGCAAAAAATAGACACCACCTCCCTTTTCTTCCAGAAAAATTCTTCCTGGAAAGATGGTGTTAAGAAATTTCAGAGATGGGCTGATCTAAGTGGCGGGCCTTAAATGGAAGCACTATAGTATGTCCTGGCACTTGTCTCTGGAGGTGGGTGGCTGGCCAGAGGCCCGGGCTTGGGCAGCCAGCGGACACTAGACTTGTGCTGACCTCAGACACTGGGTTTGCCATCCAGCTTTACAGTATGCTTAAGTATGAAATACGGGCTTCACACATTTCACTGATGGGAACATTGGGGTCAGGAAGTTACCTTAGGTCTAGACAGGACTTGGATCACCCAGCTTTTAAGATCAAATCACTTTTTTTTTTAAACTCAGTCCTCTCTTACATTAACTCTTTTTTTTTTTAAAGCTATGTCTGTTTTCCTTTTTTTTTTTTAATTGGGAAATATTGGGGAGCAGTGTGTTTCTCCAGGGTCCATCAGCTCCAAGTCGTTGTCCTTCACTGTAGTTGCGGAGGGCACAGCTCAGCTCAGCTCAGCTCAGCCCAGCGGCTGTTTTCAATCTTTAGTTGCAGGGGGCACAGCCCATCATCCCATTCTGGTATTGAACTGGCAACCTTGTTGAGAGCTCCCACTCTAACCAACTGAGCCATCCAGAGGCCCCCAAGACCAAACACTTTTGTGGTTCATTTCTTTCTGTTTTCTGTCCTGAAATTAAAAAAAAAAACAAAAAAACGGAAGTCTTTTAAAGCTGAAATATGTAGGCCTTAAACTGATGGAATTATGTGTTGGATAATAGCATTTGTACCGTCACCCCTCAAGCAAATACTCAAAGGTGGTGAATGATATTGCAGTAAACTTTGGAGGCATGGCAAAAATCAAGGGCTGGGATGGGCATAGACTGGGTTCCTGCTTTCCTTTTCCAGCACTATGGGTGAGTTTTACTTGAAATGTAGAGAGTGTTTTTAAATAAAACTTGATTTAGGTAGTAGTTACAACTTTTGTACCTTGGAAGAGAGTGATCATTTGAATCCAAAGAAGCTTCTTGTTATCTCTAAGTAATAATTTTAAGAGAATAGTAAGGAAGTGGAGTAAAGATGGAGGAGTATACTACATTTAGGATTGTAATTATAGGCATAAGTTGGAGGTATTACAAATTCAATTCCAGACCACCGAGATAAAGCGAGATAAAGCGGGTATTGCAACAAAGTGAGGCATAGTCATATTTTTGCTGAAGGGTCTTGCCTTCAGTTTGTAAAAAACGAAACACCTGTGTAACACAATAAAGTGACACACAATCAAACAAGGTATGCCTGTAATTTCAGAAGTGAGGAACTTAATTTCATTAATAGCATTGTGATGATTTTGTTTCCCCCAAAGTTGTGATTTCCTAAATTTTTGCGTCTATCCACGGGAACAGATAACAGTGTTGAATCAGTAAATAGAGACTATGCCTCTATCTTACCGTAGTTTGCACTGAACTAGTTCTGTGATGGTCATGATAGGCTTCTAGGTAAGGTTGGATTGAGTAGGCAAGCCTTACTGGGGGAGGGAGGGAGGGTCAGAACTGGATTTGAAAAATGATCCTGCTATTCAAGGTCATGATGGGAAGATGGAATCAATGCACATAGCTATACTGTCCTTTAGGCAAAGAGGTGCTGGGACCTCCGAACAGCCCTCTGTGCTTGTTCTGCTGTTGGATCCCTGCATGTTGATTTTTATGTGAAGAGATCAACGGGCAACTTGTTAGCAATTAGAGAGAAGTAAACTCTTGATGGTGGCAAAATTCTTTGATAATGTTTTGAGTGAATTTGATGACAGATATAATGATTAGGGGAGGGGAAATGGATATGTGCCAGGCACAGTGCTCAGCTCTTTACATGCACTATGCATATGCATATGCATATGTTTTGTTATTATTTCACTCTTTTACAATAAAGGAATTGAGACTTGGCAAAATAAGTGAAGAAAAAGTTGTAGAGCTAATGAACAGTGGAGCTGGGACTTGAACCAGGATTTTGTGGGACTCCGGACCCATGTTCTCTCTACTTTCGCCAGTGTTTGCCCAATTTTATTCATTCTTACACTGTATGCATGAGTTTACCATAGCTAAGTGTCATTTTGTCTATTAATTATGTTTTTTGTTTTAAAGCGACAATTCACCTTTTTAGAAAACAAAACTTAAAGATATCTTTTAAGAGAAAACTGTATTACTGCCATATTCCAAACTCACTTGTTAGGAATAGGAGTGCAGTCATACTTCTAGGGAAACCCCAAATTCAGGATAATGATTATCTTGGGAGTGTGTATGTGTGCGCGTGTGTGTGAGCGTGTGGGCACACATTGATGGGATCTGGGGATAAAGGTGGAGGAGGTAGGTAGATATACAGTATTGGTGATACACACAGAAGGAATGACTGATTGACAAGACCTCAGGTGATCATTTTAAAGCAAAGCTGATTGTTGTCATACCTGAAATAAGATCAAGGTACATCCCCTCCTCTCTTTTCTCCCGCTTCCATGCTCATTTCCTGTACAGGTTTACCCAGCTATCTGAAAGTAAAACATTCCTATGGAACCTTTTGTAAGCTGAAATTACATAAAGCAAAAAATCAATTACTATTAATTTACCTGAAAAAAAATTTTGAGCATTCTCAGACTCCCCCAAAATAACCTACTAAGTCATAGCAAGTAACATATAAGGACTAAAATAACAATGTATCCTAAAAGCAGGAATGCACAGAATAAATTGCGATAAAGCACAGATGCTCACAGACACAGATCAAAGCTATGGCAGCTTAAGGCTGAGATGCTGAGAGTGGTTTCTGGGAAAGAAGCTTGTGGGTCCAACTTTCACTGCTCAGGGTACGTGCTGCCTCTGGAAGGATCCTTGCAAAGCAAACACTATTTTCCTTTCGGCTTCTTTGGTAAATGCGAAAATCCTATTCCAATTTTTTTTTCCAGTTAGTGAAAACAGGTACTAATGTAGATCTTTCATACAAGCAAAGTGGCATAACATGAACTTTTCGAAAAGTGGAGTATACCTGTATTGTGCCTAAAATAAAAGCATGCGCTTCTGCTTGGTTTCTCCTGACTGCGGTTATGGGAGAACTGGCACTTCTCAGTATCACCTTGCCTCATGCATCTCATGCTCTGGATGGGGCAACGAATGCTGTCATGAAGTGTTAAAATGCTTTCGTTTTTACCTAGTGCTAAGTATGACCATTCAACCCCAGAAGCTGGTATTTCAGTTAAAGCCATGCCTCGGTAAAACGTTGACAGCATTAAACTGGTGAGACTGGGAAATAAAGCCATCAGAGATTTTAATTGGAGTTCACATAGTCTCCCGTTTTATTTTCCCAAAGCAAGTATTGGGCACTATGGCTTTATTCCTGGAAATGAGGAATTGAATTGGGTTTCCTGGTACAAAAATGCCTTCTTTGATCTCTTGGAGTGAAAACTTTGTGTTCCTTTCTGTGGCCAATTCCAGCTCCCTGAAGAACCAAGTGGAAGGTTTACCTCTTCTTTTTTAGCTGTTGGCCATACACTGCTCTTGTTTGCCGTGCTTGTTTAAGAATCAGAAGTTCCAAACCAGGATTCGGCTGTTGGAAAGGGCATTCAAGTTAAAGACTCCTTTTCAAAGAGCTTCATCAGGTTGGTGTGGTTGGCACAATGTGGCCTTTGGTTCAGATGGGATGTAGTTTTGCTTGAACTGACGCTCTCATAATTAACTAATAAGAGACCCAGCCACTTCCTTTTTGAAGTTAAAACAAATACTCCCCTTGTCTCCAATATTCAAACTGACTGCAAAGTTGAATAATATTCCTGTGCTCTTATATGCATTTCTGGAAATCTGAGCTTGTTTATACGTCTACAGACTCTTCTGGGATCCATGAGAGCTTTGTTTTTCAGAGCCACTACCACCCGTTTGTTTGATTTTGGGGTTTCAGTCTCTGACCAGCATTCCACTTTGCCCATTAGGGTTGCTTCATTGTTTGCTCTGGGTATTTGGCCTTTATTTCTGTGACTGGGAAAGTGACTTTAAATTTTAGCCTTTCCAAATTGTGTGGAGGTTCATGCAGTAGGTGAAGGTTGTTTTTTTGTAGGATGGGGCAAGGTCATGGGTTCCATTTAGCACAGGTGTCCTGATGTGTCTCCAAGAGTTCAGCTCTCTCATCACAAGGCCAGGCCTCAGCTGTTCTGTTCCTCTGCGTTGCCCTTCCCCCCACTTTTAGGGAGAGCCAAATTCTTCAGGGCTCAGAGTAATCTCATTGCAAGAAAGAATGCTTCCCGGATTTTGCCTTTTGACATTTCCCTAGCGTTTTATCATCTTTACTACTTATTCTGGGACTTGATTGATCTCTTTGAGGGCAAGGACTTCAAGTTATTTATTCCTCCATTTATTTGTTCTGCACAATTCATTCCCCTTCACCAGTTTAAAACCTTTCAAATTCTCTCACTGGGTTCCTTGAAGGCAAGAACTATGTCTTGTTCATCTTTTGTGTATCTTTTGCGCCTAACACAATGCCTGGCCTAGACCACACAGTCAATAAGTCCTTTTTTAATTGCCAAGAGAATGAATGGATGATAGCACATTCGTGGAGCAAAGGAACCCAGTCCTCTAGGGAATCAGTCTCAGAGAAGGTGACACCAGACACAGTGGGCCTTAAGGATGAGTTTGGGAAGCGAGGACCAAAGACATTCTAGGTAAAAGGAACTTTTTTTCATACCCCGTTATACAAGATATTGTAATTTGTACTTAGTGAATTCAACAAAAATCTATATGTATGTTTCCTTTATAGATTGTTTTGGATTTAAAGGTGACACCTTCTTTATTAGGAAGAATATCTGAAACTAATATTTTATATCCCGCAGAGCAAGGAATCCTGCGATATCATGTATGGCTGAGATGCAGACTCCTGGTGAATCAACTCCTTTGCACTGACTTTCTCTTGTTTATGTTCTAACAGTTGACAGTGGAAACTGGTAGGCAGAGCTCATGTGAGAGGTGGAATGTGGACAACCTCTTTGGAAAATGGGTGGAATCCAAAGTAAACTCCTCTTTTGATAGGTTTGAAGGGCTGCTGTGAGTGGGCATCTGACTTAGACCTTTCCCGCTTGAATACTTGATGGCTGGTGTCTTGCTCATCTGTGAAAGCTAAGATGGGCCTTTGCTAGCCACCGTGCGGCATGGATGCCATTGAAAATAAGATTGCTCTAGTTTTTGTTTCTTTTTTAGCCAATTATGGAAGAAGTATTGACTGAACTTCTCAAAAATAACCTTGACTTTGAGGAGAAATGTACAGAAAGGATAAAGAAAGGTAGAGTGGTCTTGGATAAAAACGGATATTAGATATGGGGTGATACTTGGAGATTAGAGAGTGGGTGGGGGTACCGAGAAAAACGTGCAATAGAAAGAACTTGAAAAACAACATTTTCGGTGTAGAGGGGCTGGATTGAGGAGATATTTTAAACCAATCTAACCCTGAAGCTACCACTCTAGTAGTTATTATTGAATGTTGTTACACTCTGGGTGAAGATACAATGTGCTTATTTGTTCATTCTCCTTAAGTGGTAGGTTAATGTTCAGAAGGAAATAGGTACCACGAAGAAGGCGGGGACTTTTGCACTTGTAACTTGATGTCAGAAACTTACACAACATAGAAATAAATGTAGGAGACCACGAAGAAGGCGGGGACTTTTGCACTTGTAACTTGATGTCAGAAACTTACACAACATAGAAATAAATGTAGTAGCAGTCAGTAGGAAGAAAAAGTATAGGTGATTATCTAGAGTGATCCTTGTCTTCCTTTTCGGGAATAAGGAAAATGGTAAGGGACAAGTGTGTCAAATGATAGTTTTTTATATGCTTTTCTGAACTTGAACTGAACTGTTGTGCACAACAGGTGGCAAAATCAAATATTCCCTGACTTTATGAGTATAGTATAGTAAAAATGGAAAATCTCAGTCCCCAGAAATTATATAAACATCAGTGTTCAATGTCAGTGTTTTAAAGACATTCTGACTCTTGGCATTCATTTACATCATGACTGAGTATACACACATGTACCCACGCATATTACAAATACAGCTGAATTGCAGGTTTTACAAAACAATATTGCAATGCTTCCTAATTTCTATTCAGTTTTTATTAAAAAAGAATTCTGGTCTCTATCTACTAAATTGATTTCGCATCCTGCTAATGGGTTCTAACCAGTGTTAGAAATCAGCCTTAATTTTTTGTTTATTGAACAATTGCTAATCTGGATGAGAATTTTGGTTTTCTTTTTGTGTGAGTCTCAATTATTCTACAGATGGACCACACCCCGCTGCTCCCCACACCCCACCCTATTTTCTCTGTGTAGAGGGTCTTTGCTTGCTTCTCTAAATCAAATTAAAGTGTCTAATATGTGCTTGGGACCAGCCCCAAGAGAGCAGCCTCACCTTGATCCCAGTCAGCAGTAAAGGTGGGGCTAATTACTTTAAGCTGGTGGCAGGAGCCACTTAGCGCCCTGTTTATTTAGATTATATTTGAATGGGATGGTGATTTTCAGTGGTAAGGGGACAGCAGGAGTGTTTGTACAGGTCATGTGTGTGCACCAAAAGGATTGGAGGGAAGTGGGGATGATGACCCCATACATGTATTGTTCAGAAATGCAAAACAAGGTTAGTAGAGGATAGTAAAGGAATGCTTACTTATAGCATTCAGAGATGTAAGCGCTTAGTCAGTAGCAACAGCCATCATTGTTTTCATTGTCCTTACTAAAATTTCCCTGCGTTGCTGCTGCCTCTTTATCTTTTCCCCTCTTTGTCCTTCATGGATTAAGCATTTATCATGTTCAGTAAAACTAAGTTGAACTTAAGGTGTACTTGAGTAAGGGATTGAAGAATCACACCATCTAATGATAAACAGCAGAATGCTGAGTATCTGGGTCACTAGATGCAGAGGGATAAGGGCCAACCAACACCTTTCAGGAAGTGGCTGTTTGGCTAGCCTTGGAAAGAGGTACCATTTTGATGTTATCATTTTGAGCGGTGTCAACTATATATGAGTAGGTTGTGGAATAGGCAACAATCCAAAACCAGGGAATGGGACATGTCCATGTGCGATAGTTGGCTTTTGGTTAGGAGCCAAGTGGTACAAAACATAGTTGTACATATTTTTAATCACAAGAATCAGATACTGTGCCTTGAGGTGCAGCTTCTTGGGGAGGCATCAAGACTTCAGAGGCAACTGGAAGGAACAGCATATTGACATCTCCTGCAAAAAAGTCCAAATTTCTACCTGCTTCTGGAAAATTGAGATCGCTGGCAGCACCAGGCCTGCATTCCTACAGGAACCTGCCAGAGCTCCTTGTAATTGTGTCTGTCTAAGGGGACATGTATGCTGTGTTCACCACAACCCCAGCTCATCCTGTTTTACCCCAGACAATGAGGCCCAGTGTCAGTGGCTTCTCCCTTCTTTCCTTCCCTGCCTCACCTGTATGCTAAGTGCATTGTTCCTATAGGCCTTCTCTTGGCCACAGATGATTAGTCTAATGGTGAGGGTGGATGTCCAGCAGCTAAGGGAAATGAGAGTAGATGGAATTAGGGTTTTGGCCTTGGGCTGGAGTAGACATTGGGTGAATACATCATTTTTGTGAAGAGAGGGAGGGATAGATGGGGAGCAAATGTTATCTGACTTTTGGAACCTGCATGACTGTGAGAATGGTGTTGATTTTTAAAGTGATGGTTGTCAAGAGGAGCTGGTTTGGGATATGGCATGCTGTTGTGGTTTTGGTGGAACAAGGACAAAGAAGAGGGCTTCTTGAGTCGAGTGAGGAGTGGGAAATATGGCAGTGGAACACTGGCAATAAGGATTGGATCTGTGGCTTCGTACTTGCGAATGGATGAGAAGATGGAAAGGCTGTGCTGGGACACTGGATCTGGGGGAGAGGTCCCTTTTGGAAATCGGAAGAAGTGGGTTAAGGTCTGAATGATAAAATAAACGAGGTACAAACAGTTCAAAGTCTGTTATTGACTTTTTGGGGTCAAGTGACCTATCTTGCAAATAAATCAAATGTTTATCCTAATAAAGGAGTACAATAACAGTCTTAGACTTTTGGACATGGGAGCTGATAAACATCTGCTTACAGAATCAAAGACAGACATACTGTTTGATGGGTGACATCTGTAACTTATGTTTATGCCTATTTTCGCTAAGACTTATGCATTTAGGTTACAAGGCTTCTAACGATGTTTTTTTGTATCACAGGTGATAGACAAAGTGGTTGCTACAACCCTGAGATGAGGAAATGTGCCAGAGGAGAATGACTGCCTGGCATTTATTTTTGCCTTTAGCCAGTTTAAAATGAAATGTCCTTTTCAAATTTGTATGATTTTTTTTTCTTATCTAGGTGTGGTTGTTTGGGATTCCCGCCAACTCATTGTTACTTAATCAGTGAGGTCGACCCCAGTTGCTCCCCTTCTTCCACTTGCTTTCTGTTGTGATCCCTAAAGGTCTTGTTGTTTTCGGACATTTTAAGTCACAAGTGGAGTGAATCCTTCTCAGATGTGCGCATTGCGCATGGAAATCTTCCTGGAAGGAATTTCATTTGTTCTCATAGAGACTTTTGTTTTGAACACTTCAGTCTCTTTTTTGGGCCATGCAACTCTTTTTTTTTTTTTTTTAAGTTGGTGTTTTTGTTTCTAATTCATAGATAGCTCTATTTCATTACATGTGCCTGTTAATATTGGTTCCTATAAATTTTTTCTTAAAAATCATATTATAATATTTTATGTTTTAGAAATGATATTTATGTTACGTGTGCTCTACATAAGATTTAAAGGGTAGGAAGGGTGTATAGTGAAAGGTAACTTTTGTTCTCCAGCCCTCTACTTTGCCTTCCTGGAGAAAAACCATCATTAAAACTAATTGTATATTTTTCCAGTGATAGTCTTTACCTTTACAAACACATGCTAATGTGTTTTCCTATATATAGTGTATCATATTCTGCACATTTCGGTTCTGTACCTGGCTTTTTTCACTTAACACTTTATCTGGGAAATTTTTTCCTATCAGTTTAAACAGTTCTCCTTGTTCTGAAAGGATTCCGTTGTGTGGACATATCATAATTTGTTTCACCAGTCTTTTACCTGTTGTTTTAGGTAGTATTATGTGTTAACAATGTTGCAGTGACTTTCCTTACCTGTACTATTATACCTACTTATTGATTTATATACAGATGGACCGTGTTTCGCTGAAAATAAGACCTAACCGGAAAATAAGCCCTAGCGTGATTTTTCAGGATGACTTTCCCAGAACTTGCGCCCTAATGCGTCCTTTGGAGCAAAAATTAATATAAGACCTGGTCTTATTTTTGGGGAAACACGGTATATGGAGAGCTATCTTTATCTCCTGTGTTTCTGGGGGTAAATACCAAGGATTAGAATTCTTGAATCGAAGGGTATTTACATTTTAAATTACAATATAGGTTGTACCTTGAACTGGGTTTTTGAATTGTATTAGTGAAGCAGTGTGGCATGATGGAAATGAGAAAGCAACCCCTAAGACTCACACACTAGTTTGATCTCCAGTGTAAACCAACTTCATGACCCAAGAAAGTCACTTTCTTAACCTTTTTCTTCATTGTACTTTTCTCATCTTCCAATAAGTGCATAGACTCAGCTATTTCTAAAGTTTGATAATTTGTTGATTCTTTCAATCTCCCTTCTTTCTGTCCTTCCAGGAAATGGACCTTGATGTCTTTTTTTTTACCCCCGTTGTGTAAGTTTTGAGTTGGTGAAGAACCCTGGGCTTTCGAAGCCTTGCTAACCGCAGCTTTACTTTGATTGTTTTAAAACATGGTCTGGTTTGTGCTTTAAGTTAAAAGCAGAGTTTATACGGCCAATTATCTTTTTTTTTTTTTTTTTTTAATATGGTGAGTGGTAAGTGGGTATTTAGTGACCAAGAAATTCATATAGTCAGCTTTTTATTATTGATCAGAAATAGAGGCAATGGATTTTTAGACTCAGGGAAAACATTTTATTTTTATAGTAGCTTAAGAAAAGCAATAGGCATATGATAGACTGTCTTTAAGCAACATTTTGTTTATGTTCACTTTGGAGCAGACCAGAGTAGTCATCCTTTGATCTTTCAAAGTAAGTTGTAATATGAAGAAAGTAAAATAAGGATTATTGGAACATTTGAGGTATTTACCTGGTATAGTTTAATAAGATGGTTAGATTTTTCTGGTGGTTACCAAATTAGATGTATTTAAAAATTCAGGCCCAAGTAAATAAAATCTAATATAAAATTCATGTTTATTTCCTGTACTGTAGTTTTTTTCTTTCGAATTGGCTCCCCCAAATTAAGCAACATTCTGGTTTTTTTTTGAAAGACTTGGAAATTTTGGGCCGCTAATGTAAATGTAATTTTCTGGGAAAAGATTTTGAGCTCTTAGTTACTCATTAAAAAAAAAAATCACTTACTAAAGCTCTTTAAGTATACAAATTTATTCATCTAGCTGTAGAGTAGCAAAAAAAGAAGAAAAGAGAAAAATGGAAACACAAATTTTCTACAGTGACCTATATGTATATAACCTTTATATGTAACATACTCATAAAACGGAATATTATGCAATCACAAAAATTTTATTTTAGATGAATTTCCAGGGACAGATCTCACTTTAAAAGTTATCTCCTCAAAGAGGCTTTTGTTGGCTTTCTGTCTAGTGAGATTCTTCCTTCTTTTCTATATCTTCCATCTACTACCATATATACTGCCAGTCTATCTGTAAGTAAATACCAAGAGCAGGAACTGTTTGTTTGGTAATGTGTATGTGTATGTCCTGTGCCTAGTACACTGCCTTTTCCATAGTAGGCATACAGAAATTTTTGGACTGAATGAATGACCATGGGAAGTATACAAAATAACATGCCTCAGAAAAAGCAGGGTACTAAAACAATACAATTCCATAAACGTAAATTATGTACAGTTCCATAGTACAAGTCCATAAACATAAACAAACATAAAAACATAGTACAAGTCTATATTTATAATTATATACATATAGATGTAGAGAAAGAAAACTGATTGGAAAGAAACCAAAATACTAACAGTTATCATCTCTGGACTGTGGATCATGCATAATTTTTAAGAGAAATCTTTAACTGTAATACAAATGAGTGAAATAAATATTGGAAGATTTTGTCACCTCTATAATATATTTTACCCTTTCAATATTAAAGGTGATCACCTTACCTAAAATGATGTATGACAATATGATGGCCTTTTGTCCTCTTGAAAAATGTACTGTATCTCTGTAGTATGACAGGTTTTATATCTGCTTTAGAATTAAATTATGATCTGAGAGTTGCACTTTTACGGAACTCGTTTTAATTTCACATCTGTTGAAGTTAAAGGGTAGTGAAAGTATATTAGATCTAGTACCCGTGTCTAATTATAATTATTGACACATTTTCAAATACTCTCTTAAGTGTGATACATTGCCCATGATTTTGACAGCTGTGGCTACATCAAATCTGCTGGAATACCCTTTACACAAAGGTTTGTTAAAACTTAAAATTGTGAGAAGGATTCTCTGTAAAGGAGATGCACACAGATTTAGAGGTCAAATGGTGTTTCGTTTTCCACTGTGCCTAGTGATTTTAGTCTGTTAAATGTTAATCAGAAGATTATCTGGGTTTAGTTTTCATTTCAAGAAACCTGGGAATTTTTTTTTTTGTATAATATAAAAAAGTAGGTAATGATATTTCTTTGTGATTTGACTTCTACAAGGTGAACGTAGATTCTACTTATTTTTCTTGTTGAAGGTCCTCAACCACAAAACTCCAAACCCACAGAATTGATTCTGTATACAACCTTGTTTTCTAAAACTCTTCCCTAGACCAAGTTCATGCATTATTTCCTTTGCGTGGCCACTCCTTCCTTCTGTGTAGGTTTTGTTGAGTAACTACTTTGTGCCAGGCACTGAGCATATAAAAACAAGAAGGCTGTCAGAGAGCTCACTTGGGAGAGGCAGAAAAATATTTTTCAACAGAGCAAAGCACCAGAATGGAGCTCTAAACATAAAATAAAGCTGGAATGTGCAGTTCTGTTTGAGAGGGCATTGGAGGTCAGTCATCTTTTCTGGGGAATGATGTTCTCAGGCATCTTGAAGGTTGAGTAGGAAGTTGTCAGGTGGGAAAAGTGCCTTGGAAGCATAGGGGTTTACAGGAAAGACAGCATCCTTTAGAAGTGAACATGCCCAGAGCCCTGCTATTCAAAAGTGTGATCCTGGATCAGCAGTGATGGCATCATTTGGGAGCAAGCATCACTAGAAATGCAGAGTCTCAGGCCTACCCCAAATCCTACTGAATCAGAATCAGCATTGCAACAGTATCCCCCGGTGATTCAAATGCTTCTAAAAGTTTAAGAAACATTCCACTAGAGCACAGGAAGGGGTGAATGAAGGGAGAGCTGGGAGAGTAGACCACCTGCTAAGGAGTTTGGATTTTTTTGAAGTGCGGGATTGATAATGAAGAAGTAACATTATCAGATTTATGTTTTCCTAAAATTGTCTGGAAGTACAGACAAGGCAACGTTTAACAAGCAGTTTCTCAAAACCTCAATCAAAGTACAAAAACCATTTTCAAATATTTTGAGAAATGCATCCTTCTCTCAGACAGTGTAAATAACCATAGTACATTGGAGGTTCTGAGAAACTGGCATTAAGTAGAAAACCATTAACAATCTTTTATCTTGGGATATCCCTGGGGTCTTTCAAGTTTATTCCATAGTGGGAGCATTTGTAGCCACACAGCTGTTAACACCCCGGGAGAGTGGATAGCATTTTGCTGAACATATTTTGGGAAATGCTAACACTCATTCCCAAACTTAAGACACTGCCTTGTCTGAGTAGGGTGACCAGCTGTCCGGTTTGCCTGGGACCAAGGGGTATCTTGAGATGCCTGACTTTCAGTCCTAAAGTCCGGGGCAAACCAGTGTGAGTTGGGCACCCTTTCTGTTTACCCTACATATGACTGTTTACTTAATTGCTTTAGATGGGCTTAGCCTTTTAAATGCCTATGTCAGGCTTATTATAATGGAGTCATTCCCAAATTTGTCTGCCCATTGGAAGCGCCTGGGGTTTTCCAGACCTGATGCTTATCCCCACCGGACAAGTTTGTGATTTAGTTGGTCTGGGATGTACCCCAGGTGGTGACAGTTTTAAAAGTCCCTTGGTTATTCTAATGTGCCTGAAAGTTTGTTCAAAGCAGGTATTCCTGTGAGAAATATAGTCTTGATGCTCACCTTGAGAGTTTATTTTAATATGTAATAGAAAAGAGCTTTACCCATTAAAAGAAGAAAGGTTAAGAACCACCTAGTATCATGTTGGGAGACCACCAGTAGTGCATGTTCCATACTTTAAGAAACACCATGTGGAGGCAGGGAGAGCAGCCGTCTGGCCAAGAAATAGGGAGACATGTGGCTGGAGAGGATAGTGGACGTTTCAGAGCTGCGGTGACTGGTCTGATCTGTGGGGTGGGGTCAAAGGAGGAGAATATCAGGGTATTCGTGGGGGTAGATGGTGATCACATAACCGAATAAGGAGTGGGGAATGCAGGAAGGTGACTCAATCTGACAAGTCCTGTTGGAGAGGCTTTGGGACATCCAGGTGGAGCTGTCCAACGGGTAGTCACAAGAGGAGTTATAGCTCAGAAGAAAGGGCTCAACTGGTGACTGCTGCTGAGCCTGTTCAGTTCCAGGTGGCAGTGAAGTTCTAGGTGGGGATCAGATTGCCTGGGGAGAAGGATGAGAGGGTGATCTGCCCCAGAAGGACCCTGAGAGGAGTGGAAACAGCCTTAGCAGTAGGAGGGATGCTGAGGAGAGAGTCTTCCTTCACTCAGAGGAAGGGAACACTCCTCCATGGTAGTCCTATGAACCAAATAGACAAGCTCTAGAGGGCAGTTTGGGTAATTGAAGATGTCATTAGTCATGTTTGTGTAAATTGAGCAGGATGGAGGAAACAAGGTTATAGTGGGTTGAGAGGGAGGAGATAGCTAGAATGAGCGACTCTTTCTAGAAAGTTTTAACTGAAGAAAAAGCCTGGGATAGTATGGGACCTTAAGGAATAAGGTTTGGGGAGTCATCATCTTCTGGTTACTCATGAAATTATTTCAACACGGGATAAAGATTACAAGGAATATTCATGTATTCACAGAAGACTTGCCAGAGCCCCTTAGGGTTCTGTAAAATTTTTTATTTTCAAATGATAGCCATTCACCTTTGGTCCCCTTCTCTTATTATTCCCTGGACACAACAATGCCAAGTTCTGAAGTTATATATTTATAAATGTCATTAATTTTTTTTGATGCAGCATGATAAGGCAGTATATGATTAAGTATTCAACTTTTGTTCCCATGTAGCTCACTTTTTTGGAGGGCTTTGCAGTTTACAAAGCAACTCCACATCTTATGTGTACGTCTTAATAACCTTTGTATAGAAGGCAGGCCTGGAAAATGATATTATTCCATTTGATGGAAAACAAAACAAAACCCAAAACACTGAAGTTTAAATATATGGAGGAGAACTTACCCATAATTAGTGACTTAGTGATGGATCCAAGATGGAATCCTGGTCTCCTGGCACAATATTTCTTCCATTATATTTGCGGAGGGGTTGGGGTGGAAAGTGAGTCCATTAAAAAAAAGAAAAAATTGGTTTGTCAATTCCTTGAGGGCACAGATCATGTGTTCACTGTGGAGTTGTTTATTGAGTCCTCAGTCACTGCTGTGTAGAGACCTTGAAAGGTGGTGGGGGTTGGGCGGTCCCATAGCCTAGGCTTCCCATTCACAAAGAGTCTTCCCCATGGTCTTGATATTTACTTTTGAATGTTAGGGCCCCAGAAACATACCAACAGGACTGAAAGAAGGTGTTCTGGATCATACAGCTTTGAACTTGTGTTTCATTACTAGACTATGTAATTATCTTGAGACCAACACAATAATATTGTGTGGCATGTTTTATACATATTTAAAACATACACTATTTTTGTCACTCTGTTTTGGCATTTCTTCGTATTCTAATACCAGGAGTCATCTACCATGGAAGAGGATCCGACCTCTCTGGACATCAGAGGGCTGAGTGAGGTACTACTTTGGTGAGTGTGTGGCAGGGTGTGAAGATGAATCAGCCCTTCTCATGAAGTTCACAATCCAGTAAATGGGATCTTCTTGTATAACCCTTACAGGGCACACAATGGGCAGTCAATAAATCATTGTTATTTTGAATCAAGGGAGATGTTATTTTGGGTTATGCCTTCTCCAGTTTATCACAGTGGACCATTGCTGATTTTTTTTTTTAAATGATCTTTCCCATGAGTCATTAAATATACGGTGTTAGGATCTGGGGAAGTGGAATGATGAAAGAGAATAAAGAAATGGAACCAGCAAGTTTTAGGACAGGAGACAAGAGGTTTTGAGTGAACGGTGAAAAGTTGAAAGCAGGAAGGAGTTGCTCAGGGGAAACGGGAAAGATGTGGAGGCAGTTTTAAAAGAGCATACCTAGGGGAGCTGAAGATGAGACAGGGGTAATTCAAATCTGATGTCGTAGAGGGGAAAACAGAAGGCTTTTTTCAACCTTAATTATAGCCATAGGACAAAAGCACATTATAGCTCTTTTTTCTACCTCTACTGAGGGATGGTGGTGTATAATCTCTTTTATGGAGTCATGTCTAAGAATCTGTACTTAAGACTACATTAAAATTTATTATGTTTTAGAGTGCCATGGGTTGAGGAAGAGGAATAAAAATTTGACTCTCTTTATTGTATTTACATTAAAATTACAAGCTACTTTTTTCATTATGAAGTGAGGAACTTTTTAGTCATTGAGGAGATTTAGGTGGATGAGTTAATGTTTGGTCATCAGAAAATGCACCATTAGGGAGAAATGTTTCTCTTGAGAAGAGAAAAAGGCAAAATATGAGTCAGACAGAGCATGAAGTTCTTCTCCTCTACTTAATTCAGCCACCCTCCTGCTGAAGGACCATCAAAACACAAGGGTAATTTGATTGTTAATGACTGCTGGCTTTCGTGCTGGAACTTAACAGTTTCTAAAGCCTTTTCTCCAAGACCACTCAGAGTTGCTCTCACTCTTATATATAAAGTTGGTACTTCTGATGATGGGGGCATGGGTGAGTGTTTTTTTTTTTTTTTTTAGGGAAGGTGCTTTAATCAGTTTACAACCTTAAAGTACTATAAAAGGCAGTAAACTAATCCATAACATTGGGAGAGTGTAAAGTTTGTTTTATGGAGAAACACTTTGCTGTGCATTTTGTATTTTTCCAATTCAATGGCAAAGTGCCATCATTCTCTGCCTCTGTCTTTGCTCTTGATCTTTCAGTGATTTCTATGTGGTGTTCCATTTTGCTGATGATTGAGGTAATCATCAAAACGCTGGGCAAATTTCTAACTAACCAGAACTATATCTGTGGGAGATGGATGTGTAACGTTAGGAATAAAAAATGCTTCCTCTTCTTTTTCTTTCTTCAAAGTCTTCTGTGGTCTGTTGGATTCATGCTTTTATCCGTTCAATTTTTTTTTTTTTTTGAATACCAAGTATGTGTTAGGCCTTGTGCTGATATGTGTTGGTGACACAGGGACCAAAGGTGCAATTGCTGGCCTCAAGGAGAATTCACAGCTTAGTAAGGGAGACACATGAATCAGCAGTTACAGTACAGCTCACCAAGTGCTATCACAGACGGTGCAGCACGAGTCCATAGGAACCCCTAACCTGCATTGCTGGGAAGAATCTAGGGACGGTTCTGACCCAAGGAAGAATTAAGTGCACACTTTAAAAATAAGTGGGAATTAGCTTGGCAATGTAGAGGCAGGGTATTCTAGGTTCCTAGGGTATCCTAGGAACACTAAGTGTGAAGATGAAAGGCATAAGAAGAGCATGGTGCATTCTGGGAACTGCAGGTCGTTTAGTTTAATTATAGCTTTGGGTTCCTGTAGGAATTGATGTGACATAAGGCTGGAGAGGTGAGTGAAGGCTACATCATGAGGACTTTGTATTCTGTGCTGAACAGTTCAGATATTGCTCCCACATTATGCTGGCTATTCGGGAATTGTAGGAAAGGGATTCTGATTAGATTGGGATTTTGGAAGAGCCACTGGCAGCAGTTTTTGAGGATGATCTTTATAAAAATTTTGTCTATCCATCTATGCTATGGACTGAACTGTGTGTTTCCCTCAAGTTCGTGGGTTGAAGTGCTAAGCACTGGGAGATCATTAGGTTTAGATGACGTCATGAGGGTGGGGTTCTCATGATAGGATTAGCGCCCTCCTGAGAAGAGCCTAGCAAGTTTGCTCTCTCTCTGCCATGTGACAACACAGAGAAGGCAGCCGTCTGCAAACCAGAAAGAGGCCTACTCGGGAGCTGAATTGGCCGGCACCTTGATAGTGAACTTCCTACTTCCCGGCATCCAGAACTGTGAGAAAATAAATTTATGTTGTTTATGGTATTTTTTACGGTATTCTGAGCAGACTATACAATCTGTTTTATTATTTAGGTAATTTTGAAAGTAGGAACAGAAAGGATATTATAGTAATTCAAGTAAGTAACAATCAATTGGCTACATGGGTCTATTTTGACAATATTTGAGCATGGAACTATTCATTTGACCTTAAAAAAATATAGTTTTGAGATATTATTGTTAAAACATCAATGCTATGGTAAATCTTATGGGAGAACTTTCCTTAAACATCTCAACGTATTACCTTTCATTAAAGTAATCCACTAATGCGTAGAGTCTTTTTGTTGTCTTTTATTCTGCATTTTGGTACAGCTGAATTTATCAGTATCTAACGCCTCAGGGTTAAATCTGTTAGACAGTCCTCCCTTGCTTCGTCTTATTTTGATACTACGACATTTCAGCTGTTTTAAAGGAATTGATGTTTGTGTGGTTTTAGGAATTCCATATAAGCTATATTTACTTGGAATTAATACTGTTTAGAAGATAATGGAACTATGGCAGACTGTGATATTTGTCGTAAAATTGGTACCTATCTTGTGTGTGTTTGCATAGCTATTTAAAAGAGAATACTTTTAAGTACTTTTATTTGTGCATATGAAGATGTCTTGAACATGTTATCCAGCACTTACTCTATGCTGGATATTTTCAGGTTGGGTCTAGTTTCCTTTCCTAAGGTCTTGCTCTTAATTTTTTTCTCAGCCCTTTTCCCTCAACCTCCTCCAATTTACTCTTTGTTGGCTTTTTCCCTTGGGCTTAGACTTAGGCTTATTATCCTTTGTATCATTAAAAAGAATGTTTTGAATGTTATAAGTTTCATAAGCTGCTTCCTGAGGAAGCATTCCAAAAAACGAGTCCACGTTCACTGCTGCTGCCACCTCTTCAGCTCCTAGTCATTTTCTTCGAAACATAACATTTTCCCTGTCCTCATATTCTTCTAAGTTGCTCCCATTCATTAAATGTTTCTGAAGTGCCAAGTTCGGACCTTCTGCAAGTGTCTCAGGGGTGTTTCTGACTTCCTCAGTGGCCTCTTCTTAGTGATAGAGTCACAGGGTTGGGAGGATTTATTTAGTCCCACCGTTTTGGGCCTGCAATTGTTTTGTATTGTGCCTTCTGAATGAACCCCTAGGCTTTGCTGAAATTCTGCGAAGTTATGGGATGCTGTATCGGCTAAGAGCCCATTCAGCTTTTGGACAATTCTGACTTTCGGAAGTTGGGTTTTTCCCCCTATAATAAATGCAGCTTCTATTTATCCTTTGGTTATAGTTCTTCTTTTTTCAGCTATACAGAATATAATATAATACTATATTTATGTGATTAGAGCTGTCATATTCACCCTAATATTCTATTATATGAGCAAAATCTCCAGAGCTTCCAAGCAGTCATCACGATCCTGCCCACCTTGTTTGTTGCTCATGCTGCTGTTCGATGGAGAGGCTTTCACAGTTGGTACCTAGAGCTAATTGCAATATTCCTGACTGGATTTTCTCTCCTGATTTTTTGACTTTTATGTTTGTATTATGCAGCCAAACTGCTGTATTTCAGATCACTACACTGTCCTACTTATGGAGTTGACTACCAGCAGAAATCTCAGTTTTAATCCTAGATGTTGCTGCTAGGTCCTGTTTCCCTCACATTCTTCTTGTCTACTTGTGCCCTTGTCTTTGATTCCCTTACTGCATGTAGGATCTTAAATTGACCTTGATCAGTTTTCTGTTTATCAGGTCTCGCCCAGAGCAATAGCCTGTTGAACATGTTAGATTCCATTTCCATCACTTTAGGAAGACATGCGTTCTTCTTACACAGCACCCTCTGAACGCAGGAACTTACCGGTTCATCTACTTATCTTTTTGTCCATCTTGACCTTTCATAAGAGACTTTGTCAGATGCCTTGCTAAAATCTAGAAGTGTATGTTTCCTTGAATTTTTAGTTTCCAAATCTTAATTGAAAAAGGAAATTAGGTTAATTTTATATGACCTGCTCTTAGTATTGGGGTCCACAGGGATTATCACTTTCTAAATATGTAAAATCCATTCTCAGATCTTGCCTGGGACTACGCTCTGGGTCTGTTTACCTTTTTTTCTCATTTCTATTTTCAAAGCATCTATTGATCACTTAATCCTTTCTGACTTGGTTCTCTGCTGACTTCTTTCTTCCTTTTCCCATAAATTTTGGTATTTTCTGAGATATCTTATTCCTTTCTCACTTTTTCAATCTCCCATCTTCTAAGATTCTTGATGCTTGAATTGCCCATTAAGATACCCACTAGCGACAATCTACATGGAGGTGTTATTGCCTCTAAAGAATCTACTTCAAGTTGAAAGCCAGAGCAGGAATCGCTGACACATGGAGTAGAAGGTTAAGGTTGACTATTCTGGGAATCGAGAGGAACATGAAGGAGAGACGTGGTCACGATTTAACCAGTCAGACTTGCTTGTGGCTGTTGCCAGGTTATGCATGTATATTCGTGGCCCTGTCTACTGCTAACAGGGAGTCATTTTACAAATAAATATTAAAAAATTTATGTGTAGAATATTTTTTAAATAAAATCCTATGTGTAGTGTGCCAAGAGATAATAACTTTTGGAAGCAACATATCCTTAAGTTGGCAATTTTGACATGTGATTCTGTGTGGTGATGTTACCCTTGCTAGGTTATTTGAATACCATACAATAATGTTTGCTGTCATTTTCAGTCTTTAAGTATTTATTGTATGCTTCAGTTCTTATAAATAATGCTAAACTTCATATTTCTTATATATGAAACAATTAAAAAATACATGCATAAAAGTAAAGAATGAAGAATATTGGAAGTATTTCGAAAATAATTTGTGATTTCCAGAATTCCCCGGAATTGCAATTTCTCGTTCCCAAATCCCAAAGATGGATATTTGTAGGGAATTTGGAAATAATTGTTCGTAGTCCCTGTCCTAAGTACTATTTGTTCCTGATCTGTAATGTAATAGGTACAGAAATTGAGGATAAGTGTTTAGAAACTGTTATGGTAATTTGATGTGTCCATGATGATTTTGTGAGCAGTGGATCCAATTCATTGGGCAGACAGTGTTTCACAAAAGCTTTGGTCCATTATGGATGGTAAAGTTAGTTGGATAATCACTGGTCTAGGTGAGAGATAGTGATGGCTTGGATCAGGTATGAGGAGGGATTGGTTGGAATCAAGATATACTTTGAAGACAGAGCCAATTGGATTTGCTGCTGGATTAAATGTCAGATTATTCTAGATTATCTTTCCCTCAGGCACTACAGTAGTAAAATGTGGACAGTTATGAGATCTACACTGAAGATTTTTGTATCGACATCAAGTGTTTCTTTGAGCTTAATGGAAATTTCCTCGTATGCTGCTGCTAATGTAATCTTCCTAAGCCAGTCATATAATTGCCTTGACCTTAAACCCATCAACTGCTCACCTTTGCATAGAGAAGACACTTTAAACTGCTTAGGTTGACCTTTAAGACTGTGGCATATTCCTTCAGACTCTTCTCCAAGGTTATCTTCTACCCCATCCTCTTATACTCTTGACTGTACTGTTCCACTCTCTTGCTGCACAATACCTCACTCAAACATAGTGCAATAAAATGACAACCATTGTATTAGGCTCACAATTTAGTGAGTCAGGGATTTGGAAAGTGCATATAGCAAGGACAGCTCGTCTCTGTTCCACGATAACTGGGGCTGGGAATACTTGAAGGTTGGTGGCTAGAAATCTTCGAAGGCTTGTTCACTTACCTGTATGGCAGGTGACGCTGGTTGTCGGCTGCGAGCTCAGCCGGGCTGTCAGCTGAAGACCTCCATGGAGTCTCTCTGCATCCACTATTTGAGCTTCCTCGGAGCATGACGGCTGAGTTCTAAGAGCAAATACCTCAGGAGACAGGAAGTGGTAGCTGCTAGTTTCTTAAGGTTTGGTCCTAGAAATTGTTACAGGGTCGCTCCTGCCATATTCTTTTGGTCCAGCTGCCATAGAGCCCAGATTCAAGGGGAAGGGACTTGCATTCCATCTCTAGGTAGGAAGAGAGACAAAGAATTTGTGGGCCGTGTTTTAAATCTGCCAGAGCCGCCCCCTAATCCCCAGACTTCCTCTGTATTCTACTGTATGTGAGTTCCTCTATCTGTGAACTCTTTTCCCCCTCCATACTTTATCCCTCCCCAGTCAAATGCCATGTCTTTTTCCAGGCAGACTTTGTCTTATCTATCCTCTGGCTAAAGAGTTTCTCCTTCCTCATAGTTTTCATAGCATTATTGTAATTCTTCTGTAATTTGTCTTTTTTCTGTTTTGGTAGATTATAAGCTCTCGGAAGGTGAGGACCATATTTTGTTTACCTTTGCATATCTCATAGCAGATAGGTTCCTTGAATTGAACATTCAATATCCCAGTGAATCTCAGATTTGGGACCCAGAAGGGTTGGGACTTGGCAGGGGTTAAGTAGAAATTTTTAACGAGAAAATTACGAACTTTTCTTTTAATGCAGATTGTTTCCTTTTAATAAGATGTTTCAAAGCTTTTTTTTTTTATTCACTCTCTTGTAAAGTAAATTTTCTAAACTTTCCTTCCCTATAGTCATAAAGTTTGAGGAGCATAGCCTTTTTGATAATATCCACGTCTTCTTCCCATCCAGTTCAATCCCTCCTTCCCATGCCTTACTGTTTTTGTGATCATGGTTTGTGATCTATTACTGGATATATTTAGTGAGTCACCTTCACCATTAGAAATAAAAAGAAATATAAATTTTTAATGAAAACTTATGTGTTGCAAAAGTAAGAATTGCTTCATGAAATTTTTGCTCTGGTATATATATTTATGTGTGTGATGAGTTGAAATGTAAGATATTTTTTATTACAGTTGAAGGTCAAAATTTTTTAAAGGCTCTCTCCTCTGCAGCCTTCTTCTAAACTCTTGCTATTCTCGTTCATTTCTTTTGTTTCTGTACTTTTAGTTTATTCCTTTTGATGTCCTTTTTAAGGGCGTATCTGCATGTTCCTTTTCTCAACTTTTCCTTCACCCATCTAGCCTCTTTTTATCATAAACCTCAGTGTCACAGGGTGACATGTGTTGCTTTCTCTCTTCTCTTTTGGAGACTTTTAAGTCTACTCTCCTGTCCTCAGGAGAAGAGGTAGAATCAGCTTATTCTTTTTCCCTCCTTTTATGTTTTTGTTGAGGGATACACACAGAGAGTAAAATGCACAAATCCTAAGCATAGAGCTCAATGCATTTTTACCTCTGTATTCATCTGTGGAAGTGTCGTCACACAGATGAAGATATCAAACATTTTCATCACTCCAGAAGGAAACAGCTTATTCTTAAATCCTTTATGGAACAAGGTGGGTAACTAGCCGATTCTCTCCAACTCCCTTGTGTGACATTAGTAGATAATAATGTTGAGTTTTGAAACGTGCAAAGGTCTAAAGCAACGGAGTTAGGAAGTATTAAAACAGAGAATATGGAACGGGAACTTTGGAAGAATAAAACATTACCAGCTAGGGTGAGGCAAGGGGAAAATCAAGAAAGAATCCTTTTGGAAAGAGTTCAGGGGACGAAAGTTTTATCTGAATTTCGGAGAGGAAAATATAAAACTTAGTTTGCTGTTGCTACTATAACAAGTCATGACAACCTTAGTATCTTGAAATAACACAAATTTTTTCTCTTACTGTTCTGGAGGCTCAGAGAAGTTTCCACTTCCTTTGGCTTGTGGCCCCTTCCTCCATCTTCAGAGCACATCCCTCCGTTTCCATCGGTCACATTGCCTGGTCTTTGCAGTTAAACCTCCCCCTGCTCTCCTCTTACATTTAAGGCTCACCCAGGTAATCGAGGGTAATCTCCCCATCTCTTAAGATCCTTAATTTAATCACATCTACAAAGTGCCTTTGTCACATAAGGTAACAGTCACAGATTCTGGGGATTAGAATGTGGATACTTGGTTTCTATCCTTTAAGAATCTTTCTTCCCAAAAGGAAGGTCTGCTGGATATTTGATTCTAGTTCATTCTTTTTTGAAATATTAGATTAATTTTCCTTAAATGCCACATTGTACGTTTTATTCCCTTGCTCAAACATCTTTGGTGACTCTTCTGTTAGCTAATAAAATCGATATGATTTAGATCCACATTTGGTTGCTGTGTCACCCCCAAGTTACATTTCAAGCTTTTCTTTCTCTCTTTAATCTCTAATTTAGCAGCATACATTTCCTCATTGTCCTGGTGTTTCCTCATTGTTCTTGCAGTTCCTTATTGTTCTTCCACTACCAGCTGTCTTCTCTTCTTGTATGATGTCTTCCTCCTACCTGTTGTGTCCTGTATCACCTTTTAAGCCCCACCCCCCCAGCGTTTTCCTCACCATCTGTATTAGTTACCTTGCACTTCCATAACAGATTACCACAAATTTGGTGGCTTTAAAGAACAGAAATTTATTCTTTCGCAGTTGGGAGATCAGACCTCTAAAATCAAGGTGTTGGGACTGGCCCTGCTCCTCGGAAGGCTCTTGGGGAGTCGCCTTCCTTGCTTCCTCCGGCTTCTGGTGACTCTAACCTAAGCATTTCTTTCTTTTTTTTCTTTTTTCTTTTTTTTTTTTTTTATAACTTTATTGGGGAACAGTGTGTACTTCTGGGACTTTTTCCAAGTCAAGTTGTTGTCCTTTCTATCTTAGTTGTGGAGGGCGCAGTCCAGCTCCAGGTCCAGTTGCCATTGTTAGTTGCAGGGGGCACAACCCACCATCCCTGGTGGGAGTTGAACTGGCAACCTTGTGGTTGAGAGCCCTCTGGCCCATGTGGGAATCGAACCGGCAGCTTTCGGCATTAGGAGCATGGAGCTCCAACTGCCTGAGCCACCGGGCCGGCCCCTAACCTAAGCATTTCTTGATTCATGGCTGCATAACCCATCTCTGCTTCCATTGTCACATGGTCTTCCCCTCTTCTTTCTTTGGTGTGTCTCTTATAAGGACGCTTGTCATTGGATTTAGGGCCCACCCAGATAACCCAGGGCAATTTCACTTTGAGATCCATATTTCATTACATCTTTTCCCAAATCAAAGACCCTTTTCCCAAATCAAACCACATTCATAGGTTTTAGCAGTTAGATGTGGATGTATCTTTTGGCTGGGGTGGGGTGGGGTGGGACACCATTCAACTGTCCACCACCTCACCCAGCACCCAGGCTTTATTTCGTTGACTTTTTCACATAATTATGATACCAATTTGGAACCCCTCATCTCTGCCCTATTATTTTGCCCTTCAGTGGATAATTCCTGCCTCTTTGACCAGACTAAACCCGTTAGGGCAAGAAGGCTTGTTTTACTATACAGCCCTTAGCGCCTTCTAGCCACTGTGGTCCTTAAGAAATTGGTAAATAAAACAAAAGACGGGATGTAAAAATCCTGGCATGGATTATCAGGGTGCTCAGCACGTGATCTTGCTCCCTGCAAGGTCTTTGTTTATTAATTTCTGGTAGTTTGGGAAGATGTTTTTTTTTTTTTCTTCACCTCAGGAAATTTAAGTGAGTAGTTGGGAGGGAGCAGAGCTGACAGTGGAATTGCAGAGCTGAAATAGAGCAGAGAAAAGCTTCTGCAGGAAAGGGTACACCTCGCAGGGACAGTGGGTTTGGAGGTCAGCCAGGTAAAGTTGTGAGGCTGATTTTCAGATTCGTCCCCTCTTCATTGGGACTATGTTGTACCTTGTCTCCTGGAAGTCTTTATCTTCACTGGAATCCTTTCCAGTGGATTTGACAAACCTAGTAGACAGTTCTTGTAGGCACCTGAACTTGATCTCCACCAGCACGATGAAGAGTTGTGCCAAGGGCAGCCCCCAACCTCCCTCTCCCTGAGGAGATGGCCTTAGAGCGCCATCTGCCCTACAGTCTGATGCTACTTGGCCTGCACTGGAAGCCCGGCTGCTCTTTCAAGCTGAGCAGTGAGCACAGGTCTTAGGCTGTTTTCCCAACTATTTTCTTTTCTTCGTTTGGCTTACTTTCAAGGTTATCTGATAATATGTTCTTTTTTCTTTCGTCTCCGTCTTACTTTGAACAGATGCTAGCAGTCTAACTAACCCCATTAAAGTATGAGTGGTGCTGTGATGTTTTCTGTAGTTTGCATTTGGAGGTGACTGATTTTCAGCCATTTTGGTATTTTCAAGTTGGTGATACCTTCATTTGGAGTTTTATCAGATCCATGAATTTGAGTATCACTGCTGGAGTCTGTGAAATGTACCCATCACGAACAGCGACAGCGTTCTATAGAAAGATTGCTCATAAGGTGTGCGTTAATCCTATCCCGTGATATTATAGCTGGAAAGGAATGCAGAGATTGTATCGTAATGGCTGATGGTGTTAGGCAAGTATGGGTTTGAATTTCTCTTAGCCACTTTTGACTGTGTGACATGAGGGATGTTACTTAACCTTTCTGAGCTTCCATTTTATCATCTTCAAAATGGAGATGATTTCTATATGTGGGGAGGACTAAGTGTGGTAATATACGTGGAAATCTCTAGCATAGCAGTATCTGGTACCTGGGAAGTGTCAAAAAAAAACAATGGAACTGCTATTATTATTTATTTCACAGAGAAAACCAGGGCAGGATGAAGGAATGCTTCCAGGTAACCCACAGTATGATTTTAGCTTGCGGAATTTAGTAAACAGACCATCAGTGGGTTGTGTAATGCTGTGTTGAATACGTCAGTTATTATAATCTGGCTATATGGTATTTATTTAGTTAGTTGTAGAAAGACAGGAAAATGGCCTGAATAAAAACATACTTATTGACTATATTACTGAGCTGAAACATTTGTCATTGTAAAGCTACACTTAGCCATGAGTTCAAGATCTCTATCTCCAAACTCAGCGGGAGGATGGAATTTAGAGTATGGTTTGATTAGTGTTAAATTCATATTTTTAGGAATAATTTTGTGACTGTTAAAGTCTGAAAGGTTTATTCAGTGTCACTTGGCTTTTATAATAGAGATGTGATTAAACATGTTGTTCTTTGTACTAGGAAACCTTGAATTCATGTATTGCCTTTGCTAGTATCCAGATTGGGAAAAAAGAAAAAAAATCTTAGTAGATGAAACTTAGAATAGTCCCCTGCACAGAGTTAATATTTTGGATTAAAATTACTTTCCCTAGACCCCTCTGTGTATCATATCATTTGTATTTTTTCAGATGAAAAAAAAAAAGGGCACAGAGTGCTAGGAATTGAGTAAATTGGGTCATCATCTGAACTGGGATGTTGGTGTTGTGACTAGATGTTGAAGACTTTTGCCAGAGTTAATTGGTTCATGAGTTGAAGAATTCCTTACATAAGGGAATGTGTTTTTACAAGGGAGGGAATCTTTTCAGATTTGGGGACTTATAGCAAGAGGCATAAGGTTAGATGCCTGAAGCAACTTCCACATGGAGTTTTCTGACTGCATGTAAACTGGGTGAGATTAGGAACTT
Source organism: Rhinolophus hipposideros (assembly GCF_964194185.1). NCBI lineage: Eukaryota > Metazoa > Chordata > Mammalia > Chiroptera > Rhinolophidae > Rhinolophus > Rhinolophus hipposideros. Next base: position 36,858,464 of record NC_138052.1, on the reverse strand, counting down.
GGTCACATTTGCTCTTGGTCACATTTGCACATTTGTTTCATTATCCAGTGCCTGAAACTGCCTGGCTCATTGTAGGTGCTCAGTACATATTGTTCAAGTACATGAATGACTAGGGGGAAGGGTGAGGAAAGGCAGTGAACTTGGTAGGGTTCAGAGTACCCTCTGTACTCTATGCAGTTGATTTCTGGACTGACCCTTCCAAGAGTCAAGAAGTTGGTTGGAAGATAGATCCATCCACGCTGTGGGCAGTTATATGTTGGGACACCATCCATGCCAGTGCTGTGCCAGGTCCTGGAGATGAAATGATATAAAAGATTTTATCCAGGGTCATCTTCAGTATTTGGAAAATTGTGGTTTCTCTTTTTCAACAGTGGCTGTAACAAAGGCTATTTCTTAAAATGAGTTCTTTCCAAAATACTGACGTGATCTCTGGGTTCAGGGGATTGGGTGGATCTGCGATCGTTAAGCCTAAGTCAGTCCTGCTAATTTGGGTGCATTTTATTGTCCCTAAGAAGCTGCTAGGTAAATATGGTCATTTATTTATTTACATGATTTCCTTGTCTAAACAGTCTTAGTGACCAAGCTTCTTTCTGTTCCCTGGGAAGTGAGGAGTCAGGGTAAGCTTTCCCCCACCCCACACCCATCCTACATCCTTATGTTTTCAGATAAAAGAATCAATATAAAGGTTTGCAATTCTTAATAATTTTCATGATGGAAAGGGGTTGAGAGAGAGTTGATCTCCTTATTCCCTCCCTCCCTGCCTCCCTTCTTCCCACCCTCCTGCTTCCCTCCCTCTTCCTCTCTCCATCCCTCCCATCACAATTTTGAGCTTTTATGTTCTACAGTTTTGTTTTTCTTTTAAGCACCAAACTGATATTCCTATGATTTTCAACTTTAAGGTTTCCTTTTGATATTTGGTGATCAGAAGCCAAGAATGGACAAGCGAAGGGTGAGAAACAAGGTTCGCTAGGGCATGGAATGAGCTCGTCTGCACATTTCATAATTTTTGCCGTACCTGGTTGCTGAATTTCTTGGGGGAAAAGGTCTGTAGTTCTATTACCAACAAGGGAGCAGGAATTGTGGTTGCTGTCAGGCTGGCAGCCAGAAAGGATATTTATAGTCGTTGTGAGTGGCTGTGAGCCCACTATGGTTCTGGATACGCCTCCTTCCTTAAAGTCCCCAGTGTTCTTGAACCGAACCCTGCCCTCCTTGGCCAGACAGTAGTTAATGATAACGCTGCAGGATGTGGCCCTAGTGATGGCCTTGGCGACTCTCAGCCTGCAGGTGCTTGCGCTTTGGCTGACCTGAACCCCCAGTGGAAGAGCAGGTGTCCCCCTCCTCCCTCTCTTCAGGGCTGTGCTGGTTTCTTGGCCTTTCCCTGAGTTGTCTTCTTTGGCCTGGTGCTGATGGACCACTCACTAAGCACAGTGCACGTTCTCTAGGCCACATGGTCCAGATTGTGTTCAGATTTATGACACCAAAACACAATGTGGATCATGAATTCAGCTTCCTCATTTCTCCTTGAATTCAGGTCGGATATTTAGATTGGCCTTGCAGAAGGAACCCAAGTCAGGTGATGGTTTAAGTATTTTAGCTCACGTTAGTAGGATTAGAGGAGAAAAGTGAAAGAGAAAGTTCTCACAGGAAACAACCGAAAATGCAATATTTTTTGTTTGTTTGTTTACGTGATAAGTATAACATGTGCATTTGTGTTAACCAGTGAGTGTTTTTAGGATGGAATGATGGTTCATCTGTTAGTTTGCATTGCGAGTGACAGAAAATGCAGCCTAGACTAGTCTTAATAAGATGAGAATCTAATGGCTGCCATACTAGGGAGTCCAGGGCAGTGCAGGTTTTTGATCTGGGTTGATCCAGGACTCAAGCAGTGTCCCTGGGGTCCTGCTCTTCCGCCCCTAATTATTCTCTTTGTTAGCTCTGTAATCAGGCAGACTCTCCCTGTTGAGAGGGAGCCTCGCTGGCATGTTCTCCCAGGGTCAAGTATAAGGAGAAAAATTAAACTTTTAAAAAAAATTTTTTATTTAGCAGTTCCTGTAAAATCCCGACAGTCACTCTGATTGGACCAACCGAGGCTAAATCCCACTCCACAATTTAATGCTATGTGCTGATTGGTGTAGCTGATTGGCCTAGCTCCTCTACCCCAGTGTTCAGGCTGAATAGGAGAGGGCATATCCCCAATATCCCCAGCCTAAAGTCAGGGGTTGTTGTTGGAAATGGGGTTGTGGGGTGGAGGTAGAGGGATGGGAAGTGGGGTGGACAAAAGCTGGGGAGGCAAACAGTTACTACAAAATGATTCTATGAAGCACATATTCGGGACTTTTGTCATCTTGGAGTCTTGTTCTTGGACCTTATGCATTGTTGCTTAATGGTTACTACCTTGGTTTTCAGGAAGCGTAAGTTCTGGGTATGTTTTCTAGGTAAGTCTGGCATTCCCTAGACGCAGAGGGACAGTGATTTTGCTGGTGCCCCAGGGATGCTCACTGCAGAATAGCAAATTACAGTAGGTCTTAATGGCTGCCGTGGTAGGTAGCTCTATGTTGTGACATTCGCTCAGTTAGCTTTTACTGTATGCCATTACATCAGAGATTGTTGCTGCACAGCTATTCTTGACATATGTTTTATATGTGGCTAAAAACATGTGTTCTGCTTCTCTCTGGCCATTCAGATTCATTTTGGGTGACCGTCTTGTCTGCTTGGGGCTGTGGAGAAGGGAAGGAAAGGCTGCATTTTGGCAGCGCTTCCAGCCCGGAGCAGCACCCTGCAGCCAGCACCATAAGCTATATAATTTGTCCACAGAGGCCTATGCATTATGGAAATGAAAATTCCTTCTCTGACAGCATTCATTGCTTAGGACGCAGCAATTTGGCTGTCAGAAACAGCTGGCCCTGCAGGGTGGGACAATGGAAAGGCGAGACCAGAGAGAGGCCCGTGCTTACTCAAGTCTCCCACTGTGAGGGGATCAGGTTTCTGAGACTGTCATTAACAGCAGACTGCCAGGGGCTCTAAGGCAAAGCTTCCAGGGAGCAGGAGCCTGTGGCTCAGACACTTAGTGATTTTCCCTCATTTTTGCTGAATGGAACAAAAAAAATAAATTAAAAATAAACTATTAACCTTGTTGACTCTCAAATTTTGGCTTTCCCTAAATGTTCACATCTGATTGTGTCTTCTCCTTGGTGATGAGCATTTCTGGGGAAATAAATCCCTTCTAACCTAAGTATCATTATTGGTTCCTTTTGGAAAAATGCAGAAAGGAGTGGGGGTGAGGTGCCAGAGGAATTGCTTGGCATCTTCATATTTGAGGTCTGTAACTTTTATTTATTTATTTACTTATTTATTTATTTATTTTTACTTTTATTTATTTGAAACATATGTTTTCCTGGGACTCATCCGCACAGTCAAGTAGTTGTTCCAATAGTTGTTGAGGGCGGAGCTCACAGTGGCCCATGCGGGGATCAAACCAGCAACCTTGTTGTTCAGAGCACTGTGCTCTAACCAACGGAGCTAAGTGGCTGCCCCGAGGTCTGTAACTTTTAGATTCTGCTTATATAGGAGCAATGCTGAAAGGACCAACATCGAGGACCCACCAGGCATGTTCCAGCATGAAGTAGAAAGCCGGTATGCATTTTGCTCAGTTGCAAATGCTGTGGACGGGATTGCTGTGTGGCTGGAACCACACAGCTCTGCTATGTGAATCTGCAGTGTGGCCAGCTCTGTGCATTTTCCTGTATTGATTCCATGACTCACAGAGCATGATCTCAGCAAAAAGCACACTTAAACTACAGAGGAGACAGCTGTCTGTTATAAGAGGACATATTTTCTGGGTTCAGTGGCGCCAGTTTTTCCCTATGAGTTTGTAAACTAGAGAGGTCCTCATTACTAATGTCTCATAAAGGGTCTTTCTTTAAAAATGCATTCTTTTAAAAATCATCTATTATTTTGACTTCTATTTCACAACTGAATTTCCCATCTAGGAAAGCAGTAATAATATGTTTTCTTTGCTTTTTTATTTTTCCTTAAGCTACATGGCAAAAATGGGATTTTTTTTTTTTTCTTACATAGCAAAGGTCTAGAGGAAGTTTAAAGCAAAGTGGTGGGACGTACTTTGCCTCTTTGAAGTGAACAGCGTTTGAGAGATATTGGGTGACCCAAGATAAGTTTGACTGTTGGAATTTGGTTGTTGTTCAGTGTGGCTGGAACTGTATTTTCCCCCTTTCCCTCTGAATCTGTTTCCCTTTTATATGATAGAAGCTGAAGTTCCCAGATGTTGTTTGGATTAACGAGTGTGTGTGGGGAGGGGAAAAAAAAGCTTTCTTAATGATAATAACAGAGTCAGACTGGCTGGTTCTGTACTGACAGGAAAATGGAGAGATAAAAACTCCATTAATGGTGTGTGCATTGCCTAAGTAGCCAATAAAACAATGCTGTCCTCACTGGAAACCCGTCCCAGACTGGCAGTGCTTCGTGCCAACTGCAGGAGACAACAGCTGCAAAGAGGGGCAGAAGTATTCAGTCAAGAGTCTCTGTTAAATGACTGGCTTGGGGGCGGTTCTTTTGTTCTCTTCCTCCTCCTTCTTCTCCTCCCACTTTTGCCCATTTTCCTTGATGAGCCCTTCTTAATGCTTACTGTTCCAGAAATTGAACCACATCTGATTAAAACTTAATGGTTACTCACAGAATGAAGTTGGCTGGTAGTTTCGAAGCCTATTTTTCTGGGTTAGTTTGATCTTGTGACAATAGGAATTGCTAATTTATATAAAATGTATCCAAGGGTTACCATCCTTAATGTTTGATAGTTCTACTTAAGAACCAGAATAGTTGCTTGTCACAAATGTAACACTGTAGTTTCCCCTGAATATCTTTGAATTTCTATGCTCAAAATTAGTAGCAAAAACAATTTTTTTTGATATATTTCATTTTGGAGAGTGGTAAAAGTTTAGTCACATTCATTCTATGTGTACTCCCTCTGATCGGACCCTGAGCCCTCACGTTGGGAACTTACTGTCTCATGGCCAGGTGAGCCCTGAGGTCTCCAGAGAAGGGAAGAAAAGAAGTGCTATTTGAGTGGTATAGAAAAGCAGCTATGAAACTTCAAAAGAGAGGTGCTCCTGTCTTTGATCCTGGCCATGTCTTTGTTTCCTGTGAGTTTAAAAATCTAAGTTACTTTCACTTTTTAATTTATTATGCATGGGGGTGGGGAATAGAGATGTGAGTGTTTACTTTTGTGCCAAGTCCTGTGGTACAGACAACATGTATTAGGATGTTGGTATCTGGAGCTTTCATTTTACAGGTGAAAGGAACAAAAAGCTTGAGGAATTAACTTCCTCAAGGCTGCAGTCTGTTCTTCCTGTTCTTGGGTGCAGCTGGAATGAAGCATTATATACACCAATAGTATGGTGTTTGTTGCACATAATTGCAGTGGACATCCAAAGAGGAGGTGAGGGGTGCTCTTTATCTGGACCCATCAGAATGCTGGTGGTGGGGGTAGGGACACACATTGCTTTTGAATCCTGGAAGGCTCTGTGGAGGAGGAGAGATCGTCATTTATTTTTCAGCTCACTCCCTTGAGTGTATGTGCTTTGTCAGACATCCTGATTGGGGATGGGGATTGAGTCTTACTGTCAGAAGGTCACCATCATTTTCTGGTGGGCAAAGCCAGGGGAGGGGAAAACAAGGATGGGTGTCCAAGTACCCTGGGGGAAGTGAATTTTGAGAAAAGTACCTGGTGACGGCTTGGCTGGGAGTGAGGCTTCCCCAGGTTACCCTCTGGAAATGGAGGGCTTTGAGGGCAGAGTGAAGACTTTGTATAAAATATGTAGGGAAGAACATTAAGTCATGATTTTAGATGGAATCTGTGTTTCCCTTTTGGAAACTACATGTGCGTTGTAAGTGGTCTCAAGGATCCTGCCTGCAGACCTCTCTCCAAGGCCACTTCCAGACTACACCAAGTGGACAGTGGCCACAGGATCTCAAGTGTGGTTTCTTCTCTCTTGTGACTCGAGGTGGCGAAGTAATAAGGTCCAGGGGAAAACGATAAAGCCTTTAGGTTAGGCATTTAACAAAAAAGTATGTGGCTTTTCCTGGTATAGTTTTTCTTAGATGGCAAAGTAGAGTGACTGTTCTGAGGAAATATGATTCCTTGGTGATTAATGTTAGATGTTGAATGGCCTTTACCATGCCATGCTTGCTCCACTGTGCCAGCTTGTCTTTCTCTAAATGTCAGGGCATCATTGTGTTAATTTTATATGTTTAGAGGACTTGGGTGATTGTTAGATGGGACACGTTGGTTGTCATAAATGGCTCCATAGTGTTGTGCTTGATAGAGTTTACGTATGAATCCATACTGATTAAGAATAGTTCTGTGTAATAATTAAAGGTGTCGTTGGCTGGTTGGTTTTGGTTGGTGGCGACTTGTGTTCAGTTTTCTCTTCCCTAGATAATCCTTGGGAGATAGAATTCTGCAAATTTGTTTCAGTGTGAAGGTTTCTCTTTAGTCCATCAATGAACTCTACTGGTTGAGCGATCCTTGCTTTTCCCATTGGTTTTCATTCCTGCTTGGAGGCAGAGGTAGGTTGCAGTCCATTGTGAGTATTACAAGTGATTTATTTTTCATTGTTGAGGCAAGGAAGTTTTGACACACTTTAGAGCCAGTTTAGTACTCCACTCTGCTATGCCTTCTGGTATGTCTTCCAGAGTGAGAAAAGAAGGGAATTAATTCAAACACAAGCTAAAGTAACTATATATATTTTTTGTCACAAGGTAAGAACTATTAAGAAAAGGAAGGAAATGAGTATCACAAAAGTCAAGATTATGATTCTAATAATAACAGCATCAATAATATTAGGTGGTGCAAAAGTAACTGCGGTTTAAAAGGTTAAAAAAAAAATTGCAAAAACTACAATTACTTTTGCACCAACCTAATAGTAGTGGCTCACCCTTTAAAGGTGGTTATGTATCAGGTTCTGTTCTAAGTGCTGTACATGTATTCACTCATGTAATTCATATAAGTACTCTGTGAGACAGGTACACTTTTTTTAATCGTAATTTTTCAGATGAAGGGAATGAGGGGGTGTTAAGCTACGGCACTGGAGGCCCAGAAGTAACTAATGGCAGGGCTTGAATTCTAACTCTGGCAGTCTGGCCTCAGTTCTGAGTTTTAATCGCAGTATAGGGGAGGAAGATAAGTGCTGGTAATTAAAAACAAAAAAAATGGGGCCTTCACTAAAGGTTGTGTTTGCATTTTTAGTGTATATAGATTGAATGTATATATTCATAAATGTGTTAACGTGTGTGCATATAATATATCCATGAATTCATACTGTATTTGAGAAATGGCAGTAAATGAAATGTGTGTAAGATAGTTTCTTTAGCATTCTTGCTATTTGATGTACAGTAAACCCTATAGATGGGAACCACTCATCTCCCTCTAGAAAGAGAATATATTTACATACGGAAGTGATGGAAGTTTTCCCGATCCTGGCATGCCCCTACTTCCATAGAATATTCATACCTATTTGCCTCTTTTTCCCCACTAAATTACTTTACATACTGGGTCTTGTCTTGGCCAAATGCATTAGATGTTGATTATGACTCTGAAGTAGAAGTTAAAGTGTGTGTGTGTGTGTGTGTGTGTGTGTGTATGTGTGTACGTGTATGTGCATGCTAAGAAAGTTCATACAGAATGATATTTAAAATACAATAGCTTTTAGGCATGTATCTGACGCACTCATCATATGTCCAAAGTGAAAAACGATGGAAGGACACCTCACAGTTGTGTTAAACCAGTCTAAATTTGGTTATAAGTTCTAGGAGACTCAGTTGAATGCATGCCAGAATGTGTTGTCTTAAAATAAGCCTGACTACACAGCAATGCTGGTAGAACCAACAAAAATGCTGTACATGAAACAACTAAAATGTTAAAAAAGAGGTTATTATCTAAGAATTGTCTCCTCCAGCACTTAATGCATTCAAAATTAGAACTAACAAGCTAGGCTTTTCCTTTCTGCCAGTTTTAGAAAATAAGCCACTCTTAAACTTATAGAACATTATCATTTTCCTCTGGGATTTATAAAATAAAAAAGCAAAATCATGGAAACAAATGTTTATGATATGAATGAGGGTTTAGTGACCTGAAAGTCAGTGGAATTTTTCTCAGAATTGTTGACAGTGTGAATGGTATACATAGGCATTTGCTAATGTTTTAATTTCCTTTTTATACTCATGTCATACTTTCATCGTTCTGTCTTCTTATGGAAAGCATCCCTTCTCAGTGATATTCAACTCACTCTGCAGCTCCACAGAGAGCAATCTCCAAGTGCTTTAATATGCAGCCTAGGAAGACTAGTTTGTTAACCCATTGGTCTCTTGAGGAACTTTGAGAGAATTTAGCTGGTGTAATGTAGCCTCCACCTGGGGGGAGGACAGGGCTGACAACTTGCTAGTCTTTTTAGCTCTTCTTGAATTGCTTTTCAAGGCCAGAAATGTGTGTCGTAAAGTTTGTGTTTATATTTTATGTAAATGTGTGTACATACATAGTGTGTGCATGTGTATGTACATATACACGATATATGTATGTGTATACATATATTGTGTGTACATACGTATGTACATGCACACACAATATGTGTTTATTTTAAAGGTGTTTTTTTTTCTCCCCCCCTTTAATCGTTGCTTGAGCAAATAGAGCACATATAAAGTGAGAAAGGTATTATTAAAACCACTATGAAGAATTAATTTCACCTTAAGTTCTGGCCCAGTTGGGAATTTGGGTTATTGATTGTAAATATAGATTGTATTGTCAGGTAAGTTGCTTCTTAAGAGTTGCAATATCACAAATAATCAAAAAGCTGATGTTTCAACTTGTGCTGATGTAAATTAATCACAGGTGTGGAATCTTGAGGCTTGCGATAAAAAGACTGCCAACACAATCAACTTCAGGCATGTTTTTATTGTTTTATTAATCTATAAAAAACAAATCTTGGTGCAACACTGTGTTCTAATTAATAGCAATGCGAATCAAGGGGCTGTAATTCCATTAGTAGACTGAATACTTCATGACACTTGAGGAAATTAAAAGTATAGAATACTTCTGTTTTGTGGTTCCTCAAAATTACCTGAGAAAGGAATCCAGAGATTTAAATATGATAGATAATAGCATACGCTTCTGGGAGGAGACCCAGCCCCACCTTCCCACTCCACATCACTCCCATCCCAAAGCATCATTGGAACCAAAAAGAGGATTCTAAAGGGATTTGCCCCGATTCTAGGTAGGCTGGCTTCGGTCCTGACTCTTGACTTGCCACATCCTCCCTGCTTTTGCATCTTCTCTTTTATCTTCTCCTGACACCCGGTACTTCCTTTCTTAGAGCCTGCTTATGGGGACAGAGCCAGGAGTGCAGTTTCCAGGCTCTCGGCCTCATGTGGAAAGGTACTCACTCGGTAGTAAATGGCCATCGACTGTGATTGGATGGCTATCAGCTGTAGCTAGTTGGCCGTCAGCTGTAACCAGTGAGACACTGGCCACTAATATAACTGCTATGGCTACTCTAGCAAGAAGATGGTGGCTGAGCCTGCAAGCGACGCAGTGAGAGTTGCGAACAGTGTGGCTCCTGCTTCCTGTGTCTCCAACCCAGCCGCCAGCGAGTATAGTGGTGTGACTCCCGTATCTATGGCTCCGTGGGTGTTCCTTTTTGGCCTCACCATGTCCTGCTTTCTTATATGGGGAGTGGGAGCTGAGACCCTGCAGGCCGCCCTGCACCACACCACTGCACTTTAATTTTTTGCCTTGTTACCCTCAGTCTGAGCTTGGTGGTGGTTTGCAGATTCTCAGTCTCCTCTTTTGATAGGTAGGTGTTTTCTGCCTGTTTTATAGCTAGGGACTGGAGTTCATACAGTCACGTGCTAAAAATCCCAGAGCCTGGGACGTGACAGACCTGGGTACAGTTCCCAAACTGTGCGATTCCAAAGCCTTGGCTCTTTCCACAAAAATGAATTGGGAGACAGGTGCCGTCGTTAACAGGCACAGCACAGCATACACTCAAGGTCTGAGTTGTACAGAAAGAGGTGTAAGAGCTTTCTGACTGATTTTTTAAAATAATAGTTTTCTTGAGTTATTTCATATATTCAGTTATTTCATATATGAAAACAGTCATCATAAGGTGTACAATTCAGTGGCTTTTAGTAAATCCGGAGTTGTACAACGGTCACCACTATCTGTTAGAACATTTTCATCAGCCCAAAAAGAAATCATCAGCGTGCAAGACCGATTTTAAAGCTAAAATCACTGAAGTAGAAGTCAAAGGTTGGGCTCCCAATTGTTCTGTGATCTAAGTGGGTTAGAAGCTGAGGTCCTGGACCAACCCCTCAGTGTGTATTAGTGTTGATGGTCAGAGAATCCTCCAGAACAGTACATTTTCACCCATAAAAAAAAAAAAAAAAAAAAAAAAACCACAAAAAATCCAATTTTGATAAACTCAGAAATCTCACATTCTTCTGCCTGTCTGTATTTGAAAACAACATGATTTAACATTGTTTTCTAAACACAGACTTATGTTTTTGATTTTTCTAAAAGATATCTGCTACCCCCATTATTTTGATTGGAGAATCATCTGCACCTCAAGACTTCTAAGTCTTTATTATAGGTTTGCTTGAGCACATTAAATGAATCAATACAGTCATGGTTTGAAATGACTCATGCATTAAGCAATTTCATGTGTAAACTTTAAGCGATCCCAGCCAGGGAGTGCTAATAACAGGCAAGTTTATTCCTCGGATCGTCCTTCTCCTTAACATTTAACTTGGGCCTTTGCCTCCTTTCTGTTACCTTCTTTATGCTTATTAAATTGAATTATATAATATAGCAATTTATATACTTGTTCTTTTCACTGTGTGGTATAAAAAAGTTGGGGTTGGGAAAATGGCTGGTGGGGGTGGAGAAGAACCTTAATTGTCATGGTGAGAAGAGCTTCTCCTTTTCCCATGCTGGTCCCTGGCACCTTGACTGAAGACATCTAGAAGGAGGCCCATGAGTTAGAGCCATGGGAATTGTGTCAGGGCCTGGTGCCAAGTGACAATATCGAGGATAATTTTCTGGGAAAAAAAAACCTAACATTTTTCTCATAAGATGAGGCATCTCCCTTCTTACATTTTACTGACAACATCTTAATTTCCAGTTATATTACAGTGTTAGTATGATATCAGAGTGTTGCTGTCAAGTTACTTTATTATATATACATAATTTAGAAGATTATGTTCTATTGTGTTGGAGTAGGGAATATTTCCTGTTTTCATACCGTGTTTCCCCAAAAATAAGACCGGGTCTTATATTAATTTTTGCTCCAAAAGACGCATTAGGGCTTATGTTCAGGGGATGTCATCCTGAAAAATCATGCCAGGGCTTATTTTCCGTTTAGGTCTTATTTTCTGGGAAATAGGGTATGTAAGTCATTAGGAAGGTATTATGATTTAATGTTTAGTTTCCACATTGCCTTTTTGTATCAAATAAGAACTACTTTACTTTTCTCTTACTCTCTATAACTTAGGATTTGGGGCAATTTTTTTTTGCTTTGAATTAAAATCCATGACAAGACTAAAAGTGGATTCTAGTAGGCCTGCCTCCTTTTTTACCATTAGCAAATTTTTTCTCAATTGTTATTATTTATATTTCCCTTGGAGGGTTTCTGTTACACTTTGTATCCATTATCAGGATTCACCCATTCATCCATCAGCATTTATTAAGGACCTATTGTTTATAAGACTATCCCTGATGTTTCAGAGATGAATGAATACTATTTATCCCTGAGGAATCCACAGACTCCATAGGCAGTGAAATAACAACAACAACAAAATGAAAAACACTTTTTAGGTGCTGTGATAATTAAGTTAGGGAACAACAGGTGAGGGTGCATGTATCTCAGACAGGATGTGGGCCTGGGGGCCGCAGGGAAAACTTCCATCAGAAGGTGATTCTTGAGCTGATGCTGAAGCATCAGAATTTGCCAGCTGGAAAAAACAGTATTTCAGAGAGGTCTGTGCCAAGGCAGGAGGTGAACGAGATCATGTTGTCCTTAGGGAGCTGTAAGGTGTGACTAGGGTCCTAGTACCTGAGGAGTAATGGTTAGATGAGGTTGGACAGGTCTTGGGTCATGGAAATCAGAAACTGCATATGCCAAGGAAAGCCATTGACAGCTAAAAAGGACAGGCAGCTCAGGGGACATTGTCTGCACAGAAGAGGCAGTTGGAATGCTGCTGGTGGGAAACAAGGGCTGGGACGAAGGCAGTGGTTGGGGTTTGTAAGGTGAATTAATCTGTTTTTGGCTTGGTCATCAAGGTTCATCCATGGTCCATTGCATGAGACAGACTATAAAGGGAGGCTGGCAGTTTTGGCGTGATGGGTGAGATAGACTTGCTGACTTTAGTTTTGTTGATCTAGATTCCTTGTTTTGGGTACTGGATGTCTTCTCATGCCCCTTGAGAGGTTGTTCTTGATAGCCACCAACCCCCCACCCACTGCTGTTTTACTTTCTGTGCATCTTCTAACTCATTTATCCTTCAGTTGGCAAACACATTATTGGATGCAAATTAAATTAAAAGCACACTTCTGTGCGTTAATAACTAAATTGTTAAATAAAATGAAAAATTTTAATTTTACTTTTTTTCTTAATGCGTAGGTTAGGTGCTGTCTCCGTAGAGGAATAGATTGGAAAACCCTCTTTAATGAAAGAGGTAGCCTTTCCTGTTAGCATCATTCTTGAGGAATCCTGCTAGCAATTGTCAAAGAAATGTCTCAACAGAGAATCTTTGAGCTGGGGGGAAGCTTAGTAACTGGGGCCATCATTCTCAATCTTAATCTCAAAAACTGGATGCCAGAGAGGGGAAGCGATTTCCCAGTGTCACAGAGTGTGTCTAGCTCGGTGTTTTCTCCATGGTACCTTGATGACTCACTGTCAGAACCCCAGGGAGATGACAGAGCAGAGTTTAAAGAACTCTCATGCTCTAGGCTGCTTACTCAGTGGTAGGCCCAGAGTTACCTTGATTCTTGACTTTAATCTTATTTTAAATTAACCTCACTGTTCATCAGTCAGCAAGTATTTGTTGACGGTGTAGTTAGTATGAAAAGTTAGTATGAAAGATATGTTATTTTAAAACTAAAAAGATAAATAAGACTATTTTTCTCTTTAAGAATCTTGCAGGTTAATTTTTCAGATAACTCATTACAGCAGTAACAACTACTTTTTATGAAATATATAGCTTGTTTGACATAATTATTTATATGTAGCACACACACATGCAATAGCAACACCAAGAAAATAAACCCATGTAAAATGATGTTCATTTTTATTATTTTTTTTAACTTTACTGGTTCTTTTTTTGTTTGTTACCTTGTTCTCTCTGCACAGGGGGCAAGCAGTTTCCTGCCTACCTTTGGAAATACCTTTATGCCTGTGGGCAGATAATACATTAAACCAAACAATTAGAAAAAGAATGTTGATTGCCTTTTATTCGGTTTATTCTCCTTGAACCTTAATTAGGGAGAGTGATCTGGTGAAAATTTTATTTAAGTTGGTAACTGACATAAATACTTGCAAGAAGGCATTGGGTAGAATGGTTTTTAAAAGCTTTAGTCCTCTGTTCATTTATTTTGGGGGCCCCTCTTTTGTAGTTGTCCCCTTCAGTGTTCCTGGAAATTTCTATAGGTACAGTTTTGAAAAACTTAACTTCAATTTAGAGTAGTTGAGTTAATAAATTGCCATTTTAAAGCAATGACTGCTTTTATGAAATAGTATTTTTTCTATAATTCTTTATATGTTTCTTGTGTTAACCTCTTCCACTCAGGTTAAGAGTATTTTGTACTTCCTGCACTGCTTTGAAATTAAGTCTAGGGTAGAAGCATAGCCATTTAGTGATAAAGAAGTTTTCTTTACCAAGTTTCTGAGTTTGAAGTTGTTAATGCTTTTGGTTTTTCTGTAATTTTAAGCTTCACAAATATTTAAATAAGTTTGTTATTATGCTAGATCAGGCATTGGAGTTTCAGTAAGACGTTGGCTACACAGAGTCCTACTTTCACCCTTTTGCTGCGATGGTCGGATATACCCGAATGAATATTTCCATCCGCTGACTGCAGATGGAAATTTCCAGAAAGGAAGTTTAGGAAAGCAGATGTACATTTTTTTTAATATATTTTTGCGTTATTCAAGAATGAATAACAATAGGAAATTTTTATACATAAAAAGAATGCCATTTATATGCACAGCAGCTCCAATTATTATTATGAAATGCATAAAATAGTCAACATACCAACTTTTTATTTTTTGTAAACATTCTGGGGGAAAAAACTTGAAAGCAATTAACTCAGCCAAAGAGTTCCGCAAGCTCCCTGTTGAAGCTTTGCTAGTATCTGTCTACCAGCTATAGGAACCCCAGAGTAAAGCTTTGGAGAAACAAAATGCCGACACCCCTTTCGAAAACCAGAACGTCTGGTTCTGGCTCAGGTGGGTGGTATCCCTGTGAACTCTTACAAAAGTGCTTTGAGATCATTAGCTGATGAAAGCCTCCGTAGCATTATGTGTGAGAGTAATCATCAAGGATTACCACATTGCTGAGAGACAACAGATAAAACACGGATGTCTCATGGTAATAGGGAGTGCTGGAGTGCTATAGGAGTCCGGTTTACGAGGTTGGACAATTAAGTTCACAAACTTGCTGCAATGATGTTGCTAACCTTTTTTTTTTTTGATCTCAGAGGGATTACTCATATAAATTTGTACCAACTGGACAAACAGTTAACCGAGTTTACTATTTGGAAGTACTTAAAAGGCTGCATGAAAAAGTTGGACGACTTGAACTTTTTGCCAACAATTCATGGCTCTTGCATCACGACAATGCACCAGCTCACACGGCACTGTCTGTGAGGGAGTTTTTAGCCAGTAAACAAATAACTGTATTGGAACACACTCCCTACTCACCTGATCTGGCCATCAATGACTTCTTTCTTTGCCTGAAGATAAAGGAAATATTGAAAGGAAGACATTTTGATGACATTCAGGACATCAAGGGTAGTATGATGACAGCTCTGATGGCCATTCCAGAAAAATAATTTCAAAATTGCTTTGAAGGGTGGACTAGGTGCTGGCTTCAGTGCATAGCTTCCCAAGGGGAGTACTTCGAAGGTGACCGTTGTAATATTTAGCAATGAAGTATGTAGCACTTTTTCTAGGATGAGTTCGCGAACTTAATTGGCAGACCTCGTACATACATAAAAGTTGGACCCACCAGACTGAGAAAGGCAATCTAAATTATCAGTGAAGTCTGGTTCTTTTGTGAGTAGCAGGTTTAGAAGATGGCAGAAATGACATGTTCCTTCTTTCTTACCTCTGCCTGTTCTTCACCCCTCCTTACACAAGATGCTCTGATTCTTTACTCAGAACCTTTTTGAGATTTAGATATACCTGGAATAGAGCCACTTGGGTTTGGGCTGGTGGGGTGTCTTCAAACACAAATCTCATCAAGGAATTGACATGATTCCATGGATCAGCCACAGACCCATTAACTGGGTGAGGAGTAACAGGATTTGAAAAATTAACACCTATCGTATGAAGGGACATGAGAAAAATAAGAGGGAAAGTGTGACAGATCCATTGAATTTTTTTTATCAAGCTACCAACTTCTCTACAAGGTCTCCTAAAAGGTTTGCTATGCAGTTGGTAATATCAGCTGACCAGAAATGCTATTTCCTTCCCAAACTGGTTAACAGGAGACACTGTTGGGTTTTGTGTAGGCAAAGAAATAAGGAAAGAAAAGAAGGCAGGAATACAGAAGGAATACGTAGAATAAGTGAGCTACGTGGGGCTATCTAGGAGTGAGGTATATGAATTTCTTTGTCATCCTGTCCGTGTCTTTTGTTTAATCTTCTCTTCCTGAAGTCATACCTCTTATCTAGTGGGAAGTGACTAAGGGGTTATAGTCCGTAACCTTCCTATCTGATGTCTGGACTTCTTTTAAGCTGCCACCAGTGGAGGAATAAGTATGGGCTATTAGTCTTTCATGTTCTCTCCTTTCAGGCTTCCTTGCTGAGCCCTTTATAATATTTATTTAAAAACTGTTATTTGTATGAGTCAAATTGATCAAATTTTGGCACTTTTATATGATTCAACCTAATAATTCAACCCTTATAATTCTCAGTCTTCATTATTGCTCCATAACTCTTGAGTTTATAATAATAGCTCCCATTTATTACACCCACTGTATGCCATGTACATCACATGTGGCAACTCTGCAAGGAAGTCATGATGTGCCTATTTTGCCTGTGAGAGACTGCAGCTCGGACAGTTGGTTCACGATTTCATGTCTAGTGATTTAAACCAGAACTCTGTTTCAAGCCTGGAACTCCCTTGGCGCTACTGTGCCTCACCGCCTTTTTCCTTTGAGTTTTATCCTTGCTCATGGTGCTGTATATTCTAGCACAAATGAATGAGATAAGTGGATTTTGGTGGGCCACCAAACCACCTCAGTGAGGGTGTTTGAGATTCCATATTATAAGCAGGTTATCTTCAAAAATATAGAATGATGTTTAATTACACTCACTCCTGTTACAATCCACAGTGAATGCCTCTTGTTACAGCCAAATTATAACTTAAATTCTGGAGGAGAAAGGTGCTCTGATATTTGGGCCTTAAATCCGTCCCTGGGGCCAAAGCATTAGGAAAATTAGGAAATCTTATACTCTTGGTCTTCTTGCTAGGCTTTGAAAGGGACCTTAATCTTTTTCTTAAAACATCCTGAAGACTTCGTTTTTCCTCATACTTGCCTCCTCTCCCCAACTCTTTTTCTCCATTCTTTAAAAGTCTAGTGAGTTTGATCCCTAGTCAGTATCTAAATGTATACCTGATAAAGTGGTGTTTCCATTTCAGAATTCCTCCCCAGGATTTCTTGGGAAATTTGTAATTCCCAAATCTTGAAAAAAATCAGTTAAATCAGATCTGTGGAAAAAAGTATGTTTCAACCTAATAATTCCCCCGAGATAATTAAACAATCAACATAGAGACATTAGTAGATTGAAGGAATCCACTGATGACAAGGTGAAAGCTAACCTGTGGAGTTGAAGGATAAGATTGACATTTCTGAGAGCTAGGGCAGAGTCGGTGCACAGAGGAAAGAATTGGTCATGATTACTGGTAGCTGTTGCTGTGTTGTAAATATGTGTGCGTGGCCCTATCAGCTGCTGCTAGTGAGTCATCCTTGCAAATAGAATAAATATAAGTTTATACGCATAGCATAGTGTATACAAATCCTGGGAGTAGTATTCCAAGAAATATGTTTCTGAAGCGAAATAAGTCTTTACAAATGGCAATTTCAACATGTGATTCTGAGTAGTGCTGTTAACCTTGCTTGTAGATCCAAATGCAGGTTATTGCAGGGGTCACCAAACTTTTTCTTTAAAGGGCGAGATAGTAAATATTTTAGGCTTTGCAAGCCATATGGACTCTGTGACAACAATCAGCTCTGCTGTTTCAGTGTGAAAACCGCCATAGACTATACATGAAAGGAACAAGTGGGGCTGCATTCCAATACAACTTTTATTTACCAAAACAGACTGCAGGTTGGATTTGGCCCACTCTTGGACTACTACCCAATAGTGTTCACTCTCATTTTCCAGTATTTGAATATTTGTTATAGGATACAATTCTTTGTAAATACTATTAACTTTATTTCTTATTTATTTAACAATTTTTTTAAGGTATCCATAGTAATGAGTAAAGAATGTTTGGAAATGTTTTAAGAATAATTTATAATTTGAGGAATTCTGGAGAAATTTCTGGAAATTCTCATTTCTCATTCCCAAATCCCAAAGAATGTTTATTATATTTATATTTATAATTTGGAAACACCCAGAGAAGGGGACCTGTTGTATTTCCGTGCTCCTCTGTACTTCCTGATTCAATCAGCAGTTATCTTTTCTCAGCTTTATATGGCTTTCCTTGTTCTTTGTGCTGTGTAGTATCCCTCAGAGTTTATCAGTTGTCTAGGGTATGTGACCTGTGTTTTCCTACTGGGAGATTGGGAATCTTGGACACCAGATAATATCCCTATTGCCTTTCTCCAGAATTACAATAGGTCATACCTATCTTGTCCACGTATTCAAGTATCTGGAGTAGCTCATTCTTCAAGGACACTCAACATCTATATGCTTGGTTGTAGCAGTATTATTTTAGAGCCAGAACAAAAGGACATTTGTAGTATCACGTATATGATTTGTGTTATTGTTTGGAATTGGTGTGCATTATGCATTTCTGCCATGCTGTTTTAGCACTTCTGGTATTCTGAGGGGTAGAAAACAGGAAAGGGAATTAAGGATATTTAGTATAAGCATTCCGTTCAGTTCTTACAGTCAAGATGCAAGTTAGCTTGCAGTAAAAATATACATTTTGGAGTCCACAAAACTTGAATTGATTCTTGGTTTTGCCACGTATTAAACATGTGTGATCTTGGACAATTTTACTTATCCTCTCTAACATTGTTTACTTGTCTTTCAAATGGGAATAATAATACCTTCCTCTCAATTTTTGTGTTGTTAGGGCTAAATCAGATAAAACAAGTATGAGGTTAGCACAGTTCTAGAACCAAGGATTCACTAAATGATAGCTGGCATTATTAGTAACTCTCAAAGGTGGGAGGAATGTACCCTGTTTCATGGGAAAGGAAACTGAAACACATAGGTGAAATGATTTGTGTAAGCTCATGTTTAGTAGGTTGGGAAACTGGGTTTGGCTGTTTCCTAAGTCTATATGATTGCTAGCATGTGGTTTATAATAATTTCAGTTAACAGTAATTCTACAGCAAGATACACCAGGATTTATTTGGGTTATGGGGCTCAGTGGATAGACAGGAAAGGTATGGTGTCTTTTTTTTTTTTAATTGAGGTATAATTGACCGATAACATTATATTAGTTTCAGGTATACAACATAATGATTTGATATTTGTTTGTGTTGTAAAATGATCACCACACTAAGTCTAATATCCATCACCATACAAGGGAAGACATCTTGAAAGGGCAGGGGTTTAGAGTATTTGGAAGCCTCATTTTCTAGAAGCCAAGGATACAGTTATAACTAAAAAGTTGAGAGAACTTGCCCTGAATTTCCACCCCCTGTTGTTTAGCTGCTATCTTCACTGCCAAGAACTTGTTTGATTTTAAGTAACTTTTATGCTTGCCTATCAGTCAGGTCCCATCAGATACAATGACTTTTAAGAAACTATCCATGTTCTTTTAAATTGGATTAAAGAAAAAATATACTACCATGTTAAGCTCCCAATTGGAGTTGGAACATTTTATTTTGAATTTCTCTTTCTCCCCTTCCTCACACTCACCCTCCACCACTTCACAGGAATGTGCCTCTGACCTTTATGGGTTAGATTTTCACCCGGCATGAGGCATGATTAACTGCCAATAATTAAACTTCTATTGCCAAACAAATGCGTTGGCTAACGTTTTAGAAAAAACGCAGCACAGTGAAAGTTTCGTGACAAGTTGCTGGAGATCGCTATATACATACTTATTTTAGAGCACTGATTTTAGTTGGTACATTTGTCTCCTTTTTTGTTGTTTTTGTTTTTTTAATTATATGTGGAGGTTTGAACACAACTGCCAACCTTGCTTATTGGTGTGAAGGGTATTTGTTGGGAGATGTGTTCTGACTGGAACATTTGAAGAGTTAAATGTCCAGAATTTGCTGTCAATTTTAGCTCCCATTTTACCAACTTGAGTTCTTCTTTGTACTACACCACGGTTTTGAATTCAGTCCATGGGTTACTTGAGAGTGTGATGAATTTTAAAACAGATACTAAATTATGTTTAATTTGGAGACTTGATATTTATCAAATAACTCTTGAGCACCAACTCAATGCTAGGTACGAGGTTCTATAAAGAAAGGATATAGCAGAAGAGTAAATAATATGTTATCCTTGCCTAGTTTGTCACTTGGTTTTGAGATAAACCCAGTTCAAAGCAGAGGGTTAAGGGCCAGGTTGATTAAGGGTCATATAGAGTATAAATACCAGAGGACTTAGAATGGAAAGATCTGGAAAATATAAGAATCGTTAGAGAAAGCTGAACAGAGGCGAGAGAACCTGGACACAGGTTGGAAGCATCAGAAGGAATTTTATGCAGTGAAGGTGAGGGCTAGGGAAGAAGAAGCACCTTTGTAATTGAAAAAAAAAAAAATGGCGCCATCTCTGATTTTTAAGAAGAGAATTGGAACATTATGCACCAGTATTTCCTTATTTTCTGGCTTATCTAAACCTCCCCCCAAACAGTGCATTCTTATAAATTAAAGACATAATTGGCCCTTGACAGGGCAACGTAGCACTGGCTGCCTCCTAAAATGCAGCTAGTCTTTGGCAGAGGGGAAAGCAACTTCAGTGTGAATCTGCCAAATTTCCCTGGCCCCAGGATCTTGGAAAATACCAGGATTTCAACAGTTTGTTCTGAAACTCAAGGTTTGTGAGTGCTGCTTAGCTGACGAGTTTGTTTGTAAGGATTTCCACTCTGAAAACTGATTTTGACTCTTTTAACATCTCTAAATGATTGCTGAAAAATGTTACATTTTTGCTTGACCTTCCTACAGGGGGGATATTTTTGTGTGTCTTATTTCTTGTATGCCTTTTACGTGTCTTACAATTTTGCAATCAAATTGATGTGAGCCTCCATTTAAACCAAAGCAAGGAAAGGTTTGACATTATTTGTAAAGCATTTCCCTTGAATTTCAAGGTTGATGTGATTTCCCTTCCAACTAATTATTTTAGGAATGCTGTATTTTGGGTTTGTTTTCTGCTTAGATTTATTTACATGAAAGTTTTCTTGGCAAAATGTTCGTTGAGGTTAAAAAAAAAAGTGCTGTTTTCCGAAAGGAGTTCTTCAGTGTTTTGTTGTCACTTAACTATTTGAATGGGAAAGTTTGGTTCTAATAACAATTTCCTCTTCCTTTGGCAAACGTTGATGTTTTTAAAGTCTTCCTAAAGGAAAAAGGAGTTTGGGTGGCTTTTTGTTTTTTTGTTAGTTATCTAGGGCCCCCTTCCCTTCCGTTGTGTGCTCTTTTTCCACCATTGTTTATGAGCCTTTGAACTAGATCTATCTACAACTGAGAATGGTGGCTGAAAATGGACCAAAACCAGATTATTTCTGGGTGGCAACATAAGAAACTGGTGACTCTGTTATATGGGGTGTTTTTAGGAGTGGCTGGGCTTCTGGAAGAGACTTTTGTTCCATATTGTCTAGTGCTTGAACTTTTTATTTTTTAACAAAGTACATACAACAATTCACATGCAAAGCCATTGGTTTTTTGTTTCTTTTTTAATGCTAGAGTAAATGGTATATGGGCTGTAAAGCAACTTGATTTTGAAATTTACCAGCTGCAGATCTTACTGGGTTTTGTGTCATTTGGAAAAAAAATATTTAAAGACCATTGAGGATATCTGATGCCGACATACGCAGCATGTCAGTGTTTTTCAACCCTTTCCATACTTGCTTCAATGGTAAATCGGCCTTAGCTTTGTGGTCCCAATTGAAAGGCTTGTCAAGTATGCACTTGCTTTAGCCAGTACATTTGCAACTACAGAATTTTCCTTTGCTTAGCTGGTGTTCTTCTTTTCCTCTGCAGCCCTGAGCTCCTTGTGAGCACCGTGTTGCCAGCACGGGAGCTACTGGAGAACTTCTCATTATTCCAGGAGACTCCAGGAACGCCTCTCCCACTCCCCGCTTCTCTGGTGAACGAGTGAGCAGAGCTCTGAACAGGAGCACACAACTTGAAGAACTGCTGGAAGATAGTATGACTCGGAGCCAGCTCTAAGGTAGCTGAGTCAGCTTTTCCCCAGGAGCTCTCACAGCAGCATTGCTGGAGCCAGCGGGAGAGCTGTTTCCACAAACCACCTCTTTTAATGCTCTTTGGCGAAGATCAGATCTACCCGGTAAATTCTTAGCCGCAATGATCATTTTGTTGGTTTATATGAAACCAGTGTAAGAAAGTTAGGACTCAGCCTAATTGTCCTTAGTTCTTGCATTGCCTTCAAGGTAGGCTTTTTTCAGTGGAGCTGCACAGTTTTTCTTTCACTTTGGCCAAATTGTTCACATGCTACCAACATTTCCCTATATATAAAACGCTGCTGCCATATTTTTCTCCTTACAGGGCCACTACTGCCCCCCCTCCCCCATTTTAAATAGACTTTATGTTTTAGAGCAGTTTTATGTTCACAGCAAAATTAAGCAGGAAGTACAGAGTTACCATATTCCTTGTTCTCATCCACACACGACCTCCCCCACTGTTAATGTCCCCCACCAGAGTGGTACATTTGTTACTGTAGATGACCCTACGTTGGTACATCATCCCAAAGCCCATAGTTTACGTTAGGGTTTATTCTTGGTGTTATATGTGCTATGGGTTTGGACAAATGTATAATGGCATGCATTCACCATTATAGTGTCATACAGAATACTTTTACTGTCTTAAATATCCTCTGTGCTCTGCCTGCTTCATAACCCCACCCCTACCCCCAATCCCTGGCAACCACTGATCTTTTCACTGTCTCCATATTTTTAAGTTTTCCGGAACTATATTTTCATAATATGCTTCCTGTGGAGTACTTTGAAATCTCTGTAAAGAAAGCTTGCCATCAGGATGGAATGCTGTTAAGTTTGTGTTAAACTATGGAGGTAATACAAATACCTACTTTAAACTAGAGTCTAAAATCTTTATGAGGGGTGCTAAATGTTGGTGTGTGTGGCTCTCTGAGTTAAATGTTGGGATTGCTCAGATATGATTTGAAACTTGTGTAGAGAGACAGAAGCAAGGAATTCAAGATTAAAGCCTGCTCGGGTCCATGCAGCCTCCTTAGGTTTGTCACTTTGGGGGAAGATATTTAGTAGCTGTAAGGTGCTTTCTTTTTTTAAAGGAAGTCCAATTTATTATTAAAAATTTTTTTCTTTATATAAAAGTTTATTTTTGATTACTTAATTCCAAGTAGTACAAAAAAATTCCAAGTAGTAGTATATATATATGATTAGATTTTCTTTATTCCTTCTCTCACCTGTAGCTAATAATTTGGAACACATACTTTTTCACATAGAGGTTTTTTAGTGTACAAAGTATGCATATTAATTATGTTTAAAAATTGATGGAACATGACTATACATTTTGTTTTACAACTTGCTTTTTCCTTCCACTTCTTATGTTGTGGATATTTTTTTCTTTTAAGCAGAGTTTTTTCCCTTTTAAGCAGAATCTCAGCTAAATAATGACTGCTTAGTGTTCCTTATATGGCTGTAACATAATAATAGCCAGTCCTTGAGTGAGAGGTTAGCCTATAATTTAAAGAGGGATGTGGGGGGAGACCTTTTACATTAGGGAAAGAACAAAAGTCATGACTGTTGACGTTAGGCTTTTAGTCATTAAGGGTGTGAGTTTTTATTTTCCAGGGCAGATGATGTACAGCTTTGGGCTGTTGCCGAGGTGTCAGTTATGTCAAATTTTCATCTTCTGGATGCCTGGAAGGAACTTCTTTGGCATTAGGCTGTGTTAATATATTAGCTTAGTTGTTAGTTTTGGCTACCATCCTTGGAGCATTTTGAAATACTTTTATGCCCATTTAAGGTGGCATGAGGTTGAATTAGTTTTAAGAGAAAGTAGTGAGTAATAGGGTTGGAATTAAGAGACTGACTTCATTTTGCATATATATTTATTTGAGGAAAGAAGAGGAGATGACAGTGTTAGTTAATTGCTAACCCTGTGATTCTGAAATGGTTAAAATTGTTTAGCTCCGTAGTTTTATAGGGTGGGTGACAGTGAGAATCACCAGAGAAGTTCTCAGATATTGGGGGTAGGGAATGAATATATTGATGTTACTTTATAAAATATTATTTTTTAGGACGGTAATATAACCGATGTTTATAAGATTAGAAAGGTATAACAGGGTGAAAAATAAATCTTCCTTCTCCCCTTGTCACCCAAGTGCCCAGTTACCCTTCCTAGAGGCAATCACTGTTACCAATTTCTTGTGTATTCTTTCAGAGGTTTTAAAGCATAAATAATACACCAGCACGCAACCTATAGATTAATGAATTTTTTTTTTACACAGATGGTAGTGATATATCCTGTTTTGTACCTTTTTTCATTGAAATAATACTTCTTGGAAGTTCTTCAATATTAATACTTTTTATATTATTTTCAATATTAATACTTCAGTATTAATACATTTTTTAAAAGATGGATGCCTAATATTCCACTGTAGAGATATGCTGTGATTTATTTAACCAGTATTTTCTTGATGGCCATATAGATCATTTTCAGTTTTATTATCATTAACTAGTCTGTAGGGAATAACCTTGTACATACATCATTTGAAACATGTCCGTGAGCATATCCATAGCATCCATTTCTAGTAGTGGAATGGCTGGGTCAAAGGGTCTGCACATTTTAATTTTGGTAGAAATTTATTGCCAAAGTACTCTGGTCATACAGCGTGCAAAGTTTTAGGTTTCACCAGCAATGGATGAGAGCATTGCTTCCTCACACCCTTGCCAATCACAGTATGGTTGCCAAACTGATAGGTTTTTTTTTTTTCTTTGCCAAATTGATAGGTTAAAAATGACAGTTCAATGTAGCTTTAATTTGCATTTTTCTTATTTTGATTGACACTGAGCACCTTTTCATAAATTTAAAGGTCATTCTGTTCCCTCCATGTTTGTGTTCCTTGTCTGTTTTCCTATTAGGTTCTTGATCTTTTTCATTGTCAGTTCATAGGTGTTCCTATGCATTAGCAAAATCAGTTCCCCACTCTTTATTCTCTTTGTGATATTTATATCTGTTATTTGTATAAAAATAATTATTTTCCTGTGCAGATTATTCAAAATTTGTATCCTTAAATTTACTAATTTATTCATTCAACAAATACTTATTGAATACCCAGGTACTAAGCACTTGTTCTAGGCACCAGGCTTTACAGTAGTAAAGAAAACAGATCCCAGTTCTTTTAAATTTTTTTTTATTGGGGAATATTGGGGAACAGTGTGTTTCTCCAGCGCCCATCAGCTCCAAGTCATTGTCCTTCACTCTAGTTGTGGAGGGCGCAGCGCTGTTCCAAGTCCAGTTGCCATTTTCAATCTTTAGTTGCAGGGGGCACAGCCCACTATCCCATGCGGGAATTGAACCTGCAACCTTGTTGAGAGCTTGCGCTCTAAACAACTGAGCCATCTGGCTGCACCTCCGGAAGTTCAGTGGCCCCTCATTGCTTTCTATCTAGTTGTGGAGGGCGCAGCTCACTGGCCCATGTGGGAATCGAACCGATAACCTTGTTGTTCAGAGCTCATACCCTAATCACCTGAGCAATCTGGCCGCCCCAATAGATCCCAGTTCTTGTTCCATGGAGCTTACGTTCTAGTGAAAGAAATAGTCAATAAAAAATGTTCAAAAATGTTTATAGAAATGAATATATAGTAAAAGTTTTTGTGGCTTCAGTATTTTATATCACAGGTGAAAGACGTTTTCCATTCCTAGAGTTAAAAGCCTATCTCATGGTTCCTTCTGGTGTCATGTGGTTCTTTTTTTAGATTTAAAAATTTGATCCACCTGGAATGTTAGTTATGAATCCAACTTCATTTTTCTTTAGGTGCTCTATTAATTAGGGTAAGGCTGTGTTGCTGTAACCAAGGGACCAAAATATGCTATGGCTCAAATGACATCGAAGTTGAGTTTTTCTTCACTTAACAGTCCCAGTGTGAGTGCATAGGGTCAGCAGAGCAGCTCATATCCACCAGTCATTGAGACTTAGGATCCTTCTGTCTCATTGCTCCCGTAATTGTCACTGTAGTTATCTGCATGGTCATAACTGGCTTTCTACCATATCTGAGTTCCCTCGGTGCGAAGGACAGAGGGGAAAGTCCAGGGCAGATGATCAGAAGTTGCACACGTCACTTCTACTTCCATTGGTGAGAACTTAGTTATGTGGGCATATCTAGCTGTCAGGGAGGGTAGAAGATGCAGTTTCTGCTGGTCAGTATGGAACCAGAAAGAAGCAAAGAGGGAGTTTTAGTAGAAAATTAGCAGTCTCTGTCATTGGCTAATCATGCCAGTTTCATTGAATAGTACCAACTTTTCTCTTTGATTTCTTTTGTATTATAAATTCCCATATACATTTTGATCTATTTCTGGGATATTGTTTAGTTTCATTGGTCTTTTTGCCTATGCGTGTACAAGGATCACACTGTTTTTTAACTCTTAGGGCTTACTATATTTTATCTTTTTGGTAGGGGTGGATCCATTTTACAGAATTTTTTTTTTTTTTTTACCTATATTCCATAACATTTAATTTGTGTGTGTATGTTTTTTAATTGGGGAAGGGGAACAGGACTTTATTGGGGAACAGTGTATACTTCCAGGACTTTTTTTCCAAGTCAAGTTGTCCTTTCAGTCGTAATTGTGGAGGGTGCCGTTCAGCTTCAAGTTGTTGTCCTTTCAGTCTTAGTTGTGGAGGGCTCAGCTCAGCTCAAGGTCCAGTTGCCATTGCTAGTTGCAGAGAGCACAGCCCACCATCTCTTGTGGGAGTCAAGGAATCGAAATGGCAACCTTGTGGTTGAGAGCCCACTGGCCCATGTGGGATTCGAACCGGCAGCCTTAGGAGTTAGGAGTGCGGAGCTCCAACCTCCTGCGCCATCGGGCTGGCCCCATTTTACAGAATTTTTATATTTAAGTTCCTTTTTACAGAGTTTTAAAGTTCTATTTCACAGAATTTTCATGTTTTGTATATGTAATTAAAAAATATATATGAAGTTTAAAGTAATCATATCCAGTCACCACTCCCTTCTCCTTAAGAAGAAAACCTGTTAATATTTTTGGAATTGGGTTAAATGTATAGATAAACTTTGTAAGGAAGGGTTCATTCACATCTTTATGTTAATATTTCTTATTTCATGATAATGGTACAGTGACAATCTTTCTATATCCTTAACCAGGGAAACTTGCATAATTGAAATAGGAGAGAGGGAGAACCAGGGTATCAAAAGATGCTGTTTATTTTAATGCTTGATTTCTGATTATGACTAAGTAACTGATGCCTATTACTCTCTTAAAAGTTAATAAACTTGGAACTCGAAAGAACAACTTTCCTGTTTGAAGGTGGAAAAAGTAGTTGATATTTCAGAAGTTTACTTCATAAGCTTGTTTGTAACACAAACCTGGACAATTTTTGCATATATACATGATACGGCAATGCTGTTTCTTTCTGTGTGTGTGTGTGTGTGTGTGTGTGTGTGTGTGTGTGTGTGTGTGTGTCTGCACCTTTTTTTAACAACACACAGTCTGCTTTCTTCTCTTTTACATTTTTATTGTAAAATAAAATACAGGTACAGATATTCACATTAAGTATACATAGGTAAGTTAATTACTATAATGTGAATATTTTTTTGTGACCACCACGCAGGTCAAGAGACAGAATATTAGCAACCTCCTAGCCCCTTTGAGTTGGCACATCTCGTGCCACGCATAGCCCCTCTCCCCTTGGAAGTAACCACTTTCCTGATTTCTATAGTAATTGCTTCATTGCCTTTATGTTTTTATCACCTGTGTGCGCGTGTCTAGCCACTGGACTTTAGTCTTGCACATATTTTTATGTCTTTTAAGTCTCTTAAACCGCAGGTTCCCCGTCCAGCTTTTCCCTTTCTTTACAGTTTATCTGTTGAAGAGCCCAGTCACTTGACCTCTAATTTTTCACTGGCTGGATTTAGTGATTGCAGCCTCGTGGTTCAAGTCAACTTTTTTTTTTTTTTTTTTTTTAGTAGGAAACGATATTTTAACACCACATTCTGGGCACCAGAAATGCTCACGGCTGCTGGGTGGATCATGGTTTGTAGATCTTTTGAAGGACAAAGGATAAATATATGCATAAAATACTTCATGGCTTCATACTGATACTTCCAATTCAAATTCAGTTTATTAGGTTCTTACTTAACCTTTTCTGTACTGCATCTGTATCTCCTTAATTCCACACGGAGAATTCTGGTTCTCTGAAATAGCAGGGGATCATAGGATTTGAGTATGCTGTAGTTACTCGTTGGCTTTCTTCCACATTATACACACAGTATTCTCAATACTGCCACAATCTTAACACTACACCACTAGTTGTGAATACAGAAAAGCAATACAAACAATTTCTTTTTGGTATTCTATCCCATTCTCCCTGCAATTTTCTTTTTTTTGGGGGGGTGGGGTGGGGGTTTGTTTATAATCGTTGAAGATTTAAACATTGATTAGCTTTTAGATGATATTTGGAGGAGGAATACTTAATTTTGTTAGGTGAGATGTTGGTTTTATAGTTATGTTTACAAAAAATCCTTACCTGTTGGAGAATTTGGGAGTGAAATGATGTGACATCTGGGATTCTTGTTAAAATATCCCAGGAGAAAATGGACAGAATAGAGGAAATAAGATTGCTTTTTTTTTGAAACTGAGTGGTAGGAGGTTTATTTTTGAAACTGGAGGTCAAAAATAGTTTATTATACCTTTTTCCTTTGTTTCTTTGTAACTTGAAATATGTATAATACATTTAAAAATAATTTTATAAATAGTTGAAATGACAAGGATTTTATGGTAGGGGAAGAAGGTACTAAGGAAGGAATAAATAGGGAGGAGGGAAACTTGTAAAAATTGCATTCTTAACATGGTGGTTCATTCTCAGCTTGGTGGCTCTGAAGTTAAGAAACTTGGTAACATTTTGAGTGAGAAGACAAGAAGGCTGAGATGTGGGGTCTGGAGGAAAGCCAAAATTTAAGGGATTAGTGATATAAGAGGAAACTGCCCTCCAAGGATGATGAGAAGGTCCAAATCATAAAGATAGAGACACTGGAGAGAGTGGAGCCTCTGAATCCCAGCCAGGGAAGAGCCCAGAGGTAGAAGGGGGTCATCAGCCCCATCATCCCACAGAGTGGAGGCATTCTCAGTATCACTCCAATTACTGCAGGGCTGGGAGATTCTTAGGCCTCATCTCAGCTCAATGAAATCAAAATCTCTGGGGGTGAAGCTTGGGAATCCCAGTTTTGAGAAAGCTCTTTTGTGAATCTGAAGAATAAGGTAAGGTCTACAAAGAGTTAGAACCTTAACAAGAGGTATTTTAGTGAAGGAGAAGATACAGAAGAGGGAGGCAGCTATGTATATTGGTGTTTGTAGAAAGTTTTCTGTGAAAGAATGAAGCGAGAGATGTGGGAGGACTTGGTACTGAGGGAGGTGGTGATTGTTTAAATAGTTGTTGCTTATAATGATATGACAGGTTTGCCTGTCAATGTGGAGAATGTGAATGGTCCCCATGCAAGATGGCTGAGTA
The DNA here is from genome assembly GCF_964194185.1 of Rhinolophus hipposideros. Lineage (NCBI taxonomy): Eukaryota > Metazoa > Chordata > Mammalia > Chiroptera > Rhinolophidae > Rhinolophus > Rhinolophus hipposideros. Next base: position 36,829,090 of record NC_138052.1, on the reverse strand, counting down.
GTCAGGCTTAGCGGCCATCCCCCACCCCCGAGAGAATTTGATGGTTTACAGAGTGCTTGGAAATCATCATCATGGATTAGGCATACTTATTATTATTATTATTTTCTTTTTTTGGTTGGTTGTCTTTTTAATAGAAATAAACAGAATTAAAAATTTTTAATTGAAGTATATTTCACACATAACATTGTATAAATCTAAAGTGTACAACGTATTGATTTGATACATTTATATGTTATTTTATGATTGTCATTATAGCAATAGTTAGCTTTTCTAGCACGTCACATAATTATCATTTCTTCTTTTTTTTTATTATTATTTTGAATTTTATATTAAAAGAGAGGCTTTTCAGTGCCTCTGCTTCTCGCGTTCTGATTGAGCCTGTGGCCCATGCCTGAGGAAGAAGGCATGGATGGGGTCTGGAGTGCTGACATAGGCACTTTTCTTAATTAGTGCTCCCCCGGTTCCTCTTCACATTCTCTGTTTTCTCTTTCTCAGTTTCCCTTTCTTCATGTTAAAATGGGACTCGTGTGTGGAACTTCCACAAGGGGTTGCCTGGTATGGGGTGATGTATTCCAGTTATTCGCTTTAGGACCGACTATTGGAAGGATTACCATATTTTCATGATTTCATAATCACAGTCTTCAGAGGTTGTAGAAAGAGGATTGAGGCGAGAATCCTGCTCCTTCTTTTGTCCTCTGCCTCAGGGTCTTTGTTTAGTTTTGTTTTTAATAACAGATCAGATTCATCGTTTTTACCTTCCAGGAGTTTCTACCTTTTGGGAGCATCATCTATTTCCTAAATTTCATTTCTTTCTCCCCACTTAGTAGAGCATATTTATTTTTACTTTTAACTCACCACGATTATTTAGGTCAGTGAGTGTTTTGGGTGGGATGGGTGGTTTTTAGGTTACATCTCTGTCTGGTCTCTTTCTACCAGGTTTGCAGAACCGCTCCCTGCCTCATCTCCCCATCTCCTCTTTGTTTTTTTGTTGTGGTTACTTCGATGCCGACCCATTCAACTTGTGTGTTGACGTTGTACATGGCTCATTTTCTTTCTCATGATTGTATTTATACTTTTGATGGATATATTTAAATGAACAGCTGTGCATTTGTTGAGTCATACCACAATTATCTGATTCTGCTTTAGCTGCTCGACTAGCAAAAGCATATTTCAAGCTAAGTTGTGAGAGAATTCCATTAATCACATTCTAGTGAGGGGAGGAGAGAGGAGAAAGACCACTATGAAAAGTCTTTTTAAAGATTAATGTTAATTAGTTATTCCATTATATTAGAGTAGATTGATTTGTTGGCTATTAAAGGTGTCACTTGGAGGAACTTTATAAAGGTGTAAATAGCTATAAAGGCTTAATGATAGCTTGGTAGGCCAAATGCCCTGAAATCATTGATGTGCAGATAAAGTTAGTAGCTAGTGCTGGCCTATTTAAATGGGTAAAGGGTCTTTAAAATTAGAGTTACTTTCTGTAAAGTCTAGTGTTTTCGATTCAACATTCCTTGAATTCATTGACTAAGTATTTTGTTTTAAGCCTTCTGAACAAATAACATGTGATACAGAAGATGTTACAACTTTCTTTTTATTCAAATGTATTAAATTTCTAATTGTAACCTCTGATTGCGTCTTTGGCTTCCATCAGCCAGATCTATTTTTCTCTTGACACCTCCGAAGGGTTCTTTCTGAAAGTTATTAATAGGCATGGAAGCATGGCTTTCCTAATAGCGTCAATAACTGTTAGAAGACTGGGGTGGAGTGAGATAATATGTCAATTTCTGACTTGAAGGAGCTGTATTTTCAAACTACAGAAGCTGTCTCAGAGGTCACTGGGGATGGTTCTGGGCAGATCAGCTGGTGTCTGCAACTAGAGATCCAAGCAGTCCTTTCCAAATGGGATATTGTCCACCAGGGAGTTGTCTGGTATACCCGGAGTCTGCCAGACGTCTTTTTGTTTGGCTGCTTCTCTTGGATGACACTCTTGAAAATTGAAATCCAAGTTACAAATGATATCTTTTAATTTATCTCAAATACCTGGTTGCTACTATATTAAATTGAGGACATAAAGGGTTCCTCCCTGCCCCGCCCCTAGTCATTTTCTTGCCAGGCTGTATACAATTCCTTAAACCTCCCCTCCTCTCCCTACCCAAACCAAAGTGTAGCATAGACTAAGAAGTTGAAATTAATATGTTTTCATTTACATTGAGTGCCTAGTATGTGCCAGGCATGGGGCTATAGCCATGCGCTAGGCAGAGTTCTTTTATGCAGTTTATATTTTGGTGCATAGAGGAAGAAGGGGTTGGGGGAGAGGGAAACATAAAAATCAACAAACTAATAAGTAAATGACAAATTTTACACAGTGTTAAGTGCTATGAAGAAGCTATAGTAGGGTAATATACACGGGAGAGGGTGGGAAGGTCTGAGGCAGGAATGGGCTTGAATGTGGGGATGGAGTGTAGATGAAAAGGAAAGCTCTGGTTAGGCTGCTGGGTGAAGGGTGCTTTTTCTCACCTCCACAGAAATATGCTCTGGTGTCTCCTATTTGAGAGGATGAAGGGACCTCCCTTGTGCTGACATCCCTTTCATTTTATTCACTCCCCCTTCAAATTATGATAGGTTAACCATATGAGCCTTAGAATTGGGACAATTATGTAAGGTGGTAGGTGCCTAACACACCATTTGTCTGGCAATGGGAGAGATAGAAAGGTCTGTATTGTTTGGTGAAAAGAGAAACTTCAGGCATAGTTAGAAATGAAACAGAGAGGGCTGAGACCGCTTCTAACTAAGTATTTAGGAGGAAGTGGGATTTGAAATGGTCTCCTCAGTTACGTATATCAGAGTTTTGTGGAGGGTGTGGTGGGGAATAACAGGCTCCTTCCTACCAGTAGGTTAAAAAGAAATTGTTCCAGTCACAGTTTGTATCCTGGAGGGTAAGGAGTTAGCCCTGAGCTGCTGAGGCAGATATAACAAAACAGCTGGGAGATGATGGGATCCTATCTGTTGAAACAAAGCAGGGGAGCCATGGCTATTTGATACAGAGGGAATGAAGTGGAAAATGAGGGACGGTTTCCATGTGGTCAAGCATGTCGAAATAAAACCTTGTCTTAAGATACCAGTAAGGCATGGAGTGGGTGATCAAAACATTAGAGTCTCAGAAGCTTAGCATAGTTATTATCTATATGTCTAGTAGGGTGTAGCAAAGTCAATTTCATTCTGTAGACAAAGTAAATTTACTAGGGATTCGTAGTTCTTACAGGGTAGCCTAACTTAAACCTTTCACTTATTTTCATTCAGTTAAGCCTGATCTCTCTCACCAGCCCTTGTTACAGATTAATTTCTTCTTTTTCCCTCCTTTCCAAACCATATCTTGGGTCCATCTGTCACAGCTGTAATGTTTGTAGTGTAACTCTTTCAGTCAAAACCCTTTCTTTCCTGAAATCATCTGTAATTATTTCCTCTAACTACAGGATGAACTGATCCAGGGGCTGGGTTTCAGTTCTATAGGACTTGTCCAAGAAGCTATTTGTATTCATCTATCATGAAAGATCAAATTACATGCTAATATTCTGAAAGTCACACCCACTAGAGACCCTCTAATAGCAGTGAAGTCTATATAAAACCAAGCCCTGGCAACTTGCACATTGCCAGTTCAGATAGAGTGTGGTGTGAAAAATATTTCACAGGTCATTTGTGGACTGGAGAAAAGACCCTGAATTGACTTATATGGTGTGATGACTTTCGGTTAGCCTTTCTTTGCAGCCATAACTGACAGCCCATGTCACTTATCACCCCTCCTAAGGCCCAGGTACTTTGGAGCAAGTTGCACTTGTGTTATCTCTCTGCGTGTTGAGCATAGAAGAGACATAACTGTTCTCACATAATGGCTGAGTTTTGCCCCATTTGGAGGTGGTGGTTGTTAAGTATACCTTCCCTCAAAGTTTTATGTCTAGAATTTGTCTAACTTTGCCCCCAAATGTTGCAGGCTTACATTAATTTCTGTTTTTATTATTATTTTTAATTAAAATTTGTTGGAGTGACAATTGTTAGTAAAGTTACATAGATTTCAGGTGCACAATTCTGCAATACATCATCTATATATCACGTTCTGTATTCACCACCCAGAGTCAGTTCTCTTTCCATCACCATATATTTTATCCCCTTTACCCTCATCTACCACCCCCCTCTGTTTTTATTTTGAGATGTAAGTAAGTTAAAAGAGAACTGAAAAGTGGAGATGCGGAATGGGAAATAGAAATCACTTGATGTATTGTAAAGGCAGCTTGTTTTCTTTTTTTTCCACGTCAAGATCTTTTTTTTCGGGGGCAAATAATCTGAGGTTACAGAATATATGAAATTAGTTTTAAGTTTAGAAAAATGGAAAGAGGGCATGATTGAAAGGTGGCCCAAATAACCATGAGTAAAGATTGTTTCCTGAGAGCAAAATCAAGATGGTTAAAGCGCAGAATATGTTGAGGCTTGTATAAAATGTTAAGGATGACAACAGCAGACAAAAGCAGCTAAACGATGACTGACCAGTTTAATGAAAGTTTTGAGAATGGTGGCTGGTTAAGACCTGAACTCGGGTTTGATGACCTTGGTTTTGACCTTGCATCCTTGAGCAAGTTACTTCTACCTACCCTCTGAAAATCTACCCACTGAAAATTTTATAGATTTTCTTATCTGTAAAATGGGATTAATAGGAGTATTTATTTTAGAGTGTTTGTGAGAGAGATTGAATGAGGTAATATATAGATGGTCTCTAAGCACAGTTCCTGGCTGGTTAGTAAGTACCACTGCTGTTATTGTTAGGGTGGTAATGATGTAATTTTGACAGATAACTAAGAGAAAGCAGAATTACTCTAATTCTTTTTCTGCTTTGCCTCTACCTTTTATGTTAAGGAGAATGAGTTTGTTGGTGTTTTTTTTCCCCCCTTTATTGAAGGCCTAGCATGGACTGTATAAAGAGATACAAGGAAAAAAACTGTTCTGGAAGAGTATTGACAACCCCTTCCAGTGGAAAATAATGACTTCATGTGGATGGTGTGATTCAAAATAGGGATAAGTGAAATGTACAAGCTGCTTTTTAAGATTCTTTCTGACTTGGAGATTATTAGAAGTTGAATTGAGAAGAGTATCAAGAAAGTCCCTACTGAACAAGTGTAGGTACTAAGTATTTATAAATTATATGTTGAACAAATGGGCAAACCATATTAAGTTTAGGTCACTAGGCTAGACAAGTGAACACTTGGTGGAATTTAATGATGGGAAAGAGTATTACAGTTCATCTTACAACTTTCCCTTCATCTTCAGTATTATGGATAACAAATTGTATGCTGTTCATAAATCTAGGTTTTAGAAATATCCTTCATTCTTATAGTAGTTGTTAACTAGATTGCTTAATATTAGCTCTAAAAGTTGACTATAGAAGTATATTATTCTGTGACCAATATCAAAATGCTTTGTGATTTTTTTGGGGTAATGTATTACAGGGTATTTGTGACTTTATCCAGCTGTAAAATTGTGATGAGCAAAAGAAGTGTCAAACTTGGTCTCAAGCCCACACATGTTAGAAATTGAGCTAAATGATAGCTCCTTAACTGGATATCAGTCTGACCTATAAATGGAGTTTGAAAAGTACCATGGGATTTGGAAAGCAGTTCTGTTCTGGCCTGGTGATATGCCTGTTTTTGGCAGAATATCCTGGGAATATTCTAGCTCCTAAGAGAGTAGTCCTAAGACATTGTCAGAGATGGTACTGATTTAAAGAGGGTGTCTTAGTTAAGTCAGGAGGTCCTTGTGTCTGGGGTATTTAGATCACTTACCGTGGTAGAGGGCCTTATCCCAAAACAGAAAGGAGATGGTATATACTGGAGGTAAAGATTCATACTCAGAACTCTTCAGATAATATTCTGTATTCACCAGTAGCCTATGACTTTTGAGTTAGGAATTTTGGCCTTAGAACATTACATAAGGATTTAGTCTTAAAGGAGGTGAGCAGTTGAGTATCTTCTTTTCACAGGTTTATGCCTCATTTTAAAAATATTTAGTTGTGTCCATAAAATACTATCCCACATTAAAAAAAAAAAAAATCTAATGCCTTCTTCCTTGACCATAGATTTTGTTGACTTCCTTGATCTCCTAATGAGATTTCTAAACCTGTGTACCAGTTTTGTCAGGTATCGGGTAAATGGTCAGCCTAAAATATCTGGTACCATCTGATTAACTAGTATGGTAGAAGGACTGGTCATATGAGGAGTAAAGCCGTGGTTCTCAAAGTGTAGTCAAAATCCCCTGGAGTTTCCATGACTTTCTCAGGGGTCCCATGAGGTCCACTTTCTTCCAATGACATGTATGCTTAAGGCTGGATTTTACTACATATGCTTCAACCAACACAACATGTTTTAATAGACTGAATGTAGAATCATATGTGAGAATCCAGTTGCTTTCTACTAACCCAGACAAAGAAATTAGTAAAATTGCAAAACAGTGCCACTTTTCTCACTATATATTTTTGGCGAAAATATTGTTTTTTTTTTAAAAATAATTTATAAAAAAAAACATAAGGTAGTGTTAAAAATAAGACTATTTTTTAAAATTCTCCTTTTAATTTCTAATGGAATCAGTGTTGATGGATATAGCCGACATAGACAAGCTCCTTAGGGGACTCAGTGATTTTCAAGAGTATAAAAAGATTCTGAGATCAAAACGTTTGAAAACCACTGGAGTAAGGTATCCCTGAACTATTGAATTATTGCCACTCTTTTTTTCCACTACCTTCTTTTTGCCAACCCACATCTAAAACTCTTTAGCCAAAAATACTTGAGAGGAAGGGAATTGAAAATTTACTTTTAAAAACAATATTTTCTTTTTAGTATATTTTAAAGTTAGAAATAGATCCTTAGGGCATCACGTTTGGAGGCTAGCATATTGATTTTTTTTTTAAATAATTAAAATGTGATGAGGTTATTTATTCCACAACATTCTCCTTTCTACATTCCTTTCCCCCTTTCCTTTTGGAAGCACCATTTTTAACAGCGGAATTAAATGGTCAGCAGAGACACTCCAGAAACTGAACTAAAAGGTAACCAGTAAGTGATGCTAATGTTTTTTTCTTGAAAAATGTTTGGCAGATTTTGAGTTATCTGTCTATGAACAGTAGATTAGCTAGGGGGACTGAATTTATAACTTTTTTTTACTGTGTTTTTTTATTTATGAGATGAAATAAATGTTTTAATTTTGGACAGTTGTAATCTGTTGAAAGGTATTTTGGGACATGGGCTTTTGTTGGCTTTGTAACAGGAAAAAGTGTCAGTGGTGATTGTCTTTTAGATTTTGTATTAAATAATGAAAGGATTCTTGATTTTGAAACTTGAGGCTTGTGAACTGCTAACTTTCACGATTATGTGCACTAAGTTCTGCAGATTAAAGTCACAGAGATTGTAAATGTTTTAAGCCTGCCGTTTCTTTGCAAGTGTGTATGTGTTTGTGTGTAGGATAGCTAATTCTTTAGAATTTAAACTTAAATTAGGCTGATTAATTCAGGGAAAATACAAATTCAACAAGTATTAAATGTGTACCTACTTGGCTCTGGTAGTAATGAATAGACTATAGATTTTGCTACCGTGGAGTTTACAGTCTTGTGAGGCAAGAACATGTTCACACGCACACAGGTATGGATATGTAATTATTAACTATAATAAGTGTTATGAATGAAAATTAACAAAGTGGTATATGAGAGTATAATGAGGACATAATGAGGGTTTAGCCAAGCTTCTTGAAGGAAGGGACATTTAAATTGGGACTTGAAAGATGAGTAGGAATCTGCCAGGTTGGGTCCTCAAAGAAGCGGCCCAGTCAGGTGGAGCATGGTGGATTTACGGGGCCTGACTAGGCAGGAGGCTGGCTGCTTGCCATGTCGGGAGAATGGGGTGGTGAGGGGCCTTCACAGCAATGATTACAGAGAGGTGAGAAGGCTCACTAGGGGCTTATCATGTCTTACTGAGGTTCTGACCCTAGCCTAACTCTCCAACCTTCTTGGCTTTTCTCTTCTTTCTTTATTAACTCTTTTCTCTAGGCTCACCGTGTTCTAGCCTGGTGTTTTTCCTTTTCTCTCCTGAATATGGCTTAAGTCCTGAGGACACACCATGCTTGCCCGGGCTACAGGGCCTCCGTGGAAACGAAGAAGCTGTGCCTTTTTTCTTAAATGCTGCCTTTCTCTACCCCCCCCACCCCCCCCCCCCCACACATGCACGCAAACACGCACACGTGCACATGTGTCATCTTTTTGCTAGTACCTCCTAGTCATGTTTCTGGTTCCTATTTAGATATGACCTCCCCAGGGAAGCTCCTTTACTCTCTAGGAAATCTCAAGTTGTTTTGTTAGCAGTCTTATTTAAACGTGTTTTTTTTCTAACATTTAATTCAGTTTTTAATTATGAAATTTTTTTGATGATCATTTGATTACCATCATAGACAGTAAGCTCAATGGTAATAAGAACCATGTTTGCATATTTTATTTTAAGTTTCTAATGTTTAATACATGGTGCTTTCTCAGTGGTTGTGGAAGGAAGGAAGGAAGGCCTGGAATTCAAAGATAAGACTGAGATAGTCCAGTAGTTTTTAAAGGCTTTTAATCACATATCCCATCTGTTAAAAAGTTTTTTGAGCATGCACCCTCAGTATATTTGTTGGTTAAAAGTTCTATATAAAATAAAAAAAACTATTATAAAACATACATAAAATAGAAATTTTAAAAAGATTAAAGATGAAATATTTAAGGCATTACTAATGGCAATGACATCTTATTGATGGCAATCTCAGGTCATTCAGGATAATGTTTATTGTTTTGATACTGGATGCAGATCACTTTTTCAAGTAGTTTTTAAATTTAAACTTGGGGAGCCTTCTTCATGTCACATTCAACTGCATGTTAATTGCTTTTTTTCTACCGTGTTTTCCCGAAAATAAGACCTAGCCGGACAATCAGCTCTAATGTGTCTTTTGGAGCAAACATTAATGTAAGACCTGGTATTTTATTATATTATATTAGATAAGACCCGGTCTTATTTTACTATTATTTTATTTTACTAATTATTTACTATTATTTTATTTTACTAATTTTTAGGTCTTATTTTCGGGGAAACATGGTATTCCTCACTTTAATAGAATATTCAGCCGGTAGTTTCTTTAATGGTTTTAGAACACTTGCAGTTTGGTGAGGGCTCGTTTCATTATAACTGGCCAATACAACCTGTAATTCCACTTAAATGGATCCTCAAAAGCATAGTACATGGCTGCACTCTCTAAGCAAAACGTGTCCACCCTTTCACATTATGTAACTCTTCCTGAAAGATACCTCTTCTACTGGGCTGTCATAAGGAACTGAGACAGGGACAAAGTAAACTCTCAAGTCATTTATTGCTCTATTAGATTAAAACATTTTTTGTAAGACAAAAGGTTTTTGTATATTCATCCCATAAGTCAATGAATTGTCTTGCATGACCTTTGGATGCATGTACCCCTTTTGGGGACAAGTAGGCTAGTTCTAGGGACTGAGATAGATAATTGATTCCAACTGGTGTTAGACCAGTGCTGGGGGGTTGAAATCACTGCTGATGCAGAAATGTTTCACTAAGTGTTTTCCTTTTGAGCTAGATCATGAATGACAGGAGGAAGCAATTGGGTAGGAGAGGGATAGAGGAGGAGGCTCAGAGCATTAGAAGCAGAGGGCATCAATGGTATGTTCAGTTGAAAAGCACAGAGATGAGATGGTATTGGCAGAACTCGCATCTGGTTGTCACGGCCTTGGGGACTAAGATGAGGCAGTGTGTATGTCACAGATAATAACAACAACAATAAAGGCAGTTTCACGTTCTTTTAAAAATATAAAAGGAAGGTACATAAAAAATCTCCTTTATCTCCCTTCCTCATCTTGATAGTAGAGAAGGGATAGGCTGAAATACAATTATGAGCAAATTGAAATGACAGGTGGTAAGATAGGATGGGGGTGTGGGGAATGAACAGTCAGACCACCAACCTCAAAATTTGATTTTAAGAAGATGAGTCAGAAGGTATCCACTCCCAACTGCTTAGATAGCAATGGGCTTTTGCTCTTTGCTTTGAAGCTGTAAGAGTAAGATAGCACACCAACCTATTCATTAAAGAATCATACCAGTTTTCTTTTTTCTTTTACCATGTAGAAAATCACAACTGGGCACAGGTTTAATTTTTAAAAGTTATTTCTTGTAATAAAGAATTAGTATAACCAAACTGTCATATTCCTGAAATATTTTAGGATTTCTCAAATGGGAAAGTTCTCTGTTGTAGTCCTTTGACTCAGAAAATTGAGCTTCTGCCCATGTAGTTTTAGGTCAATATCAACTTGAACTTTTTATTAGGTATCTTGTTTTCTCTGTTATAGTTTCATCTCCGTATTACAAATTTACATGATTTCTTCCTATCCTTTGTTAAATTTGAGGATAATGTAAGAATGCATTGCTTTGCCATACACGAGGGATATGTTGTAGGGTGGTTTGTTGTTGTTGTTCCTTTTGGGCTTGTGATGAAGTAGGGTGCTCTATCTCCAATCCTTTTAAGTGAGAAGTAAGGCTCCAACATAGTAATTTGGCTTGAATGATTCACTCACTTAATCTTTAATATCATGTTAGAACAATCTATTCATGCTCCTCGGAGTTTTTAACTTAGTGCCAATTTTGCATTCAACAGGATAAGATAAAATCCAAACCTGAAATCCTTTGGGATTGCCTAGCCTTATAGCTGAGAATTTTTCATGTCCCTATTGAGTTCTTTGTGAGAGGCTAGACTCAGAGAAAGTCACCTTAGGGTGATCACCAGCTGGAGGTACATCTGATTAGGTCCGTGAGATGATTTGTTTAGATCCATGTAAAGGGTATATGTTTAAATATACTAAGAAATAAAGCAGCATATGTGAGGGGGATTTGTAAGAAAGGCCTTGAATGGCAGTTTGAAGATGGTATGCTTAATTTAACTTGTCATCTTGCAGTTAGATTTTTTTGTCTTACTTGCATCTCTTTTTTTCCCTCCACAGTTGTACGATGGTAGATGGAGTGATGATTCTTCCTGTGCTAATGATGATTGCTTTTCCTTCCCCTAGTATGGAAGGTAAGTGACTCACAGATATTTGGGGTAGGATAAGTGTACAGTCATGTGCCACATAATGATATTTTGGTCAAGGACAGACAGCATATACGATGGTGGTTCCCTAAGATAATCATGGAGCTGAACAATTCCTCTCTTGGTGGTGATGTCATAGCACAATACATTACTCACGTGTTTGTGGTGATGGGGGATAAAAACCTACTGCACTGCTGGTTGCATAAAAGTATAGCACTTACAATTACGGACAGTACGTGATTCTTGGTAATGATAACAAGCCATGACTATGTTACTGGCTTATGTATTTACTATACTTTTAATCATTATTTTGTGTATACTCTTTTTACTTAAAAAAATAGTTTTCTGTAAAACTGTATGCTTGTTACACTGACAGCAGCCTCACACATGTCCTGTTTACTGCGACTCTTGATTGAATCATTTTCTCTTGTCCTTGATTTACTCTTGTGTTGTTTTATACAGCAACGTAGTGTACAGGCTTGTAGGCTAGGAGCAAATAGGCTACGCCATCTAGCCTAGATGTATACAGTAGGCTATGCTGTTTAGGTTTGCGTAAGCGCACTCTGTGATGTTCGCACAATGATGAAATCCCTTAAAGATGCATTCCTCAGAACATATCCCATCCTTAAGTGGCACGTGATTGTACTGTGTATTGTTTGATTTGCTGTAAACAAATTTGTTCTGAATCCTATCAGACTTAACACTCTTTTCCTCTTCTCCCCTTGATTAAGAATATTTTTAAGCCGTTTTTTAGGTTCACAGCAAAACTGGGAGTCAAGTACAGAGATTTCTCATACCCTTCCTCCCCCCATGCATAGCCTCCTCCATTATCAACAGTTTCCCACTAAAGTGGTACATTTGTTATAATTGATGAACCTACATTGACAAATCATAATCGCCCAAAGTCCATAGTTTACATTAGGGTTCACTCTTGGTGTTGTACATTCTGTGGGTTTGGACAGATATATAATGACATATGTCCACCATTATAATACCATACAGTGTATTTCATTGCACTAGAAATTTTCTGTATCCTTTTCCCTGCCACTCTTAATCACTAGCAACCACAGATTTTTCACTGCCTCCATAGTTTTGCCTTTTTCAGAATGTTATATCCTTAGAATCGTATATTGTGCAGTCTTTTCAGAGGGCTTCTTTCACTTATTGATATGCATTTAAAGTTCTTCGATATGTTTTCATGGCTTCATAACTCATTTCTTCTTAGCACTGAATAATATTCCATTGTCCTGTGTACCACTGTTGACCTACTGAAGGACATCTAAGTTGCTTCCAGGTTTTGGAAATGACGAATAAAGTTGCTATAAACATTCATGTGCAGGTTTTTTTGTGGACATAGTTTTCAGCTCCTTTGGGTAAACACCAAGGATTGTGATTGCTAGATTGTGTGGTGGAATATGTTTAGTTTTGTAAGAAACTGCCAAACTGTCTTCCAAAGTGGCTGCACCATTATGCATTCCCACTAGCAACGAATGCAGTACCTGCTGCTCGACATCCCTGCCAGCGTTTGGTGTTGTCAGTGTTCTGGATTTTGGCCATTACCATAGGTGTGTGGTGCTGACTTGTTTTAATTTGCATTTCCCTGATGGCATATGATGTGGAGCATCTTTTCATAGGCTTATTCACCATCTGTATATCTTTTTCGGTGAGGTGTCTGTTAAGATCTTTGGCTCATTTTTTAATCAGATTGTTTCCTTATTTTTGAGTTTTTTGTATATGTTGGATAACAGCCCTTTATCAGATGTGTCTTTTGCATATATTTTCTCCCATCCTGTAACTTGTCTTTTCATTCTCTTGACATTGTCTTTCACAGAGCAATTTTTAATTTTAACGAAGTCTACCTTATTATTTCTTTCATGGACTGTGCCTCTAATAAGTTATTGCTCTACCCAAGGTCATCTAGGTTTTCTCCTATGTTAACTAATAATGTTACATTATGTGGTATTACATAACAGGGCTTACATCAAGTTTCTATTGGACAGTGCTGCTACAAATCAATTTAGTATCTGTAGTGCAGATTCTGCTCTAAGTAATGTTGTTAAAAGCATTTCAGTGATATTGTAGTGATTTTAATTAGTGTCAAGAGGATATGAAAGAAAGATCCTGCGTGGCCAGTTTAAAGGAATTGGAGGTGTTTTAACCAGAAGAGAGGTTCGGTACTAGGTTGAAAGAATTAATAAGAAGAAAGGGGCTGGAAAGATTTGATGGGTTAAGAATAGTTGTCAGCTGGGGGATATGAACACCCCCGCAAGGGACATTTTACTATGTCTGGAGACATAACAGGCAAGTTTCTAGAATTTTTCATCCTTTTAATTGCTAAACACTATGACCCCTATAAAAAAAAAATCTAAGGAATATCGTGGAATGAATTACCTCCAAATTCCATGACTTTTTCTAGGTACAATATCAGTTCTGTGTGGTATTAAGCAGACACATTTGCCATTAAACACCCTCAAAATACTCCTCCTTGCTTTGAACAGACTTATCCCATCGTTCTTGCCACTTTCTGAAGCAATTATGGAAGTCCTCTTTCGTGAGTGTCTTTAGTTGTGCTGTTGTGGCTGCCTCGATGTCCTGAATTGATTCAAAATGTTTACTCTTTCAAGGTCATTTTGACTTTGGGGAGAGCTGGAAGCTGTATGGTGCCAGATCCGGTGAATAAGGTGGATGAGGACACACTGTAATGTTTTATTTGACAGAAATTGCTGTATATCAGAAGTGATAATGTAACACGGAGTGTTGTCATGACGGAGGATGATTTACAGCACACTTTAAAACGCACCTTCTCTCAACCGTAGCTCACACCCGACTGATTGCACTGAACAAGTTGAAACTTGTCGCACATGGTTACTAAGGTTCGCTGTGCTGCTTCCCTTATTGAAGATCCCTGCTTTTCTGTTGGATGACACTCAGCAATAACATTCATTTTGTGATCAACACCTCAAAACTGGTTGGATGAAATCAGTTAGTTTGGCTAAAATGGAAATGGATTGCCACTGAGGTTTTGCTATTTAATATGCCACCACCACTACAGAGTTTACAAGTAAGGGACAGTTGCAATAGCTTTAGTTGCAATAGCTTTTTTTTTTTTTTTTTAATATATGTACACTATCCAGTGAGTCCTACAACCTAGCGTGCTCTAATCATAATAGCAGTTGCCTTAGTCGTATCTTCCCTCCATGACTCAACTGCTTGTTAACTGTCAATAGCATATTCTCTGAAAATACTCTATTTGTGTATATTTACTAGGAATTAAATAAAACACACACAAAAAACCACTGAGAACCCCTAATTGTAATATACTCAACGTTAGTCATAAAGCAAATGTTAAGTACAAAATTCTTAACCAAAAGAGGTGAAAAATGGGGCAGAAAAATGAAATCTTTATACAAGCTCTATAGATTATCAAGTTCATCACTTTAGACTACCAGGTTTAAAAGGAAATAGACCAATATTTGATGTTTGCAGAGCAGCTAGGCACCTTATTAGTTGTGCTTCAGTGAAGCTAGATGGCATTCTTGGCATAAAGTCAGAGATTTTGTTCTAATATCTTGTTTTGGTTAGTAAGTATACTCTTCTTAGTCTGCAAAAAAAAAAAAAAAAGAAAAATTTTAATGTTTTTCCCCCGTTGTCTTCCAATTACTCCCAAAAGTTTCTTAAATATTGACAAGAAGTAGTGTTAACACTTAAACAATAGGTCCCAAACAGTGATTTTGGTAGAGTTTGGCTACTATGAATTACTTTAGAACATTTTCCAACTTTCGTGGTATCCTAAATGCTCTGGGGCAAAAAACAACCAAATAATTTTGGAAAACACTGATTACTGTAACAGCCTTTTGATGATTATAGGTAATATTTTTGGACTGGTTAATATGTGCCAAATGTTCAGCTAACTGCTGTATTTATATGTATTATTTACCATAATCCTCATGATTACCTTAATGAGATAGATTTTTGGAGATGTGCTTTTGAATTGGTTACAATTCTTGCTTAAGGTTACACAGCCAACGAACGTTACGATATACATTGAGGAATGGTGTTCAAGAGTTTCAGTCATTATCATTTAGTCTTCTTCAGAATTTTGTTTTTCCTGGTATCCTAAATTAGCTACATCCACATCCACATTATATCGGTTGCATACTAGAATCTAGCTCAATCCAGTTTGTTTGAAAGGGTAAAGTGAGATATTGTAATAACAAATGATGAGCCCTTTCACCTGGGTTTGTGTTTCTTATTTATCTTGTCTCTCCTACCAGGATTCATTTTTCATGCTTATTATATGCACAACTCTAGCTGCAGGAAGAGTTTCATTTGCTCTCACAGAGAAGAGCACTTGAGTCCTAATTACCCGTGTGTCCTTCCTTTTCCTTCCCATTAATAAGACTAATCATGCTCTAATACTGCTATTATGCCACCAGGGAGAAGTCCATTTTTGTTGCAGAACCTCCATGTTTGTCTTCCCCTTTGTCCCTGTAAGCATTTGCAGGTGGTGACCATGACACAAATACTTAAAATGGAGTATTGCTTCTTCAGAAAGATTTCAGAGCTAAGATGACCCACATTTTTATTGAATTTGCAAGCCATAGTTAGATTTTATTACAGTAAAGAAGGCTGGGCTTTTGCAGAGTTCCGCTGCAAAAGATTTTGGCCTGTCCTAGACAAGATTGCTAAGTCCTAAATTATTTTCAGGGTTGACTTGATCTTGGTATTTCCAAAGCCATCATCACTCAGACTTTCCATCCCAATTACCCAATGAGGGAAGGAAGGGGATAACTTCAATAGACCTTTTGTTAGAGACCACAAAGGTGCCCCTCTTTGCCACTGGGCGGGAGGGAGGGAAGACTAGAATAAGCCTTTCTTTGAATTTCTCATTATCGAGGATTCAGGAAGTTCTTGAAGGGTGAACGAATGTAAGAGAAATGTCTGAGTATTAAATTTGTTGTTCTCATTTCTCATTACTATAATTTATCCTTTTGGTTCAGAACAAAATCTTTTTTCATTGATGCATCATCAAATGAGAGAATTTCAGGGGAGAGAGATGAGATGTGCTGAGCTATTTGTCACTAGAAGGGCCTATATTTGAGTATCTGATGAAGCTGTACACTTTTTTTTGCCATGTTTTTTTTTCCTAACAGAATCATGGTGTATTATTTGATGCAAGGTGAGCTGTGACAAAGCTTCCTTTTAGCTTTTCCTTCCCAGAGAATGTTTGTTTCAGCTGTGGATAAAGTAAAGCCACATGCAGTTGTTCCCCGCCCCCCCCCCCCCAATAGATACTAGAAAATGTTCATATTCAGTGCATATTTACATGAGAGAAGGGTAGCGGTGGGGTGTGGAAAGGATTCTAAAAATTCAAAGTCAAGTATTAAACAGAAGGGAAAACAAATCCAGGACCCAAGCTCATGAAATGATTTCATTGTGGTCAACAGTGAATTGGTAGTGCACTAGCTTCTAAGCTTTTTTCTCCTTTTCTTTAATATAAAGATAGGTCTCGAGTGAGAGGATGGATGATGACATCTTCTCTTTATGGAAACACTAGTAAAGCAGGAGATTTGTGGGAACGTCATACGTGCAACTGTGATATTGTGATTTATAATCATTTAGATGACCAAAATATATTTCTGAGGTGTATTTGGTCTTCATCCACAGATCCCAAACCCCTTGGAATTTCCTAAGTGATGAGAGCAACAGTGGCATTTCTTGTTATGTTAATGAGGTGACTTTTGGACCCCACCTAAGAGGTAGGAGCCAACCATGTGGTTAGAGCATTGGAGCTTTTTCATTCACACTCCCTGATTTCCAGGGAGGGGAGAGAGAAATTTAGGTTGAATGCCCATGGCCAATGACTTAGTCAGTCATGACAGTGTAATGAAGCCTCCATAAAATCCCAGAAAGGACACTCATGGGTCCCTGTTCAGAGAGTTTCCACGTTGGGGAGCTAGAATATATCCATGTGCCACCATGGTGGGTCCTGAGCTCCATAAGGACAGAAGCTCCTTCGTTTGGGACCTTGCTCTATGTAGCTCTTCATTTGTCTATTGATTCATATCCATTAATATCAATAAATCAGTAATGTAGTGAGTAAACAGGGTTTCCCGAGTTCTGTGAGCTGTTCTATCAAAGTAATCGAACCCAAGGAAGGAGTCGTGGGAATCTGTGATTTATAGACAGTCAGTCAGAAGCACAAGAAACAACCTGGGCTTGAATTGGAGTCTGAAGTGAGGGTGGTCTTGTGGGACCGAGCCCTTTACCTGTGGAATCTGATTCTATCTCTGGGTAGATAATGTCAGAATTGAATTGAATTCTCAGACACTCTGCTGGTGTCTGAGAATTACTTGTTGATGTGGGGAGACGCGTGCACACACACCTGGGTCCAGGAACCCTTTAAGCAACTTTTGCTCTTGAAAAGAAATAAAGAGTAAGGAAAACAAAAGACATTTAAAAATTATTTGTAACTCCCCAAACATTGCTAACTGTCTTCTGAAACTTCCCTCTGTAGCCCAGCATGACCTCAGGCAAGCTTCCATAGATAACGATTATATGAAATAGTCATAATTACTCAGAACTCATGTCGATTCCAAAATAGTGTAAGACGCAGGGTGGAGTGGCTTTCACACTTTTCACTGTGACTCATAGTAAGAAACATTTTAGAGTTAGACCCAGTGCATCTACATTTAGAAACATTTTAGAGTAGGACCCGTACACATCTGAAATGAAAATTTCAAGAAACAGTCTTACTATGTTTAGTGTACTCCTGTTTCTTTTTTTTTTAATTCTGTTCGATTTTTTTCATTTAAAAAGAAATAAACCTTGTCTTGAACTAAATAGATTTCACTGCTTACAAATGCATCATAATCTATAGTTTAACAACGATAACTCCAGTCTGCTCCCAAGAGTTCACTGCCCAGAAGTCCCAGCTGCCCTCAGGTGAAAGCTCCGACAACTAACCTGTATGTTTTCAAACACAGCTGGCCTAGAACCTTTAATTTTTTCACAACTTCATGTAGCCTGACCATCCTTTCTCTCCAAGCTAGTGATATGACAGAAAGAGTAAAGTTAAAATTTGTGCCTTCTCATCCTTGGTCATAACACTGGAACAGCTGCTGCCTGATTCTAATCAGCTGAATCTGAGTTCTTCAGAGCAGGGTGTTTCCCAGATCCACGTAATGCTACATCTAATTCTTTGTTATGGGTTAGAGCAGAGCATGGACTTTCCTAGGATATGTATGTTTGGGGGATGTGGGAAGGAAAGAAGGAAGAGGAAGAGAGAAATTCCTCTTGGAAAGAGGGTGGTAAAATTCACCTTTAAAAACCCCACAAAACTCTGCCTGTATTTCTTAATGAAATGGTGACTTGGAGGGAGGAGTGACCTCTTTTATTAATTTTTTTTTGCTATATCTGTTTTATCTTCTGAATTCTGGTGTCGACACCAGACCAATTTCAATGAAACAAAAATCAGATTCATTCAGGAAAGTTGTAAATTAAAGACTGGATAAGAAAATAAAACACCCATAGCAACCCCCATCCAGTTTAGAATTTGACACCTGAGATGCATATAATATTGCAGAATGCCACGTAGAGTTACACAGTCATGGCTTCTCTGTATGTTGAACATCGCGTCATAGTTCATATGCTTACGTCAGTTTTGCAAAGGGTTAGGGTAATTTTTGATAGTTAAATGGTGTTGTTAGTCAAAGAGTGTCTTCTGAAGGGAAGGCTCTTGGCCATGTATAGGAATCAGGCCTCTCTCAGGAGAGAGACAGACGTCAAACCCATGAGCCCTTGTCTTCCTCTTTAGTGGGTCTGTGTGTATGTGTTATTTCACCTCTCAGCGTCTGTTACTGCAGCAGCATGATGGACACTGTACTGGGGCAGTTTCGAGGAACCATAGGCAATATGTGCGGAGTGAGCCCTAGAGTGTGACAGGCCGGGACTTTGTGGTGTCTGTTATTTTATCCCAATGTCTAAGACGATGCCTGTCATGTAGTTGACACTCAATGAATATTTGACAAATGAATGAAGAAATTATGTTGACTAAAACAATAACTATTCTTGTGATATAAAAAAGATATTATTAGAGACAGAGTGATTTGGGCTGAGGAGAGATAAGAAAGTACATCCTTTCAAAGATCTGAGTTTTGTGGAAGAGAATCACTTATAAGACAATCTTACATTATTTATCTTTCAATTGATAAATTAGCTTGAGTACACTGGCAGGCACTGGGGGTGTCAACATAACTACAAGTGGTTCCTGCTGTCAAGGATTCAGAACCTGGTTGGATTAGGCAGAGGTTATGCAGCACAGCTCTGGGAATATCGATGGGGGGAGCTTTCATATCACACTGGGCTGGGGTTCGGGACATTGGCCCAAGGGGACAAGGTTTGGAAGACTGAACAAGCATTAGACCAGCAAAGAGAAGGGCTCTTTAGCTAGCCCAGAGAAGTGGGGAGATGGAGGACGCCGCCTGGCAGGCCAGCACAGCCAGAGCAGTTTGGAGGAGGGATTTGGGTTGAAAGCTGGGGCCCTACTAGCCTGGCAGGGCCTTGTGCCCGAAGGCAGTGAGAGCTCTTGAAAGATTAATTAGGAGCAGCTTGTGTGTTTTGGAAGAGTTGTGTGGTGGAAGTGGATCACGGGGCAAGGTAAGAAAAGAGGTCAAGGGATGAGAAAAATCCCGTCCTCCTGCAGGGTTTTCAAAGTCATTCCCACTATCAACTTAATGGTGCCCAACAAGGAAACAAAACAAAAAACCAAACCTGAGTTCAAAGAGTAGACCTTTGGTACTTACAGGTGGTTTACAAATAATCACAGCAGCAGCAGCAGCAAACAACACGAATCTAGTAATAATTCCACTGCTACTTTTATTATGAAAGCAGATCCCTGAGCTACTGACTTTTCGAGCAACTTTTTCGAGACATTTAAATCCCTCTCGCTGGCCCTTTGTTCCTGTGTTGCCATGGAGTGTCAATAAGCCCAGCTCAGAATAACCCAGGCAGTGAGACAAGAGGTACAGCTTGCTCACTGGCATGTTGGCTGACCAGGTTACACTGTTTTCATTGCTCCCGTCTTGGGAGGAGCACTGGGCAGCTGGTTGCCCTGGCAGCTGTGAAAGGTGTATGTCTCTTGGCTGCCCAGAGTTTGAAATGCAACCAAAACTTGCCTGCCTAGTGAGCATGTGCAGCTCCCGATTGAGCTGATAGCGACTGAAAATAGCCTACTGAGCACCTGTCCCTTGTACACCAGCCGCTGGCCTACTGCCATTTGGGACAGTGTGGACACACTTGGTGGATAGGTGAGGGGCTGGGTGGATTTTAATGCTGTTTAGGAAGATCTTAGAAACTGTGGCCCTGGCTTAACAGGAAGAAAAAATGGAGCAGGCTCTTCTGAGCACTTCTGTTTGGCACTTCTGTGGTTAGTGAGTGGCCACAGTGGCTGTGTATGTACAGTATGTGGTGAAGATTGCATACAGTTCTCCTTTCTCAGCCAAACTGTGGTCCAATAGACCACAGAGAAGTCAGATTTTCTCTTGGAGGGATAGGCTTTCCTAAAAAAATTCTGGATGACAGCCATCCATAGTTTATGCTGCCTCAGTTTCAGAAAGGGAAGGCACTGAGTTAAACTACTTCTTTAATTTTCTACCTGTTCTTTTAATCTCCAATTTTCTACCTGTTCCTTTAATCCCCAATGATTGTCAGTTGATCACTACATGATGCCCCTTTGCTAGTTTATTCTTTCTCAGCAGCCCAATGTGGGCACAGAATAGAAACATAACACGTTGGGAGTTGTCTGTTCCCCTTTGGGACTCTTTCCATTTCCTTCTGGGCTTTCATCTCTTCAGCGGGTTGCCATTGTTGGGCATGCTTGGCACGCCAATGTGGATGGAAGCAGGCTCTGGAAGGAAATACTTCTGAAATGACTGGTGGTATTAAAGCTACTATTTAAAAGTGACCCTTCATAGATACTTGGGTTATCTTTAGGCCGTTAGTGCTCTGCAACTACCAGAGCCAAAGAGAAGCTGCGGAAACGCTGGCCTGCTGCTCTTGCCTTGGTTTGTGTTTAGATATTCTTGCTCTCCAGCCAGTGGCCTCATGACACATCTCAGATTTAGCTGCCTTTCTTTTGCCAAGGCCCAAGATTATTGTGGAAGCTGGAAATGGTATGCTGTGCCACAGAGATTGTGGGGAAAGGAGTGTGTGTTTGAGAAGCTAGTTCTGGTTCACAGCACTCTGAAGAAATGCTTTTGGTTTCTACCTTGACTGTAGGCCCCTGGAACCTTTCTGTGGGCTCAGGGATAAAAAAGAATACGCTCAAAAATGATCGAAACTCTACCCTCTCATGGTGACTATAGGATCTTAAGTTTATGACTAATAAGACAGTCTTCTTAAGGGTGTTGAATTTGGGGGTTAGTGAATTCTTGTGTGTCACATTAATTAGACTGATGGGGTGAGAAGATATGCAAAGCAAAGATCAAGTTCTAAAGGTTGAAATACAGATGCACAAGGCGTGTATTGATGGGAATGAAGGCATGGGATCCCTTTCTTCGTTAACCGTTCATGGAGTTCTGCTAGGGCCTTGGGACATGAATTGGGAAATTGGGCGATAGGAAAGAAGCAGCATCAGAGAGGTTTGGGTTTTGCCCAATTTTTTTACCATTGGATATCGTTGTGGCTTCACCTGGGCTAGAAAGAATATAGTCTAGAAATTACCTTGTTCCCTTTGTCCTTTTCCCTGGAGTGGGGTAGGGTAAAGGAGCCTAGGAGGAGGAATTGAATTAATTCTGGACATTTTTTTCAGCTTTAGCTTTGGGTGCCACTATGCCTGGAGGTTGGCATTGTAAGACAGTTGTTCAACAAATTGGAGCCCGGCCCATCTTTTGAAAGGTTTATCTCTGTGGTTTGAAAGCTTCCGGAAAGGGTGTGGTGGTGTGGTGGCAGCTTACAGGTAGTAAGCAGAGCAAAGACTGGCAACCTTGGAGGTCCAGTCCCTGAGTCCCAGAGAATAAAGGTCTAGAGTAGGGCATGGGCGGGGAAATAGAGGTGCCCTGGAGTTTCTTCTTCCACTGCGCTATCCCATTAGGGCCCTTGTTTAGGGTTTCCTGTAAAACCAAACCAAAATTTTCCATATTGGGCTGGGTAGAAAACCTTTACTGGAACAGCCACGCACTCCCTAATTAGCCCCCAGGGCAGGGAACAACCAGGGTCAGGAACACCTCTTCCCACACTGAACATGTCTAGCCAGCAACATTCTATAGATGGCACCGTGTTAGTGGCTTCTTCTAAATCTAAACAAGGAATGACTTCTCTGAAATGTTTATTATTCACTGGGTCTTTTTCCCCCTCTTCCTTCAGGCTCTGGTTACACTGCCTCACTGGAGCTCCACTCAGACATGGGCGTTGTCAACATATAGGGGTGGGGTGGGGGCATTGTCTGGTCTCTACAATATGCCTCAGTAGGTACTTTCCCTTAGGCCTTGTAATTGTTTGCTTCTCTGAAGCGGATTCAGGAAGTTTCAAGGCAAAATGAAGAAAGGGGTCATTATTCCCCCCCGCCCCCCCCATGAAGGAGTGGCTTCACAGCCATGGTACGTATGTTTAAGTCAAGTCTGGTACATTTGGGGAATCATGAAAAGCATGGAAAGAGAGACCAACATTGTCTTAGGTTAATACCCCGCAATGTTCTTTGACTTGTTAGTCACTTAAACACAGACCGAGTTTTTGGCTTTAAAATAGAAGGCGTGGCTGCTGCAATAGGCTTAATTTACAGGGATTATTTCATAGACAAGGAGTCAGCCCAGACACAAAATAAACAGATGGCACTTTTTTTCCTCTCTCTCTCAGCTTCAGCAGTTCAAATACAGGCTGACTTTGGAATCCTTGTCACCTTCGGCAAAGCAAGAAGGGGAAAATGATGTAATTCACTCTTCCCCACTCCCTGCTGAAAATGCCATTATTTTCACTGATAGGGGGAAAATGGCAGCAAAGACCAGGGGCATCCTTTTTACTGCTGAGCAAGCAAGTCCTGCATGACCTCTCCAAACTGAGTAGAGTCAGACCCTCCCTGGGTTTTGATCATCCTGATCAAAACCATCCTGGTAGCATCATAGGAATTAAAAACTCTGAAGTCAGCCATCTAAGGAAGGACCACTCATAACTGCCCTACGGTTCCATTACTGTATCAATTCCCTATTTTCGGAACTCTCCTATTTGACCTTTCTTTTAACAAACAAACAAGCAAACAAAAAACCTACCACACCACAATTAGGACTAATTTTCCACACTTGTAAGCCCGAGTAGTTGAACGCTGTGGTGAGCTCCTTTAGGAAGAAGTCGTTTGCACAGACATGCTGGCTTGGTGACTAAGCCTTGCCTTAAGATCTCTGCTGACATTTAAAGACTTTATAGTCTCAGTCTGCTCTGAAAACCAACATCATGTCTCTTCCCATCTCTAAATCCTTTCTATGAAGAGAAGATTCAGTCTGAAGCAAACATTCATCAGGCTTGTACTCCTGCCAAGTACTGAGGCGTTTGTTGGGTATGTAACGATGAGGAAAATAGGCTCAGTTCCTCCCCTCACGGTGCTCACAATCTAGAGGAAAGACTTGGACACTCAACAACCAGACCCATGCATGGGAAAGGATACAGGTTGTTCCTACTTTCAGTTTGGGTGTGTGAACAAAGGCTTCTGTGAGGAATTAACAGATAAGGTGAGGTCTGAGGGGACGACACATACTACCTAGGTGAGTGGGGGTGTTGGCAAGGAGAGAGCTAAGCATTTCATGTGGAGGGAATCCCACACCTAAAGGACCTGAGATCCTGAAGCAGGAAGAGGCCTTCCAAGAACTGACGGTGTCTGGGGGAGGCTAAAAGGTGGAGATAGATTAACTTGGACTTCTGTAGGCCAGATTAATCACCGTGCCTCTATTTTGAGAGTAATGGATGCTAGAGAGAATCAGGCTTGTACATTTGCATGGAGATGTCATTTGCTGAGTTAGAGAATCGTGAGGAAAAACACATTAGGAGGGGAGGCGTCATGAGTTCAAAATCTTGGAAATCCTAAAACCACTTTTTTCGTGGTGGTTCTAATTTATATGTGACCTCATTCAAATGGGACTATTCTCTGTCTTAACTCTTATAACACATTTTCTTCTTGGCTTTACAACTTTACCAAGTATCATTTTCTCTGATCCGAAAAGAAAATGTGATTTGGGTTCTCTAAATGAGGGTTTTATCATGAGAACATTTAGGCACTTGGTGTATTTCACCCCTGAGCATGTAGCCTGCCTGCTTGCCAGACCATCACATGCCCTGCACTAGGCTTTCTGGACAGACCTTTGTGTTTGTCTTAGGAGCAGGTTTGCTGGCAGTGATACCTGGCATTGAAAAATCCTTCCTAAGCCTTTGTTTAATGCGAGAGATCTCAAATGCTTTCAGATTCTGGAGAGGTGCCAAGCTGCACTCTCGGATTAGGAGACAATGGAAGGACTCTCATATCTATAAGCCTAATATAAGCTGTCATTTCAAATGAATGAATCGTTTATACGGTTGGAAGGAGTCCAGGGATGTTTGGGGTTCCTTTTTTAGCCTATAAAGTTTGGAGCTATTGGAGTTCCTTTTTTAGCCTATAAAGTTTGGAGCTATTGGGGTTTTGTGATAACTCTTTTATAACAATCATCTAATAGCCGCATAATTATTTGTGCTACTTTGAGGTGAGTCTGTTCCTTTTGCTGAGCCCTGGGATCACAACTATAGGCTGGTTTACCTCTAGCATTTTTTCATTCGTCTATTGTGTCGAAGATTTGAGTGGGAAATGTGGGGTTTGGGGCACCATTTATTTAGAATGATAATCAGTTTAAATGCCTTAAAGCATTATGGAGTATGTGACTGGGCAGGTGAGAAGGAGAACTTTGGGAATAGGTCCATCCTCTTGTGCTTCGATCGCTCAAGACCCGCTTCAAACAAAAATGTGAACAATTTTACTATGAGATAGAAGATTATCCCAAACTGTAGACCATCTTAAAAAGTCCACGATGCTCTTTGTTCTGCCGCTTCCTCTGCCAGTCTGGGATTAGGCTGAGAGTAGGTGTGTCCAGATGGTGAGGTGACTGATGCCCAGAACAAGAAATATCTTTTAAAAGATTTGGCTGTGGTGAACCCCTGGGATTCCAAGCCTGCGCCTCTGGTTGCAGAGCCAGCCCCGATCCTCCCAGGAGGTGTGGAGAATTCCCTGCTGCTCCCAGCCAGATGCAGGCTGCGAATGCATTCGCTTGGGCCTTGTTCTGGTGACAGAAAGGGCACACAGTGCCAGCCATAACACTGAGTAATGCCGGGAGATGCCTTTTAGAACAAACAATGTGGGCGAGCTCCTCAGAGAGGGAATACCTCTGGCTTGACATTTAAATTACTGAATTATTTAAATGAATGTCAATTAGGTAGAGTAGACTTGCTGTCTTCTGCCAGGGCACTTCCTGGTTATTTGCACAGACAAGTGTAAAATAAAATACTTCATGTCGTATATGGTGCCTCCTATCTGTCCGG
Source organism: Rhinolophus hipposideros (assembly GCF_964194185.1). Lineage (NCBI taxonomy): Eukaryota > Metazoa > Chordata > Mammalia > Chiroptera > Rhinolophidae > Rhinolophus > Rhinolophus hipposideros. Next base: position 36,803,380 of record NC_138052.1, on the reverse strand, counting down.
TGGAAAATCAGTCACAGAAGGCAATTATCCATTCCGTGGTGTTCCTGGATGTTTATACTGTGTTCATATCATGGTCTGAGAGATTAGAGGTCCATAGAACCTCACCTTCTACCCTAAAAGGGGTTTTGTGATAGCTGTTGTACTCCCCCATCTCTCCCACCACAATTCTTCCCCAAATAAAATATTACAGGCCCACACATGTGACAGTTATTCCTAAATTTTGACAAGACTAAAACAGTGAGTCATGGGCATTCTGGGGCCTGCTGTGTTCCTTACAATTGTGGATATTAAGATCTGAAAATGCTGGCTACCTTGCCTTTAACTTTCTTTGTTGAATTAGTAATCCTAGCTCAGAACATCCTTTTGGCATCTCTTTGACTAATCCCCTCTGTCAGATACAATTGCCAAAGTGGCATTTAACTAATGTGAGTGCATACGTGTAGGCGTGCACATGGGTATGTGTGGTCATTTTTATATTGTGCATGTGGTCATTTTTATATTCTTATGAAGTTAGGGTCTTCATTTACATTAGGTTGTATAGGAAAAATAGATACATGAAGGGCTCTTCTAATTCATTATATGGGAACATACAAATTAAGAAGATGAAGTATTGGTGAGAAGCAAAATAGGAAAATGTTGGTGCAGGTTTTGTGTTTTTCCATTAGCAACTGCTGGACTGAGCTCATAGCTCCTCCATATCAGAGATTGAGTTAATTATTATATGTCATTAACAGCCATTTTTCTTCCCTTTTTTTCTTTTTCCTGATTGTGGAGGGGAGGATATGAAAACCCTGCTTTTTTGCATTTTACTGACAAGAATCACCAACTTAGAAGTAGTCAATGCCTGGTCGTCTATACTCAACTGTTGTAGGAATATAAAGATTCAAGAAGAGTGTTTCATACACGAATCCCTTTGACTTAGTATATGACCTAACAGGATGAGATCTGATTAAGATCTCTACTCCATTGTGCCTGTGTGCACTGCGTGGTGGGCATACTGAACTGAATTTTACTAAAGATGGTCCTTGAGGCTGCTCAATTCTTGCAAAATTCTTTAGCTTACAGTCTAAACATCTGTCAGACCGTCGCCACGTCCTGTCAGAAGCTAGAGACCTTGGAAAGGCAGTATCCCTTTTTGCATCTGTGGACTTAGAGTTCAGTTTGTGCTGGAACTGTAAAAGCATACTTTCCTCTGAAAGCACATTAGAAAAATGATTATTGTTGCATTTCATTATTTTTAATTTGACGTTTTTTATTAGAACCATAGAGTGTCATTAATTCTTTGCTCTTCTGGATCATCCGTTCCCATAGGATCAGTGATGATTGAGCCTCTGTGGTCTGGAGTTACGGTCAACCCTCAGAGTCCTCCAGGGACTGGTTCTACTCCCCAAAACCTTCTACTCCCCAAATCTGCAGGTGCTCAAGTCTCATACATAAAATGGCAGAGTCTCTGCATATGACCTATGCACAACCTCCAGTATATTTTAAGCCATCTCTAGATTACTTGTAATACCTAATGCAACGGAAATGCTATGTAAACAGTTGTGTTGTTGGGGGAATAATGACAAGAAAAAAAAGGTCTGTACATGTTCAGTACAAACTCAACCATTGTAGGCCTAACTACGTAGTACACATCAGCAACAATGTAACATTTTCTGGAATATTTCTGTTAGCAGTTGGTTGAATCCGTGGATGCGGGTCCCACATAGACAGAGGGCGGACTGTACTTGTTTATAGTTGCTCCTAGTGGATGGTAGCTACAGAGTTGAGTAATTTCTATTCCTCAATCCATTGTCAGTTCATAAACAGCCAACCTCCAATTTTATTTTACCCCTTCATCCCAACACTAAGCCCTTGTTCCCAACCCACTATCAACAGATACAGCCTCTTTAATGTGTTAGGTATGTATCCTTTCACATACGTGACCTTTAAAAAATATTTAGGGTTTTTAAATAGATGCCATGTTTCAAATTTGTATAAATTGCATTATTGCACAGTTTTAAAATACAGCCTTTTTAATTCCCTGCTGTAGATCACAAACAAATCAATATGACACCATTAACTCTCCCCACCCCCATCCATTTCCCTCCAAAGAATCATCACCTGTCGGGCAGCATAGTTGGCAGCCTTCAGCCAGCTTTGTGCCATTCAAGAGTGGCAAGCGTGTCTAGACTCCCTGGAAATACTATCTTTCAACTCGCTTTTGGCAAGTGTAAACTTTTTTGCTGGATTATGTCAGCAGATATATATGTTTCTCATCCTCATAGAAATAGATTGGTGCTGGAATTTCTCTTGGATTTCTCTAGGCAGGGGAAGTAAAGAATATCTCTTGGCTCATTAAAGTTTTTGCTCATTAAAAATGTCTGAGGGCTCTTAATTCTCAGGGGTGAGATTGGTGACATATATACACTGTCAGCGGCTATTTTGGATTTCCTGCTTTCAGGCATGTCTTTGCTCTTGGATGAGTCCCTCGTGGTTTTCAGAAGAACGATCAAGTCAATTATAAATAGAAGGCTTGTGTTTGTGTGTCTGCTGGCACTTACTCTGTGTGACGAGGCACCCCCATTACAGTGGGCAGTGAACTATTTTTCTCTTTGAAGAAGGAAGAAGAAAGATGAAGAACACTTTTTTGGTTTGTTTGTTTGAAATAACTCACATCTCTACACACACCCACACAGATCTGTGTAAATTAATGTGACATTTTCAAAGACTTTACCTTAAGGTCTTTTAAAAGCCCAGCCACCCGACCTGTTATTTTAAGAAAGAAGCAGTTATCTCACAGCCCTGCGACAGAGGGTTCAAGGATCAGAAGGCAGCCTGTCTGTGCCTTAGACCGTCAGAGACAGTCTAAAGCTGAATTTCCTTATAAGACCAGTGTTTAGGTGAAGGTGGCCTCTGCCAACTAATCAGTAGCCTCTAGGTCTTGGCTCTAGTCTATCTTCACTGTCCTTCCCCACCAGTGGAAACTATTGGGACCAGCAAGTCTGAACTAATCGTTCTAATGGGGAGGGGGAAAAGAAAGTGATTTGAAAAATGAAACTGCAAGTGAGTGTTTTCAGACAGAGATAATCAGGAGGTCTGATGAGGGGTCCCTCCCTGATGATCCATTTCTGCCCTTTTCTGTTGCACCGAGGGCCCACCACATGTAGGCTACTCCTTGAGTCCCATCTGTTACCTCATTATGCAAACATTGTTCTGTTCCCTTTGTCTTCTTGTGCCCTCATCCTCAGTCATTGGTGCCAAAGTTTTTCCCTGCTAGTTGAAATGTGTAAGAAGCTGTGAATTCCCGTTATAATTAATATTAAAAACTTCAGTATTATTACTATTAAAAAATTAGTCTAGGCATCTAGGTGAAAATATTGATACTATGGATTTGTAATTATAGACTTGTAAACTTACTATATTGGTATATTTCTGAAGCAGACACGTAGTAGCATGAACATTAACATTCCGTGTATTACTAATTGATAGGAGATTTGTATGGAGCTAGCAGGAACTGGTATTGACAGCTGCTATATATTTAGGAACTTTTCTTTTTATTTCCCCATAAAATAAAAGTGATGAGCATTATGTTCCAGTAAAACATTTTATTTTGATGGAAGAATTGGTATATGAGAGCCCATCAGGCTGAAGATAACTAATACGGGTGAAGTTCATTTTCAGAAGCCTGTGGACAAACGATAACCATTCTTTGGTCTAGTATGATCTAAAAGAGTACACAGCGATATAAAGGCATTCATACATCGAGAAGTTATTTTTTGGTGATTGGTCAAGTAAGAGATACAAGATAACAAGAATGTGGACAGAATGGCTAATGCTAATGCTTAGCCTGACTTCGTTTGGTTAATGTGTTTGTCAGGGTCTTAGAGAAACTGTATTATTCCCCGAATGAGTGTAAAAGCCATGTAGTGATTTTCTTTTCCTCCTCTTCCTCTCTCTCCTTTTGCAGATGAGAAGCCCAAGGTAAACACCAGACTTTACATGTGTGTGTGTGAAGGCCTCTCCTGTGGGAATGAGGACCACTGTGAAGGCCAGCAGTGCTTTTCCTCGCTGAGCATAAATGATGGCTTCCACGTCTACCAGAAAGGCTGCTTCCAGGTGTACGAGCAGGGGAAGATGACCTGTAAGACCCCACCGTCACCTGGCCAAGCCGTGGAGTGCTGCCAAGGGGACTGGTGTAACAGGAACATCACGGCCCAGCTGCCCACTAAAGGTTCCCGTGGACTTCTCTATTTCTAGATCAAGGGTTTTTGTTGATCTTGATTTGTTAGTGTTGATTCTTTGTTAGTGTCTTGATTCTGTGTGGGTTAAATATGTAAGTAGCCATAGGCTTCTCTCCTGTTCTTTGAACCAGAGGCAGTGGGTGACAAGGAAGATAGCTCTAGATGAGGAAGAGGAAGGTGTGGCCTTTGGAATCTAAAAGGAGGATGGACATTTTTGGGAAAGTCAACAAGGTGCTGTCTACCTTAATGTCTCTGTTAATGAGCCATGATGCCATTCATAAGTTCTGAAAAAATTCTGCTTAGTAAATACTCATCTCTATGTTGAGTGTGTAGGGAAGAAAATGGTACGTAAGACTCAGGTATTTGAGTGGAATGCCTTTTCTTCTGTATGAGGAAGGAGACAAAGACTCACTAAACTTTTCTCCCATATCTGATTTCCAGTGATCTATCACTGAAACTTGAAGCCGCTTGAGATTTCATATAAACTTTGTAGTTTATGTGGAATCTTCTCTGTATTATATTCAATATGGATTCCACATCCAATGGAAATCAGTCCTCCTATGAAACTGTTTCCTTATGAAATGAACCAGAAATCCTTATAAATGTTAAGTCCTTAGTCTTTGTAGACTCATTCCAAGCTAAATTTATTCTCTTAATACATCATACATTTTTAATAGGCATAATTATTTAATTTTGCACTCCCAAAGGAAACAAACCAAAAAGTGGAGTAGGAGAAGCTACTAGGAGCATCCACTGTGGGAAATGTCAGACAGCAAGGGAGGAGACAGAAAAATGAAGGGGAAAAAAAACTAAAAAGGTTTCAAGATTGTGCTACAGTAATTTTTAAAGTTATGGTGATGATCTTAAAGCATATAGAAAAAAATAAATTCTGATAAGTAAATAGGATTGAATAGCAAAAGAAGATTTTTAAAAGGGAGATCAACTGTTTAAATAGGTAAAACTAAAAGTACTTGATGGAATAAACTTTACTCCTAAACTTTGTGAGTTGAAGTGTTACAAATAGAGAAGAAATGGCTTCATTCACAAAAAATTATATCCACAGTATGAAAAGCTCCTAAATCTGCATAACACTGTGCTAGACACTGAGTTGTAATAGAAAATTTATTTTCTTAAGGAATTACTAACGTAATTAGGGCGGCCTAATATTTATAATTTAATGTTGTATATAATTAGTTTTACACTTTTATCGTACAAATGTCATGTACAATGATATGTGCCAAGCTGTTGATTAATTTGGATTTGGAAAGTTAAAAGCAATATATAAAGGAAGTTAGGCTTGAGATTGGATGGCTGAAGGGTCCAGGGACATGGAAAAGAGTTAAGTCACAGGTGGGGAAGAACAGGGATTGGTGCCAATGTCATGAAGGGGTCTGAAATTGATGATTTTGTGATTATTGTTTTTGGGACCTTTTAATTATGGACCTTCACTATCCAACTAAGAAATTTTGATTTAACTCACTAGGCAAGTTGAAAGTCTTTGTGAATATTTGCTTGAGTGATATGTGAATGTTCAAGTGAATGCATGAATGTTTGAATGAGTAACATAACAAATAATGTGTGAATGAAGGAATGCATGAGTGATTAAGTGAGTGAATACAGCAGTGAATGAATGTTTGGAGTGAGTGAATGAATATTGAATAAGTGAGTAAAGGAACAGTTGAATGAATGGGTTCCTAGGCAGAAGTTATGTAAAAAGATCAATGAGAATTCAGCAGCAGACATCCAAGATACATTGGGTAATTTGTTCTTAGCTCAGATAGCACTTTCTCATAGACATATTATAGCATAATGTCTGTCTGCAAGGGCTTGATGATAAAACATCCTTATAGATCAAATCCAAGTTAATAAGAGTAGTACCAGAGATTTGTATGGTACTTTATATTTTAAAAGCACTTTCACATACATGCATTAATATGGTTGGTTCTCAGTGGAATTTTTTCTGGTTGTGTCTAAACGAATGATGGTTAAAATGACTGGGCTATTGGCCAGGTGTTAGGAAGTATGTAAGTTTTAACACTTTGTGACTTGGGAGACCATGTGGTCAGGATCAGGAGCTACTTGTTGGGGTATTGGTTATACATATTAAATAACAAGTAAACCGTGATCCTTACAGCCAATTACCCTTTTCTCCCCTATCTCCAGGGAAATCCTTTCCTGGAACACAGAATTTCCATTTGGAGGTCGGCCTCATTATTCTGTCTGTAGTGTTTGCAGTATGCCTTCTAGCTTGCCTACTGGGAGTCGCTCTCCGAAAATTTAAAAGGCGCAACCAAGAACGCCTCAATCCCAGAGATGTGGAGTATGGTACCATCGAAGGGCTCATCACCACCAATGTTGGAGACAGTACTTTAGCAGTGAGTCTGTTACCCCAGAGAATCCTAAGCATGATGAAGATGGCTAAGGACGCTTTCTTACTTTGAGCATGAAATGCTAAACTGGTGACTGGACGGTGTGCTCACATACCCTGGTCACCTACGTCCTAAGCAAGAATGTGCTGGCACCTGTCTAGTCTCTCCTACGCGAGAACATTCATCTTAGACAACATTTATATTAAATGAGAGAGGGGATTTACATTAGCAGGTTTGGGGGAAGAAGGGGAAAGGAGAAAGGTAACCCATAATGTTAGTGGGGATTTGGAGATTATGGTACTCAGGTACTCTGCTTTTAGCAATAAAATCGATTTCAAAAAAAGCACTTTTTGCTTAATATTAAACATCAGTTTCCCTTCCAGATTATTTCAACACCCTGTAATTTAAGACTTTAAAACTTCACATTGGAAAAAAGCAGCTATTAAATTTTTCATGCTTATGTGCTGCCCCCTTGTGGAGTGTTGTTATTTGGTTAAACCAGTGCTGTCCAGTAGAAATATGTGAGGTGCATATGTAATTTTGAATTTTCTAGTAGCCACCTTAATAAAAGTTAAAAAAAAATCTCAGGTGATATTAATTTCAACAATAATTTTAACCTGATAGGTATAATTATTATTTCAACATATAAAGAAATACTAATGAGATATTTTACTTTTTTTTAAAACTAAGTTTTCCAAATCTGATGTATATTTTACACTTAGCCTACAACAGTTCAGACTAGCCCTACTTTACTTGCTCACTGTCAACACATGGCTAATAACTACCCTGCTACCCTGCAGGACAGCATAGGATTAGAAACTATTGTACTTGTACATTTTAGATGTGCTCATTAGCAGATTTTAGAAATGATGAAATCACATTAAAAAGTGACTGTCTTCCTTTTTTTATGTTTTAAAATTGTTTCTCAAGTGTTTATTTTGAAGGAACTTTAAAACTTAAGTGAGAAAAAGGAATCATTTGCTATAAATAGGTTTTACCGGAAAGTGCAAAAGAGAAAAGCAGTAACATTCTAAAAGGCACACTATGCTGAGTCTGATATCTGCCATGGAACAGGTGAAGAGCAGTGAGTGTTAGAGGTGTTAATGACATAGCAGTACCATTCTGAGATGCCTTGTCATCATCTGATGAATTGAAAGACAACTAAGGTAATAATTTTATAATGTGATTCTGTTATTTAATGCCATGACCATGTGTATCTGTCCCCAAGATCATTTTGTATTAAGTCTTGCTCTGCTAGACAACAAAAAAGTGTTAGAAGTGTCTGGCAGTTCTACAGATAAGCCTGCCCTGCAACTTCCTTTTTGCTGGAGAAGACTTGCCCTCACCAATCTTTGTGGCTCAGGTACTACACCTGGACCATCCGTGGCGAGTTGTTAAAATATTTGGTCGTGACTGATACAGGCTGAGAAATATCCCATCCTGCTGCCTTCCCCATCATTGGGCCTCCTGTCAAGTGTACTTTTTGGTTTGAAATGGAGGGAAGGACCCTGTTGAGCTTTGTTTTACCTACCTATTTAAATCGTGGTACAGCGACATTGGGAAAAGAGGAACTAGGACATTCCTTTTCAAAAAGTAGAGAAATACAGTTTTTCATTGGAAATGTATCAGAAGTTTATTTGAAGTTTTAAGGAAAATTAAATGAGTTTATTGAGTTAGTAGAAAGAAGATACAAGGCTGAATTCTGACAAAGCTTTATCAAAGCAAGATTCTAAAATAGATTAGTCAGAACTTTGTTCCTCAGAACTGCTAACATAAGCAATCTCCATGGGCAATAACAGGACTGTCTCATATAAATTACTGTTTAAATAGCTTCTATAATTTTGAAAGAGAAATGGGAGTGTATGCTGAAATAGTCTTCTCAACTCAATCACGTGAGATGACAGTATATCACGATATAATAACACAGTAAAGAACACTGTTTAAAGCAAGTCGTCAGTATTGGTCTACATGCTTGCTCATTTAAGCGATATGCTCATTTATATGATTCAGCAAAGCACACCTTACTAAACAGCACCCTTACATTGAAAAGAAGCCTTGGGGTCCAAGAGTTGAAACACTTGTTTGTCAGTCTTTGTTTAATTTCCTCCCTCTCCCCCTCCTTAAGCTATGAACTAGGTTTAGAACCAAGATTATGTATTATGAAAAACAACATATTAATTTAATTTTCAGAATTAGTCTCTTAAAAAATTAAATGAATAAAGAGAAAAAAGAGCAGCAAATAGATGGTTAGAGGGATGTGAAACTCCACTTCATCTACGTTCAATATCTTGTTGATTATCCATTTTATAATTTTTTAAGGATTCTGAATTTCTTCCTTTGGATGTTCAGCTTTTGGTAACTTTGCTGATCAACAGTACTTCACAGTGGTGCTCAGAACAAGTGAAAAAAATAGATGACATGCAAACAAATCAATGAATCGTGTCAACAGGCCAGCTGAAATGTTAGGGAAAGGATGAGCTTTGAGGAAAGTTAGCTCACTGTTACTGCACCCTTACCAGCATCACCATGGGCACAATAATGTTTATTACAGATAATTCATTCCAGACACAAAAATACCTCTGCTTCTTGGCTGGCTCCTTCTTTTCCTAGGAAGGAAAAATCTATGAATGAACTAACTGGGAATCTTTTTCACAACATGTTCATTTTTAGAAACAGATTGGGGTCATGGTTTTAGGTTTTTAATGAACGTTTTATTTTTTTCTCTTTCGTGTTTGTGGGTAATTCACATTAATAAGGGACACTTAGGTGTTAATTTTGTGACCCTAAAAGGTAACCTTTCTGCTTGAGTACCAGTTTGATGACTTACATAGCCACTGGGGTCTCTAATACAAACAGCATTAGAGTTGTCTGTTCCTTATTCCTAATTTGTTTCTTCCTTATTAGAGTCCTGTAGTTGGCATGTCAACTAAACTGGATCCTTTGATAGATATTTATGAGCAGAGCAGAATGTGGTCAGTTATTTCCAGTATATGGACTTGAAGGCCCTTTCCCTCCATTTTGCCCCACCTGCTCTTTTTTCTTCTGCTTCCTGTGCTTAGCCCGCTTCCTGGACTTTCTAATTTGCGTCTTCAACTTGGTCCACTCAGCTTCTTCATATATTTAATTCTAAAACTCTGGGTGCAAGGAAGGACTACTTGTCCCTCAGGAAAACTGATCAGGAAAGGGCTAGCTTTTGGTTTCTCTGAGAAGTATATCAGTCCTTCCTCCAAGGGGGCTGTCCAGGCTCACTAGCAGGCCATGAACCCATGTAAGTTACGACGATATGCATGTTCATACACTACACCGAGAGCTGTTTCTCAATAGCTTCTTTTTCTCCTTGTCTTGAACTTCAGGATTTATTGGATCATTCGTGTACATCAGGAAGTGGCTCTGGTCTTCCTTTTCTGGTACAGAGAACGGTGGCTCGTCAGATCACGCTGTTGGAGTGTGTCGGTAATTCTTTTTTTCCCTTCCTTTGCGGGTTATATGCAATGTAAGTTGTGCTTCTAGAAGTAGGATGGAACTTAGGAAATCTGCGTCTTGTTGCCTGTTGCTTCTTAAAGGGAGATGTGGGGTAGCTGTGTGGTGTGGCTATGTCTCTCTTTTCCATGATTTGTGGTAGAGTGCCTGAACTCGCTGAAGTCCTTGCCAGAGGGATGTATCACTAGTTAGTAGAGAGAATGGTTAGTCAGAAGCTTCCACTTGCAAGTACACCCTTTGGGATGATGGGAATTCTTGAAACATGAATTAATACGGCTGCTCCTGATTATAGGTATTGAATGATCAGAGGTAAGTTGGCCTTTGGACCGTAAACTTGCTTATTGTAATATTCTAATCCCTCACACTCTTCCCCTGCCTTTAAAAATAATGAAATAAATTTACCAAAGCTATTTTTCTAACTGCTTTATTTAAATAAGAGCTATGTATATTTCTTTGTGGCCGCTCACATTTTCCCATATAGGAACGTATTTATAGATAGATGTAATCATAGTGTACATATTATTTGTGTCCTTTTTTTTCAATTTTAAGCTCACATTTCCTTATATTTGTACACCAGAAATAGTTTAAGGCTGTGTAATAATAGTCTATTGAATCTTAATTTATCTTTAACAGTACTGCTTGAGAAAGATTTTGTGCACATTGCTTCTTTCTTTTGAGTGCTGAGAATAAATTCCCAGGTACTGGGGGTTCCTGGGTCAAAATCTGTGACTTTTTTTTATGACTTGGTTTATGTATTGCTGGATTGCCTTCTAGAAAGATGGTGCAAAATACTTTTTAGAAGTCCCTATTTTCATTAGTTTTACTTTTAAATGGTTGGTGGATATTTGCCAGCCCCATGATAGTTTTCACTAATTTCTCCGTTAGACGGCATGCAGGGATGGCCATAGTAGCATTGGTGGGTTGGCAAAGTCTCCACCCTGTCCTCATACTTCTCCTTGTTTCTTTGGGCTGGATTTGGCAACTTTTGGTAAGTGGCTGGCTATTATAAGCTTCCCCCACTACTTAGCTACTATCTCCTGGCTTTTCTTTCTGTTTTCATGAAAACCAGGATGCTCCCAAACCTGACAGTGGAAAGAGATGTGCAGAGGTAGTAAGAACAGTGGCTGCCACCGTCACACAGGCCCCCAACAGGAGCCTGTTGCCTTTTCTATCCATCTGCAACTTCTGTGACTGTTTCTGAATGCCCCTTCCCGCTTCTCTTCTGCACTGGAGAAAATAAAAATGGAATAGTCACAAATGTGCACATTGCATACAACCAGCGTTGTCCTCTTGTACCAGTTAAAATCCTATTTGATTATGAACAAGGGGGTTTCTGAGTAGTAGTGAAAGGCAGAGAAAGGAGGCATGTACCTGTGTTACCTCTTTCCTCCAGTTCCATGACCTCTCACCATTCCCAGAGCAGCGGTCTCAAGATCAGTCTTCAGAGATTGACCCCCGAATCGAAAGGGCAAAACAATGTTGCACCTTTAAAAACACATACTACTTCTGGTTGTATAGATATTCTTCAGCATTTTTTTTGGGAAATCATGTAAATTCAGTGAAAGCACTTTGTTGGCTTAGTGCTAAAGTCTTGAATAAAAGCAATGCCTTTTCAGTAGCTTATAGTTACTGTTCATGTGGTACAGTCTTCAAAATGTATGTGTGAACTGCTTGGATAGTATATTACCATTTTTGGTTCAAAAGATTGGAAACTTGGACAAGATCAGTCTTTTCCGGGTAATGATTGGTGAACCCCCAAATTTCAGGGATTCCCTTTGTGGGACTCTAAGGCCAGGACTTTTGGGCAGCTATGCTTCTGTCTTCAGGGACTTCTGCATAAGGATGCATTTGCAGAAAGCATTTGACAAGTTAAAAGCATTTGAAAATCATTGAATGGAGTTTCTATTTTAATTCTGTCTCCTTACCCTGACATCCATCTCTGTTTTCTTTTATAAAAAAGGCTTTAAGGGAACTTTATAGTAATGTCCCAATTCTCTGGGTGATTTCTCTCTCCTTCCTATTGAGACTACGAGGACAAAGGGCAAAGAAAGATACAGAAGAGAACCAGAGGCAGGAAAAGATTACCATACCACTTTCTAGCACCTGATTTTGCGGCATCTTAGCACTAGCCTTCATTTTGAGCTACAGATGCTGCGCAATTGCTTTATTAATTGACTATTACAATTAATCTTGTACGAAATACTGTTTGTATGACCTGCCAGTGAGCCACAATGACCACTTACTGACCACATTTAACACGCTTTTGGATTAATTGTTGGTATTTATTTAATAGAGACATTGTTTATCATAAGGAAATCTAGATTGAGTGGTTTCGTTTATGATTCAGGTGAGTCACCCGGGTAGACATGATTTCTCACTCCACGTTTGGGTTCTGATTGGCTTATTTTTTCAGCCAAAAGCTGTAGTCCTGTCTTTGCAGGTGGTGCTGCAGCTGCTTATTACGAGCTGTGATTCCTAGCAGCCACTTGCCTTGGTAGAAAGCCCCTCTGCACTGCAAGTTGTATCTCCTGCTGCATGGCTATCTCGGTGCCCCGTATGTCTTTACCTTTGATTATACCCTGTGTTGATCCCCAGAATCTCGTAGTGGTTACCTCCTCCTCCCAACCTTCCTGCTGGCCCCTACCTATAATTAAGTAGAAAAATGGCCGAGGGAGCTAGGAATTGACAAGCTGACAGTTGTGTTGCTGCTGCAGGAGGGGGCAGGCACGCAACAGATCAGATCACACGTTTTAGAAAATGTCTTCTCCAGTTGGCCCTTTCAGTGTAGCCCACTTGTGGCATCACAGGGGCTAACAAGCAAATACCCATGACCAATGTCAGAAATCAGAACTGTTCTGGGATTATGTGTTTAAGACTTTGCAAATCCGCTTTTGAAATACATCCTCCACCAAGAAATCCTTTAGGGATGGCAGTGGCTGCTTGTTGATCTCCTTCACATCTTTGTTTTTTGTGTGTTTGTGTGTGATTTTTTTTTAATCCTTTCGAACACACATCGCAAACTTAATCAATCGTCTCCTTTGTGGAAAATATAAATGCATATGTAAATTCACAAATTTGATCTCTTAGAAAATGCCTATGTTGCTCCTGTATGAAGGGAAGGAATCAAGTAAGTTCTTCAGTTTAGCCACATACACTTTCTGGCTTTCAGCACAACACTGCAATCTAATAATTTGTACCATTTTCTAAGGTTCACTAACTTTCAGGTACTTTAAAAAACCATATGCATTTATACCTCTTAATAGAGGCATTTAAATGTAAATTTTGTCATTAGTAGCTAATTGTGTAGACAGATACTGAGGGTGTTTAATTGATTATCTCAACAAGGTGGCTGCGAGGGGCAGTTTCCATCTTACTTTTGTATGTCTTTACAGGCAAAAGGTTGTGTTAATATTTATATCCCTGAATTGAATATTTCCCGGTTAAAAGTGGGAGGAGCTAAGAGTTGTAGGCACAAAGTTTACTGGCTACTTCTCCTGTCCAGTTGTCCAATGACACCTCTGTGTTGCTTCCCACAGGGAAAGGCAGGTATGGTGAGGTGTGGAGGGGAAGCTGGCAAGGGGAGAATGTTGCTGTGAAGATCTTCTCTTCCCGGGATGAGAAGTCGTGGTTCAGGGAAACAGAATTGTACAATACTGTGATGCTGAGGCATGAAAATATTTTAGGTAAGTATAAAGGTAATCCCCTCATTAATTTTATCTAGAACACAATTTGCCTGCCTTTGTCCTCTCTAATTTGGTGTATATGAATTTGCTTGTCTCTCCTGAAAAGCCATATAGGGGATCATTAGCATTTACATACCGTTGAATTTTTTACCACTAATTTTCTTGTTTAAATCTGCAAGGAAGCTAAGTTTGAAGATTCGCTCAATGAGGAAAACGAAATTGTTAAATTGTTTCTTATTCTGTGGGTCGTTATTTAAACAACAAAAATTTGCCCATGTTGTTCACTTTAAGGCTTCATTGGTTGTTCTGCTTACTCCACCTTTTTTGAATATTTATTACTTGACTCAAACTAAAAAAGATCTTTGGATGATTTCCTAGAGATTCACAGCTCCCAGGGACATTGTAATTAAATGCACATTCCATCGAACTCGGCATTGCTTTTAAAGCCCAGATTCGTAGAGGGATTTAGCATACATTTTAATTGGAAACTAAAGCTTAAAAACATTTGTGAAATATGTGAAGAGCTCATGGAAATATTGCTATAGAAGTATTAAGGGTGAGGAGTGACGTCATAGGAATGGCGGCAGCGGGGCACATTTTCTGAGTTCTCCTCCGGATTTTATTACAAACGGGACATATAACCCATCAAACAACTCTTCGCTCATCACGCAGAACAGCTAAGAGATTCCTAAGAGACTCGTGTAAGGATTACTTGAAGCTGCGCAAATTGGGCGAGCAGGGGAAGAAAGAAGGGAGCGGAGAGGAAACGCGCGGTCGCGCGGTGGAATCAAGCCGGCGGCGGCGGCTGGCGGTAAACTGCAGCTCTAAAGACACAGGGAGATATAGAACACGCAGAACAGCGGGGAGACTCGCGGAGGAATTTGCCTGAAGGTGTGCGCGGATTACAAGCAGGGGAGGAGGCGGGACAGCGAAGTGGAAGCGCGCCCCCCCACCCCCACCCACGCGGAGCCGAGGCCGGCGGCGCCGGGACTACGGAACGCAGACTCCTGGAAGCGGAGCACAGGCCGTGCAGCGTTGCTGCGCGGCTCCCAGGTCGGACGGAGGCTCGTGGAAGGTTTGCTTTGAGGTGCACTAGGTGGGCGAGCGGGGGGGGGGGAGGAGCGTGCTCACAGAAAAAGTGGAGGGCAGCACCCGGGGCTCTAGAGTCCCACGGGAGCCCAGGGTGTGGCGGCGAGCGTAGGGTCCAGGAGGTGAGCTCTTTCCCTGCGTCCCACAGTTGATCACTCCCGCCGGGGCGGGCAGCTCGTGGGCCTTAGGGCAGACAAAGAACTGAGACGCCACACCTGGGCCCCTCACCGCGCTTTTCGAATCCTCCCCCCGCCCTTCCAGAGACTCAAACTACCCCTAACTGAGAAACAGTGTCAGATTACAGAGGGGCGTCTGCGCTCAGGCGCTGGGAAGATTGGCAGCCGGCTCTGACCATCGG